>NW_027411644.1:190972476-191572476 GCF_047663935.1 Musca autumnalis
GGTATACTAAATCACATACATGTATGCATGTATGGCAAACAAACCTGCATTTGAAAAAAAAAATATTCATAAAAGCGAAAAGCACACAGATGATGTGCAGCAAAAAAAACACACACACACACACAAAAGTGAGAAAGTGAGTGAAAGACTTAACACAAATGTAATAAGGATTAACGGCAATACACGTGGATGTGCTTTACAACACAGTGAATTCGGAAAGAGAAATTTTTTTTACATATACATATATCACCGACGTAGTCATGGGGGGGGCCCGGGCCCCCCCCGAAATGATTTTCGTTCCCATAGGATATTAGCTTATGTTACACATTTTTTTAATTTTTGAGTAAAATTTTTAAATTAATTAATTGGATTAATCGAGCTAATATGGCCTAAGGAGTTTTGTATTGAAAAATGAATTCTAGCGAAATACCACACACTCAACCATTACGCTACGATCGTTTCGCCTGGTGGTTTAAGCCAGGCTCATCAGGCGTATTTGAATGCTAATGGCTAGAAGACAAAGGCTGATTTTGATAACTTCTATTTATACAAACATTTTTACAATTTTGTAATTATGAAGTATTTATGGAAGTCTTTTTCTTTATCAAGTCACCCTAGTGTCTTGTCTAGGAATCATTTTCTCAATACATACACATATACAATCGAAGGGGGGTTTCCTTCATGAATTGTAATGCCTTCAGTTTTTGAAGTTTTGGATATCATGTCGACTAGTTTTGTTGATATGATACATTGGCATCATGTCGACTAGTTTGTTGATATGATACATTGGCAGTGGCTTAGAACGCTGAGATCTCGACAACATTGTCTGTTTGTTGGAGAGGACCCAGGTTCAAACCTCAGCCGGGGCAGCCGGGCTCTGCTGTGAAGATTTTTATTTATTATTGTCTTTTTAGGACGAAGGCCATTATTTATGAAAGTTTTTAATTAATTAATTGGATTAATCGAGCTAATATGGCCTAAGGAGTTTTGTATTGAAAAAAGACAATAATAAATAAAAAATTTTTAAATGTTTTATATTTTTAAAGAAATATGTAAAGTATTTGGGTCAACTACATTGGTTTACTTATTGAAAGTATGAAATAATGAAGAAGTTAGGTTTTTTGAGCAATTTTCTGCATAGTTGTTGGTAAATTTTAAGGTGTTGTTTAAGCGTTTAATAGTAATTTTAGGCTGACTCTAAGTGTTGTTGAGTTCAGAAAAAGATGTTTACTGGCTTGTTAACAATATCTAGAAAAAAACATTCTTGTGGTCCTTATTCTTTATTATCTTTCAAATTTGCAAAAAAATAACTATACCAACCATTTTTTATGATAAAACTTCTGTTCCACCGCAGTCTCGTTCGTTGAGATTATTAGAAACTGGTCTCTTGTTTCAAATTAGTAAATGTCCATTGTACAAAAAAGGATTTTTCTGTCGTACTTTTATGTTTTGTTCTATCTTTCGAATGTTAATAAAACCAAGATTAACGAGCTTGAGGTCAATATTTATATTTTATTTATTGCATATTATTTCTAATATTTCGAAATTACATTGAAATTCAACTTCATGGATTTTTTTCTGTCGATTACACTATGCAACATTTTTAATGTGATCTTGTGCAAACAATTCGAACTGATGATTTTTTGAAATACAGACCCAAACGACAGGAAACCTTAGTTGGGTTTTGTTGTGCGAGATGCAGCACGGATTTTATGACCCCATCTAAACATGGTTAAATATTGAGTTTTTAAAGAAATTCGGCGCTATATCTCTGAAACCAATGCGAATCTTCTTCTGACCTCTGAAGCAGATTTGTAGATAAGGACAAGAATACTATATTTGGAGAAATAATGAACTCGAAAAACTGCATTTATTGCCTCAAATTTCAAAATATATACAAAAATTCCACAATTTTTATACATTTCGCAACGTATCTCCACAACAGAAAATTTTTCTGAATATTTTCTTTTGGAAAAATATTCCCTGGAATGTAATACACAACTCTTCAGAACATGTCATTGTTGTAAAATGCCTCTATGCTGTTGTTTTCAGTACATTTTTCAACGACGATTTAATAAAAATATCAATAATGTAGTGAAATCCGAAATGCGAGAATAAACTGAAATACGTGTTGTAAAAGATATGATGCAAAATACTGCTGAAACAATATGAAGTAAGCATTTTAGAGTTTTAGAATGTTCTAAGATTTGTTGAGAACGTTATTTGGAAGATTTCTGCAAAAGTTTACTTGCTTCAACTCCCAATAGTTTAGCCCATACTGACCAGAATTTCAGCAGTTATGTAAAATGTTCTATATTTTATAAATTTTGATGCCGTAGATGGAGTTTTTCTTATGTGGGTTTTTCAGAAGATAAGTTCTACTAAAGGGTGTTTTTTTAAGCTAGATAGAACTTTAAATTGTAAAAAGTAACACAAAAAATTAAATTTTGATGAAACTTTTTTTTATTTGTTTCAGTATACTCTGACAAATCATCATGAATAGACTCACGCTTAAACAACGCTACGAAATTATCCAAATTTACTTTGAAAATCAGTCGTCGATTCGCAGAGAGCAGTTGGCAAATGACCCGTTGTTTTATCGCAAAATTGTGTTCAGCGATGAGGCGCATTTTCGGCTTAACGGGTTTGTTAATAAGCAAAATTGCCGCATATGGAGTGAGACCAATCCACAAGAGACCCTACAGACTCCATTACATCCAGAAAAATGCACCGTATGGTGCGGTTTTCACGCAGGTGGAATCATCGGACCTTATTTCTTCAAAAATGAGGCCGGAGCTCGCGTTACGGTCAATGGAGATCGTTACCGCACCATGATCAATGATTTTTTGTTTGAAAATATGGATGACATTGATCCGGAGGAGATGTGGTTTCAACAGGATGGCGCTACGTGCCATACGGCGAACGCAACCATCGACTTATTGAA
Organism: Musca autumnalis; assembly: GCF_047663935.1. Classification (NCBI taxonomy): domain Eukaryota; kingdom Metazoa; phylum Arthropoda; class Insecta; order Diptera; family Muscidae; genus Musca; species Musca autumnalis. Next base: position 190,975,421 of record NW_027411644.1, read on the forward strand.
ATCAAAATTTGGCGATAAGTTGATTTCGAGAAGTGGACCTGTCAATTGGCCTCCAAGGTCGTGCGATTTGACACCTCTCGATTATTTCCTGTGGGGCTACGTGAAGTCACTGGTTTATGCTGATAAACCAGCAACAATTGATGCCTTGGAGGCCAGCATTGTTCGTGTTATTCGTGACATACGGCCAGCAGTGCTCGAAAAAGTGGCCAAAAATTGGACGTCCAGAATGCATTTCGTCAAGAACAGCCGCGGTGCCCATATGCCCGAAATCATTTTCAAATGTTAATGTCACGTATTGATCTTTCGAATAAAAAACAAATTTTGATTACAATTTAATTTTTTGTGTTATTTTTTACAACTTCAAGTTCTATCGGGCTTAAAAAAACACTCTTTAGTACAGGGCTACAATATTGCTAAAGACAGCAAGGCCAAATTCCTATTCGTTTCTGAGATAAAGGCCTGATAAATGCAAAAACGTGTAGATTTAGCCCGGTTTAGATGAGGCCTTAAAATCCGAACTGGATCTGACAGGACAAAACCCTACTAGGGTTTTTGTAGTCTAAATATGTATTTTCAAAAAATTCATACTAGAAATTGTTTGCATTTTCAGTGTTGCATAGTGTTACTCTATGAATTGTATTTTGGGAATTATGGATGCACATTTGTAGAAATGTTCCTTTTTCCTGCTTTGACAAAGGACTTTGCGACGACAAATGAAATCAAAAAAACAAAAAAAACTGATCTGAAACAGATTCTCTTCTTCGTCAAAATCTCAACAAGAATCAGTCGGCTTTGCGGACAGGAATATACCCTGAGTCTGTGCGAACTCAAATTTTCATCTATGGACACAACCAAAATCCTTTAACCCAAAGCTATGTATTAGAAGATTTTCAAAATTGTGTAGCCATTTTCGGACATATGAACTTGGCGACAAAATGTGTATTATATCATTGATCACAAGTGTTGCGGAGAAGGTGCCTGAAGAAATGGACCGCACCGCCATAGTTCATTTTGGAAGTAGATTTTATTTTGGAAGTCATTCCTTTTAAAAGATTTTGCTCCCACCAGTCATTTCAGTTCGTCACAGAATATTTTTCAGTTTTTTTTTTCAGGAAATATGGACTTGCCCACGAAAAACACAATACCGTTCTAAACACAATATTTACAATATTTACATGCCAAAATAGTCTATTTACATGCACGATTGGGCAATAGAATTCGTCATTTACATACCCGCGATTAGGTGCTAGAATTTCATCATTGATAGACTCACTATTGCTCAGAATAACACAATATTTACAATATTTACATGCCAAAATAGTCTATTTACATGCACGATTGGGCAATAGAATTCGTCATTTACATACCCGCGATTAGGTGCTAGAATTTCATCATTGATAGACTCACTATTGCTCAGAATATTTTTTTTTTTTTCTCAAGAACACCACTATCGGAATTCAGAAATTCTTTGTGGTAAGATCTACGATTGGACACCAAAATATCTTTAGGGAAATAACGATAGTTAGTTTCTTTATGACAATAAAAACGATTGGACACCTGAACTTTCGAAATTGAAAAATTGACCATACTCTTTAGTGGAAAATTGAAGCCTGAAACAAGGGGAAATTGGCCAAGAAATCTTACGCCATTTTAATTAAAAAATAGTAATGAAAATTATTTCATCAGTAAAATAAGCCTAAAATAAAGTTTAAATCATTGCTAAATAATAAATTTTCGCTAACATTAACTTTAAAAATTTTGGTCAGGTGGGCCCCCCCCGAAATGAAATCCTGGCTACGTCCCTGACATATATGTATGTACGCACAACATCCTCGAAGGGTAATATGAGACTTCTCTCATATTAAAGAGTGCACGCAAATTCATATTGGCTCAATGATAAGGAACCTATTTTTTATTGTTGCTATAAGCCAACAGTACTTTGAGGGTAGTTGATGTTCTGACCTAAACAATAGAAATGATAGAAGTGTGAGTTTCAGGCACACTGAATATTCTATCACAGGTTCACATTCCCGGGTGCATAGATGTTGATGGTGACCTGAAAGTATGAAGAGCTTATAGACAAATAAACTAGCCTCCCAGACTTCTATGGGCGTTTTACAGCGGACCTTCAGGTGATTATACCCTTAGCCATTAGACTAAAGAGGGTTTATACACTTTCTTACGACAAAAATGGGCCTCATCGAACTAATGGCTTTAGACCCCAAGTATTTTTCGATGAAATCCGTTTCAGACAGTTTTGAGGTGATTTAATCAAAATGTTGCCTTAGTAATATTTTGTCCAAACTTAGACCATTCCCTCGGGTACCTCCCCACAAAAGGTACAAAAATCAGCAAAAATGGCGTGCACGATAACTCTTTGTCATTCCGTTTGCAACACATCGAAATACTCATCGGAGACCCTTTAAAGTATATATACTCTTGATCAGGGTAAAATTCTAAGTCGATATGACCATGTCCGTCCGTCCGTCCGTCTGTTGAAATCAATATACATAACGCAATTTTTAAGATAGAGCTTTGTAATTTGGTATAGAAGTTTTTATTACTCCTAGGATGTTTGGTATTGCAAATGGGCTATATCGGTCCACGTTTTGATATAGCCCCCATTGAACGGTACCACCCGATTTTCGATATTTTGAAAGTTGTGGCCACAATAATCCACCAATAGGACATTTGGTCTTCATTTGAGATATTAAACGTACCATAAGAAATTTGTCGGTATAGGTCCACGCCTTCATATACCCCTCATAGAACGTACCTCCCGATTTTCGGTGTTTTGAAAGTTGTGGCCCCAATAGTCCACTGAAATGGCTGAAATTTGTTATTTGGTCTTTATTTGGGGTACTAAAAATTCCATATGAAATTTGTCGGTATAGGTCTATGCCTTTCTATAGCCCCCATAGAACGATTTCACCCGATTTTCGGTATTTTGAAGGTTTTAGTCTCATTATCACACCAAAATGGCTGATATTTGGTACTTAGTCTTCGTTGACGGTATAAAACTTTCTCCCAGAAATTTGTCGGTATAGGTCCACGCCTTCATATAGCCCACATAGAACGGTACCTCCCGATTTTCGGTACTTTTAAAGGTTGTGGCCACAGCAACCCACCGAAATGGCTGAAATTTGGTCTTTGTTGGAAGTAAAATCCTTTCTGAACGAAATTCGTCGGTATAGGTTCACCTTTTGATATAGCCCCCATAGAACGGAACCTTCCGATTTTCATAATTCAGAAGGTTGTGACGTCAATATCCCACCGAAAAACTGAAATTTGTTATTTAAATGGGGTTATAAAATATTCCAGAAGAGAATAATCCGCATTAGTCCGCGGGTTCCTCCCCTAGTTTTTCGGTATTTTGAAGATTTTACCGAAATATCGGAATTTAGGTATTTAGACTTCCTTGAGTCTAAAAAATTTCCGCTGGAAATTTGCGGCCAAAAATACTTCTTGTGCAGATATAAATACGATATTTTCACTAAAAGTTAGTTTAGCAACAGAAACTAAAAAAGCAAAAAAAATCCAACATAGGTCCAACTTTAGGTATAGCCCGCATAGAATGGTACCACCTGATTTCTGGCATTTTGGGGGTCTTGAACACATCTTTCAATGAAGTTGGCTAAAATTTGGCTATCGATTTTCCCTAGTGTTAGAAAACCTTCTTACAAAAAAATGTTTGAATTGGGTCAACGTTTTGATAGGGTCCCCATATTGGTATAATTATTAATTCGAAATAACCGAAATGCCACTTAATCATTCCTGGAAGTAGGCTACCCCCAGAAAATTGTCGATTAATTTAGGTCCACCATTTGATGTTGGTCCCATAAATCGGCACCGCCCAATATTCGGTATTTTTAGGGCTCCAGACGTAATAATCAATCAAAATGGCTGAATTTTCCGAATTTTACATTGAGGACCATTTTGACGTATCCTTCATATAACTGAACCCCACAATGTCTCTTCTATATATTTAAAAAACGGAAATGTATCATCAGCCCATTGGAAAAAATGACAAAAACACCCTGAACGAGATCCTTAGTATTGTGGGAACAAGTTGGTGGAGGTTATAAAAAAGTTCGTCCTGTTCCAACTTAACGAATTTGCTCATTACACAACTGTGCCTCCATGCAAACAAACATGTTTTTAAACCAATGTAACACTGTATTGCACAAACATTCTGATAAGCTTAAAGGATTTTATGTTTTCTTATGTCTGATACGTTTAATCGGAATTTGTGCCGATATGCCTATATAAGACACACATTTAGACACGTCATCGCGTAGGTATTGTGAGCCTTAAGGTTAAAAAAACGTCATCTGACACTTCAACTAACAGCACATTCAAATGAAAAAATATTGGATGTGGAAAAATGTTTTACGATTATTTTTTTCTATTTTTTCGCATTTTTCATGTTCTCCTTTAGCTGATAAATTGAAAAGTTGTTTCAATGTTTTCATACCGTTGAATACTTTTGTATTTTTGTTACGCCTTAAAGGAAATTTAATTCAAAGAAGAAGAAACAAACGTAATATTTTATGTTTTTAAACTGTTTCTGTTTTTTGGGGATAATTTATTGGGCCCAAAGCAAAACTTTATTGTGTGACTGTTAACAAATTGTAAAACTTTTGGGGTACATTGTTCGCCTGTGTTCTGCTGCTGGTTTATGTCCTTTTTGTGGTTTTAGTAAAATTGTTTAACAAATTTCTTAAAAAAAGAACAACACCCAACATCCACATTTTTTCCAAGGGCCAGGCATTTGATGCTGTTTTCGTTTGTTTTTGTGCTCTGAACATATTTTTATCGAAATTCTTCTACAACAAATTTATCCTTTGAGAGAAAAAATGATTCTACAAAAAAGTTACTTTAGATTTTTTATTCAAATTACTGCGACTTCCTGACGAATAGAAAAACAAGCAAAAGTCTTGCATAAATTCCACATCCTAATTTACTATGCAAATTAAATCCTAGTGTTGTGTTATTTATTTTCATGAATATTTAATGATATTAAGTGCTAGTTGGTAAACGCAAAGGGAAGTCTTTAGAAAGATAAGCAAATTGTATGTCTGTATGTATTGGGAAAAATATGGAACATCTTTCATTGATTAAAATGTTGTTGTCAAAATCAATAAACTTTTCTCGGCGATGACAACGCCTACTAACAACGATCCGAGCCATTTCCATATAACAGCCAAGATTGTCATTTGCCAACAGAAAACCACAACTAGGCGACATAAAACAAAACTGCAATAGGAAGCCTAAGGTTTCAATTAAATTGGCGAATGGGGAGCGAATGGTACTATAAATACTTCCTGTTTTTTCCTAACTAATTCATAGATAAAGGTTAAAAGAGTTACGTTATCGACGGTTAACAACGCTGACCTCAAACTAAGCAGTTGTAAACAAGCAGTGACCAGCCAATATCGGGAACAGACATATGATATAATGGGCATCACATATTTTTCACTGCCACCACATCGTTCGTATCGTTTTTCAGTCTGTCCCCTGTTGTCTTGATTTTATTTCAACAAGTCCAAATACATTTCATCCTCTCGAATTTTTAAACAAAAGGAAATTACTGCTCATTATTTTACTCATCTTTACAAATCATATTTTTCTTTCTATTCTAGTATTTGATATTGCATATCTTTGTCGCTTCACATGGTTGTGGTAGTCAGTCATTCCTTTTTAACAATTTCCTTCCTCAATAACATTATGGTAACTGCGTTTTACATATTCCTTCAAGAGCATCATGATAAACATATTATATATTATATATACATTTTTCCTGAATAAACATTATTAACAACCATAAAATTTGGCTTTGTTCCGAAAAAACACCGTAAGAGGAAACCTTTGTCAAATACTCGTACATGCATAAGGATAATAAATTCAAAAACATTCTGTAAGAATGAAAAACGGATAAGCTGCATTATATTCTGAATTAATATATAAATATTCGTAAATATGTAAATTGACATGCTCAAATTCATATGTGGGTATGAAAACGATAAAATTAGCAGTTTTTAGGCAGACGGACATGGCTATATCTACTTAGAATTTTTTGCTGAGAAAAGGTGCAGTTTACGATCTGGCAGATGTACATCCATATTACTGCCGATATTACAGTCATAGATTGGATCGGAAAAGGAATCACAACAACACCTTAAAGGGACGCACTGGTCTGTCGGTGGATGAAAGACTAGCTGAAATTCGAATAAAATCTAACATTTTCAATACAGTCTTATTTGTGTCCATGCCTCCACCGAAGACAATAACGACCCGATCAAAGATATATGTACATATATTTTTTTAAACGCTTGCAAAAAAATATGACTGGTTATGTTATTAAAATTATCCTAGACGATCTTAATGCCAAAACTGGAAAGGGGAATAAATATCTTGGTCCCAAAATTCGGAAAATTCAGTCTCCACAATGCAATATCTGTAGTGCGATTCTCAAACTCATTTTATACCCTTTGATACGAACAAAAATGTGCCTCATCGAAATAACGGTTTTAGACCCATGTATTTTTGGACGAAATTCGTTTCAGAAAATTTGGAGTCGATTTAGCAGTGTACGTCCGTCTGTCTGTCCGTCTGTATGGCTGGCCGGTGCGCACGATAACTCTCGAAGGCATCAACCGATTCGAACCAAATTTTGGGAATCGTAATATTTTGTCCAAACTTAGTTTAAGAACTCCTCTATGATCGTATTGAAAATTTTTCAGTATGTTGTCCTTGCGGCTCCCTTTACGACGCAATTTTTTTTTTTTTGTGCAAGTCCATACTTTCTGAGATATTAAAATGGGAGTTTCTGATTGGCCCAATCATTGCACATGTTATTACTTCATCCATTCATGTATCAATAAGTTTCAAATTCAGCCTTTGTCTAGCAGGATTTAGATGGATTTAGATGGAGTGTTACCTCCTGCAACATACAAAAATACCATATCATAAGTTCCATACACAGAACTGAACGTGCAGAGAACGTCTTCATATCTTCTACATTTATTAGGATTTTGGGTAGGGAATTCCTGGGAAGTCTCGATATTTTGGCTACCGGATTTTCCTGGGAAACATAATCATATTTCCCGGGAAATCGGGAAATATATATTTACATTTATCATAACTGAGTTTGAATGAATTATGATTTTACAGAATCAAGAAAGTTTTTTTTAGCAAAAATAGATAATAAGAGTCGCAACAAAACCTTGTACTACACTAGGTTTTTTGGGCGGTGGTAAATTCCTTTTACAGATGAAACACTTTGATGACTATATTAGCTCAGAAGGAAGTTTTCGCCATAGGTCGAGTTTCTGTGTTATGGCTTTTTATCTCTGTTTGGGGATTCTGGGGCGAATGGGGATTCTGTTTGTATAACATATTTTAACATCCAAATATTCTACAAAAACGTTGATAAGCAGATTTTAGGTACGGTTCTCATGGAAAACTAGTAGATATTTTCACGTTTTCATTGTCCTCTTTGACTTTTACCCGGTCCTTGTTCAGAAAAAACCCTACGTATAAAGTATTGGTTATGTAGATATCTGGTGTAGTAATAACAGTAATTGTTCCACAAACATCCCAAACGGGACAAGGGAGACTTCTCTCATATCAATGAGTGCACCCCGATTCATATTACCCCTTCTGTTTATCGCCCAGCCCGAACGGCGTGTCTTAAGACACCACTTGTAAAGAAGTATTACATGGTTGGAAATGCCTACTTTACGGAGGGGTATTTTGCCACCGTTGAAAATTTAATGTAGCCTGACCAGGGAATCGAACACTCGAGTGCAAGGAGGGTCTGCATACCATTGTATCTAAAATATTTAGCATTAATAGATCTTGTTATGCTGAACACGTTAATAACAAATTTTCTTGGAGGAAACATCCTGTTAACCTAATTTTTGAACCGGATAACCGGTTTTAACCGATTGAGCTTTTATGTATACCATTAGAAAGCTTATAAAATTGTTAATCCCATGGAATAATTCGTTGATTAAAAACCTGCTTGTTCATAAAAAGTTGGAAAAATAAATATAAAAGGTTGGATGGTAAAAATGTATTTTCTTCTCTGAAAATTGGCTCTGGGCCTCTTACAAATCGTATTTGGTGTTGTAATGCATATAACTATTTGGAAACATCACTGAAAACATGGTATTTAAAAAAATTTCCCGGGAAATCCCGGATTCCCGGGAATGGCGATTTTCTCATTCCCGTTTCCCGGGAATGATAAAACCGGGTAACCCCAAAACCCTAATATTTATAAAAAAATAATTAAAAATGTTAAAATTTAAACTTAATATAATTATCGTCAATCCTTTATAATTTATCTTAGTCGGGGTAGCGAAGCGCACTGGGTTCAGCTAGTTACTTTATAAAGTCACATCTGGTTCCGATAAATATGTCATGGCAATGTCAAATTATACATTGGCTACTCCATACAATAGAACCAAACTCGGAACTTTGATACCATATGCATCCGCTACTGGGGAGCCAGAATTTTGTTTATGCAATTAAATAAAGCACGACCATCCATTGCAAGGTCGTCTTTAGCAGTTTCAAATTAAAAAAAATCAAAATTTTTTGTTTCGTGGCCGATTTGCTTTTAATAACCAGCACCATAGCATGGAGGGTATACACTAGGGTTATGACTTTTTGACATTTTTCCTCAAAAATGATTTCCTATAGCAGGGATGAATGAACTTTTGCCTATTCATCACTATGCTATCGTTTATTCCCTTGAAATATAAAAAAAGTTCACGCAAAAATCGATTTTAAAAAAATAATTTTTTGAAAAAATATATGAAATGAAAAAAATTTTTTTTTTCAAAAAAATATTTTTTTTGCACAAATGAATAAATATAAGCCTACTAATAACTATAACAACGTTTATTTCATTCAAATATTAAAAAAGTCGCGAAAAAAAGTCACTTTGAAATAATTTAAAATTTTTTGTTTTTTGTTAAAAAATTATATTTTTGAATAAAAGCGTTTACGACATTTTTACGATTCTCAGAATTGAAGAAAAATAGTGAGAAATAAATTTTATGTCATTTTAATTATCTCATGTGGCTCTAAAGTTTATTTTCAATTATATATCTGTTTACAGTGACTTCAAAAAATTGTCCATAATTTTGATAAATTCAAATTTTAAAACCATTTTGTGCGTGAGGTTTTTTTCACAGAATCACCTTATAATTAAGATTTTATGTAATCTTATGGCAAAACTCATCACGCTATGATACAGGGATATGAGGTTGTAAAAAAGTCATAACCCTAGTATACACAGAAAAACAAATTCATTCAATTTATGAATAGTGGTCAAAAATTGTTTCCAATGTTCAGATTTTTACATTGTATGGACCTAATTAATTCATGAAGCAATAAATACTGGTTTCTTTTTTGAATAAAACGTAAACGTGGGATATACGAGTATGTATGTCTATTCTCTTTTGCAAAATATTAACCAATTCGTTCATTTCAAAATAATCTTCTTTAAAGCAAGATCAAGTTACTTATATTCAAAACTTTGGGTGCCACCATGGTGCAATGGTATGCACACCCGCCTTGCACGCAGAATGTCGTGTGTTCGATTCCCCGGCCTAGCAACATCAAATATTCAACGGTGGCAAAATACCCCTCAGTAATGTTGGCGACATTTCCTGAATATTTCAGCCATGTAAAACTTCTCTACAAGGGGTGTCTTAGGACGCGCCGTTCGGACTCGGCGATAAACTGTAGGTTCCATACAATTGAGCTGATATGAATCGGGGTGCACTCATTGATATGAGAGAAGTCTCCCTTGTCCCGCCTGGGATGTTTGTGGAACAATTATATATTCAAAACTCTGTTTATATTTTTTATAAATTTATTTTTTCTATAAAAATTTTGGATGACATGAATGTACATGACAATACATGAATATGGGCCTATTTTTCCCCCATATAGCGGTACCACCCGATTTCAGGTATTTTGAGGGTTATATCTTCATTTTTAGCCCGAATTAGCTGTCATTTGGCATTTGGGATTCCCAATGATACAGACATTTCTCCTCCAAAAATTGTGAACATAGGTCCAGGTTTTGGTATAGCGCCCATATAGCGATACCACCCGATTTCAAGTGTTTTAAGGGTTTTATCTTCATTTTCAACCCGAATAGGCTGTAATTTGGCATTTAGGGTTTCCAATGGTTTTGGTATAGCCCCCAAATAGCGGTACCATCCGATTTCAAGTGTTTTAAGGATGTTATCTTCATTTTTAGGTAGAATTGGCAGTAACTTGGCATTTGGAGTTCTCAACTTCAGAAACTTCTCCACCAAAAGTTATGTACATAAGTTCAGGCTTTGGTATAGCCGTTATATAACGGTACCACACGATTTCAGGTATTTTAAAATTTTTATCTACATTTTCGCCCTAAATTGACTATAATTTTGTTCGCAGTGGTAAAAAAAACTTATTTACTAAAAAGTTAAAAATAAAAAATAATTGAAAAAATTAAGTTTCAGTTTTTATTTAGAAATGCACTTAAAACTAGAAAATAATTTGTCGCTTAGCCTCAATAAATATATTCTTTCTCATGATGGAATCTCTCAAATAAAACGCTTGCATTTAAATTATAAATGGTGGCAAAATTAAACGGCAAGCGTTTTATTTGAGAGATTCCATCATGAGAAAGAATATATTTATTGAGGCCGGCCCATTTTTGAAATTGTTAGATACATTTTCTGGACTTGTGGTTATCCGTGTTCGTAAAATATTTCCACCTAAAATTTGAACTCAACTATGTTTTACCTGTAAAGAACATTCTTTCTTTTTATACCCTCAGCCTTTAGGCTATGAAGGGTATATACACTTTCATACGGGCAAAATGTGCCTCATCGAAATAATGGTTTTAGACCCCAAGTATGTTTGGACGAAATGTGTTTCAGACAATTTGGAGTCGATTGAGCAATGTCCGTCCGTCTGTCTGTCTGTCTGGCTGGCTGGAGCGCACGATAACTCTCGAACGGATGAACCGATTTGGTTCAAATTTTGGCTTTCGTAATATTTTGCCCAAACTTAGTTTAAGTTCGAAGATGAGCTATATCGGTCCACTCCTTCCGGTACCTCCCCCACAAAAGTTCGGAAATGTTCGGAAAATTTGTGCGCACGATAACTCTTGAAGGGAGTAACCGATTTGGTCCATACTTTGCCCATCGTGGAGCGTGTACCAGACTTAGATCAGGCTTTAATATGGACTCAATCGGTCCACTCCGTCGGGTACCTCCCACACAAAAATTTGGAAAAGTTCAGTTTAGGACCATCTCTCGAATCGCTTTGATTTTTGCTTTAGCTACTTGTATTCACTGCCCTCCATACGACGGTATAAGTTTCATCAGGGGCAAGTCCATACTTCCTGAGAAAATAGCTTGAAAGTTGCAAAAAACCCCTATGACACCGTGTGAGGAGGTTGGAGGGCAAAATAACTCTCGAACAGGTCTGCAGATTCGGTCCAAAGTTTGGCCTTAGTAATATTTTGTCCAAACATAGTTTAAGTTCGAAGATAAGCCATATCGGTCCACTGCTTCAGGTACCTCCCCCACAAAAGTTCAAAAATGTACGGAAACATTCGTACGGTAACTCTTGAAGGGAGTGGCCGAATTGGTCCACACTTTACACATCCTAATATATCTACCAGATATAGATCAGGTTCAAATATGGACTATATTTGTCCACTCCATCCGGTACCTCCCACACAAAATTTCGGATAAGTTCACCTTAAGACCTCCAATCGAATCACTTTTTTGTTGAATACACTTGCATTCTCTGCCTCAATTACGATGGTAAAATTTTTTCAGGGGTTAGTCCATACTTCTTTAGCAAAGAGCCCGAAGGGTGTAAAAACCCCCTATGGCACCATATGTAGTGGCTGGGGATCCACTTACATAATGGTCAATGTCGATCCATTCCTTTAAGTATCTCCTCCGGAAAACTTTTGATATTTAATCCTAATCAACATTTTTGTCGGTTCATACATCCAACATTTTTAAAATCTAAACACATACGTTTTTTGGGAAAAAAAATTTCTCAATATACACAGGCTGAGGGTATATCTCTGTCGGCAAAGCTGGCTGATACTTTTTTACTTGTTACCAATACATTTTCCCATTTCATTAGACAAACATTCCTTCTCTAAGTAAACGAAAACAAAACATTCTCCAAAAACTATTCATGCTAAAAATTCCTTGACAATTCTTTGATAGCTTCTAACGAGCTTACTCACTTACCATTATTAAATGTATTTCCATTGAATAGATATTTATTCATTGTACAAAGTTTTCTAATTTTGAACTTATGCTGTGGGCAACAAGTTCGTGATTAATATTGACGTTTACATTATGCACGCATTTGAATTTTGTTTGTAAATATATACATGTTTTGTTAATGGATTTTTGTAATAAACTGAAGTATCCATCATTCATCACCGAAAAATGGGAAAAGGGAAGCTTTGACTACAAAACATCAACAGACATTATTCTATTAATAAATAATAGACATAATGAATTTCAAGCCACACATCATTCAGGAATCAGGGTAATTTGCACGAAACATTAATATTTATACGTATTATGTATTAACTGCATACACACATACATACATGTGTATGTATTGCGTGTTTGTGAAACCATAATCCATAGGTCTTCAATAGATGTAACATATTTTACATAGATAGAATAAGTCTTACATAACTTTCATTTACGGAGGATTCTATTTTTATTTTTGAGTATCCGGTTTTAAAATATTTTAAATGTCATAAATAATATTTTCGCCCGATTCCATGATAAACGTGGTCAAAGAAACATCCAATAATGTGTATCTACAACAACAAAAATAAAACAGTACTTCTATATCTTGGAAATTTTGGTTGCCTGTGCGTAGACGTCAGCTAAACATTTAAAAATAAACCATTTTTTCTGCATGGCTAACCAAACACAAAATCAACATATATGCTTTTATTTCATTTTAGTATAATGCTAAAAAATTTGTTTTTTTTTTTCTTCGTTATGGCAAGCGATTTTTAAAAAGGACATAAACATCCTTTTTCTTCAATTTCTCATTATTTCTACGAAATGGTCAATCCAATTATCACAGGCAAATGAACAACAGTTTCAATTTGAAACCCACTTCCTCTGCTCGCTAGATGCAAAGAGGCCTTTAAATAAAATTGACTATAAAATGGACCTTTCGTCTGGCTAACAAATTAACAAGTGGACATAAGGCTATGGACAACAACAAAATACATATATACCGAAATCAACAACAGTCAATTTTACCAACCCAATGTCTATCAATTTACACTGCTCCTTCCATTTTTCCTTTCCCATTTTTAAAATAACATAACTGTCAGCAAAAAGAGGACAATCACTGAAGCAAAAAAATATCATTTAAATACTTATTTAGGTCTTCCAAGAAGGCGCTCAAAAAGACAATGGGGTTGTCTGTATTTCGGTTATTCTCAATTTTATTGCATGCAATCAATTTCACTCAAGGAGATTAACAAGAAAATTGCACCAAAATGAAAAGGAATAACACAATGATGGCGTTATTAATGAATTTATGGCAAAAGTTTATTTCAGCTTTAAGCTTTAATGATGGGACATAACGGGATTTAGTTCTTCCTTTCTTAAAGCATATTTCATGTTTGTATTCGCAAAGAGCAGTTACATAATTAAAAAGGTAAGCAGTAAAAGAAAATTGTCCATTACCGCCAGAATTCAGACCCAATTAATGAGCACAGCTACACAAAAAACACATCTAATCGATTGCTGCAGAAGTCCTGTCCACTAAAAGAAATAAATTTCCAAGGTCACCCTCTTCTAATATCTAACACTTAAATTAGAGGGATATGGCTTGTCAGACAATGACGATACGTATCGTATATGAAATGAAGTGGCTAATATTATTAACTTTTTTATCTAAATACTGATGTTGTTCGTTTTGTTGATGGTGTTTCCAGGTAGATAAAATTGTTCACTGTCACAAAATGTTGCTCTCCGACTCCCACTGTCTGCCCTGAAAGTATTGAATTTACTGTCAGACTTCTTAGCAGATTATTCTTTACCGATATAAAACAAACAAAGTGACCCAAAGGAACTAACGGTAGTTTCGGTTGTTCATGAACCCCAACACGATAGAATTTTGCATCACAACGTTTGACTATTTTTCTAGTAAACTTTTGTAGCACAGTGTAATATATCGACTTTTTCCGAAAAATTTTCACTGTCTCAAGGCCCAAACTGCCTAAAGGAGCGTTCCAATGCTTTTGCCATGTAATAGAGAGTTTTCAATTATTGTCTTGGGTAAAATTTTTGTCGTTGTGTTAGATCGAAAATCTCAATGGTTTAGCTGTTATATGCCAAAATATCCAAAAAACTTGGATAAAAAACTTCAAGTCAAAATCGGGAAGTTCGATTTTCACAGTAGACATATGCTCTAGTAGACTTTTTTGCGCAGTAAAATCCCAGGAATCAGAAACGCGACCAGTCGATTAACGTCTTTCCCTACATAAAAATCGCTCCGGTCTAATGAAGATACGGTCCATGGCGATGTTACCAAGTCTATAGCAGCTTTTTTAGGGTCCAATGATTTTTTTATTCATAATCTTTACAGGGTTGTGGTAGTCGGAGTTAAGCAATTTTGAGTCAATGTCTAAGGCAAAAAAATATATATTTTTTACGTTTATCAAAATAATGCGGTGTGGTCCCTGCCTGAGATAAAACAAAACAAAAATCGATAGCAAAGACAACAAATAAAGAAAGAATACAGGGATAACCACTTCCCTGGTCACTATTAAATTCAGGTTTAAAAATTGTGCTGTTCCTACATTTTAGCTTGTCGCAGACAACTGTGGCATGTGCGGACGACGTGAACATGCTGTCGAATTTGACCCCTTAAAACTTGGGGTAGTTAGTGATCCGAATTTTACTACCAGCGATCACAACATTTAACTCAGTGCTTACGTCTGCAGTCCATGCGGTGAACAGAGTGGTGGAAAATGTGGTAAGACCAGTCAAATAGGACTTCAGTTTTTGACAAATGACATCTGGTTGAGCTCTGTTGCCGTGATGTGCTGCTTACGGCAACAGGATGATCGGCAACTGCTGATTAGCGGCAAATAGATAGCTAAAAAGCTTCAAAAGGAAAAAGTGGCTTCAGTAGCGGGACCACCATGCAAATTTTCCAGACGTCATGGGCTCGCGTGGAAAATGTGGTAAGATCAGTCAAATAGGACTTCAGTTTTTGATAAATGACATCTGGTTTAGTCCTCGACTAATATATGCATAGATTATTGCAGCGCTGTTGTCGTTATGTGGTGCTTACGGCAACAGGATGATAGCTAAAGAGCCTCAAAAGTCTTTGCTACGGCCGACAAAGAAAAAAGTGGCTTCAGTAGCCGGACCGCCATGCAAATTTTTCAGACGTCGGAGATTAGCGACAGGTTGAAAATTTTGGTGAGACACTCGACTCCCGGGCTCATGCAGCAGTTTCAGCATTACCATGGAGATTCCATCAGGGCCCAAAGCTTTGGATGATTTAGCGTTCCTGATAACGTTCACAACATGCGACGTAGTACTCTTCTCTTTGCCCTGTCACTTCAAGGGTGCTCGACAAGCTGGCGATTAAAATAAAATCAGTACCTTTTCGGATCAGTCGGCGTAATTTTCGCCAAAGCTAACTGAAGACCTTCTGTACAGGTTTCGAGAGTGACTTTACCGTTGCCCACAATTCACTAATTTCGGCTCCAATATTACAACTCTTAACATGAGCTATAATTATGCCAGAACTCATAACGAACCCGCCACCTCTCCACCAATAAACCCGCCAACTGTCCACCTGTCCACAATAAACCCAAACGGTTATGACCCTCCAAAAGCGGCCTAATGTTGGGCCTATAATCTGGAATACTGGTATTAATCGGCGGGACATATCGTCAAGCAACTCTACCTCGGCAGTTCCACACCTGCCAACTACCCATATACATTCTTGTACGGATCTTTAGAGCCAGGCTTAAGCGAGATAGGCCTGTATTGAGCAGACTAGTACAATAGGAAATCTAATTAATTTCATAAAATCCACTATTTCCTCGATATTACCCTGGAGTCCATTGCTATTAAATTGAAAAAATAATGAATTTTCAGGGACTGCAGCAGCAACGGCTTGTGTTAAATGCTGCGTGTGCAGTTGCTGTTGGAGGATTCTGATGACGACGAACTGGGAGCTGTATTCACGCAGTGGGCAGCAACATAGTCCCTGTCGTACTCCTTCACATGGCATCTATAGCAGATGACAATTTTCCCGCATTTTGTTACTGTCAGTAATTTGCCATTTGGGGTTTCCTAGCGGACACAAAACTTCTCTGCCAAAAATTGCCAACATAGGTCCATACGATTAATCGGATAACGGAAATCGACTTTACGCATCCCTGTTCCCAATTTTAGGTGTTTTGAGGAGTTTAGCTACTTTTGTTGACCGAACTACCTGTCATTTGACATATGTATGATCACAAAACTTATTAACATAGGTAAACACTATGACATAGATGCTGCCCGATTGAAGATATCTTTAGATAAATTTTCTGACCTAATTTGGGATATCAGTGGTCATAAAATATCTCCACCAAAAATTGTGGACAAGAAAAAAAGCTAATTATTCCATCAGAATGTATTGTGGTGGTGGTATAACAATTCGACCTGGTTGAACTTAACGGCTTTTACTTGTTCCTTTTTATACCCTCAGCCTTCAGGATAACAAGGGTAAATATATAAAAATGTTCCTAACCAAAATATTTGTTCCAGGTGCCGGTTCGAATATGGACTACATATATCAACAAATACAACAAATACATATACAACATATACATATACAACAAATTTCAAAACATTTTCACAAAGGTGCATTATAATAGTTTCAAAATTGTTTGTTTTAGAATGTCCTCGCGGCCCATATTACAGCGGTAAATTTTTATCTTCCTCAGATTATGACCCAAAAGCTCTAAACCACCCTGCCGGTACTAATTATAATGACTGACAAACCAGATTACTTACGAATTAAGTATCAGATTTGGCCAAAAATTCATACATCGTAAAATTTCTTCCAAACGTACATCAAGTTCGAAAGAGGTCTATATCAGACAACAATTTGCTGAAGGTACTCCTTGTAGTCCGATTTTTTCCAGACATAATAAAGTTCAAACACCAATAAACAAACCAAATTAATAAAAAAATAAAAAAAAGTTTGGTTTTTTTAATTTTAAAATTCGTTCAAAGGTGAAAAAATACTCATATATTTAAAAAATTTCAATTTGTGTTAAAATCTATAATTAATACGGGAAACTGTGTGGAAAAACACACGTAAGGGCTGAATTCTGCGAAAACGAAACTCTGTTAATTGATGTTCCCTAAAAGTTCTAGTCCACTGCATGTAAACGCTACGGTATTTTGTTACAAAGGTCCTTAAAGGCTTATTTTTCCAGAAATTTTCAAGAATGACGCATGTTTTAAAACTGGGGAAAAATTGCCATCTTTAGTAGCACGCCACGCCCACACCTTCCATTATTTTCACCTAGTTTTTTTTGATTTCCTTAGTTTCAATACGTTTACCATTAAATCACATAAGAAATTAGCAATCGGTGACGACAAAAAATAGGTTCGATTTCTGAACCATTGTGCGACGATCAGCAAAAATGCCTATTGGGCGCCCTCAATTAGATACAGTTCTATGATTTTAATCATTTGCAATAAAGGGAAAGACAGATAATACTTCCTGTGATATGGATCCTGAAATGAACCAACAGTTAGGTCCCTTACTTCATACTTATCCTGAAGTTTTTAGTAACCTTTGTTACAATGCTATAATTTCAGTCTGTGTAGACTGTGTTAGGGCTGTCGGAAGAAATTATATAAATTCATTTTTCATGAACAAAGGGTAGGTATTTTTTCACATTTCTGTTGTTAAGGAAACTGTTTGTTCAGTAGTTAAGAGCCCTGCCCTGTCCTGCCCCACCACCATTAAAGCTTCTAATGAATTTCAAATATTTCTATAACTTTGTACCACTTATACTCAGAGGAGCATTCTTTTGTAATTAATTTCATTCGTTATTTTCATGACTATATTGTTGCCCTGACACTTGTTTGGACTTCAATTTGCAGATGGCATAACGGCAACTTCAGCAGCATACCAAAAACAAAACAAAACAAAAAACGACAAGATAACTTTCACTTAGAGTTTCGTAGAAATAACACTCATCCAACAGTAGCAGCAACAACGGAAACATGTTCACGAAAGAATGTTTACTCTCCACTTCAGAATTGTTCCACTTCAATATGCCCTCCCTAGCAATCATCAGTTTTTTAGCTGAGAAAGTCATCCTGTAAAAGTTTTTTTGTTGTGCTATTAGAATTTCCTTATTATCTTTGTAGCGTTTGGTTGGTTGGGCGGGTTGGTGATGGAACGTTTAAGGAACTGTTATGCTTTGTTGGTGACTTGAAGTGCGTGTAAAATGTTAAATGTCACGTTGAACTTTCAACCACCCTTTTTATCTCTTGACAAAAATTTGCTTGTGTGTTTTTTTTTATTTCTGTGGCGGAGTAAAACCCTACAACAATGCTTTATCCTCGCTTGCTTGCTAGCTTGGAGTTGCAGCAGGCAAGGAAATGAACTCAAATGCTACAATAAAAGCATGACATAACACCAATCAGTATGTCCTTATTTAAAAGACATCTCAAAGGATTCATTGCCTCCAGCAGCTGTGACAGAGAACTCTTGCCATGACGCGCTAACGCTGTTTTCCATTGTGTGTGTGTGAATAAAATAAAGCCCAACCAAGCAACCAACATACATCCTCGTATTTTATTGGAGCCATCAACAATGTGGCAGCATGTCTTTGTCACATAAAGAAGAAAAAGCAACGACTAAGCGACAGTTGGATGAGATAAATCCTGCAAAACCGACAAACAGTGTTTGAAATATATCAACCGTGCGCGAGCACTTGATTAAGTCACATTGTAAAATTGCACAGGATTTACGGCAGATCAAGAGTAACAGCAGCAGCGTTCATTACACATTCTTACACTTGATGATGGATTGATAGGTGATATAATATTTGAATAGTAAGAATGACTTAGTGGGAAGTAAGTGTGACTATTACCAGGTCTGTGCATTGGCAAATGTTTTAGGAACAGTGTTCTGCGACGTCTGCTTCCGGAATGTCTGGACTATTTATAGGGAAGGGACCGCCTAATGTATTAGCAAAACTATCTGATAACAAATGTGAAAAATATGAGAGGACATAGTAGAAGCAGATTGTGTTGAGCTAGGACTTTCTTACATGTTCCAAAGCTCACCAAGAAGAATGCCTGCTCCGGATTCTTTTGGTCCGTGCCGGGACGAAGGAAAACCCAGGACCAATATGGATGTGCTCAGTTTGTCACATCCTCATCCACAACACTCAAACTTCGGTGCATCTCAGGGTTTGCTCTGGACTCATCCATGTGAAGGACTACGACAGGGAAAATGTGGATGCATGCTGCTTGAACCCAGGCCTCAGAGAGTCGTCGTCGAAGTCATCGAAATACGAGACTCCTCCGAGCCCCTAAAGCGATATTCCATAAATAGAGGACCACCTAAGGAGCTCTTCTATAGATAGGAGACTCCCTAAAGATATGTTCTATATATTAAAGACCTCCTAAAGGGATCTTCTATAGAAAGAAGTCTTCCATGAGGGATCCTCTGTGGATAGAAGACCCCCTAAAGGGCTCCTCTGTATATATAAGATCACCAAGAGGGGTCTTTTATAAATAGAATACACCCTAAAAGGCTCTTCCGTAGATAGGAGATCATCTAATGGGCTCTACTATGGAAAGAAAACCCCTTAAAGGGCTCTTTTATATATAGAAGACACCCAAAAAGGATCTTCTGTAAATAGAAGACCCTCTACAGGGCTCAACTATTGATAGAAGATCTCCTAAACGGCTCTTCTATAGACAGAAGGGTTATTCTATAAATAAAAAACGACCTATAAATGACTCTTCCATAGATAGTAGACCCCTAATGGGCTCTTCTATATATCGAAGACCCCCCAATGGGTTATTCTATATATACACAGATAGAAGAACCCCAAAAAAGTTTTTTTCTATAGATAGAATACCCCCAAATGGGTTCTTCTATATATCGAAGACCCCCTAATGCGCTCTTCTACAGATAGAAGACCCCTTAAAGGGGCCTTTTATATAGAGAAAATCCCCAATAAGGCTCTTCTGTAAATAGAACACCCTCTACAGGGCTCTACTATTGATAGAAGATCTCCTACACGGATCTTCAATATACAGAAGGTTTATTCTATGGATAAAATAAATGGCTCTTCCATAGATAGAAGACCCCCTAATGGGTGATTCTATAGATAGATAGAAGAACCCCCGTAACATTTATTATATAAATAGAAGACCCCCAAATGGGTTATTTTATAGATAGAAGACAAAATGGGCTCTTCCATAGGCTCTTCTATAGATAGAAGACCCGCCTAAAAGGGCTCCTCTATAGATAGAAAACCCTAAAGAAAACACCTCTAAAGAGCTCTTCAATAGATAGAAGGGCCTATAGGCTCCTCTATAAATAGAATACAACCATAAGGGGTCATCTGTAGATAGCAAAACCCCTAAAGAGCTCTTCTATAGATAGAAGGACCCCTAAAAGGCTCTTCTATAAATATAAGACACCTCAAGGGCTCTTTTATAGATAGAAGACCCCCTAAAGGGCTTTTCTGTATATATAACAGCAGCAATTGCTGCTGCAATCCCTGAAAATTCTTCCTTTTTGAAATGTAATTGCCATGGACTCCTAAGTAAGATCGAGGAATTAATGGATTTTAAAGGTCGGAAGAATATCATGGTCGCAGCAGTGCAAGAAACCGAACTCAACTACAACGGCAGCATGCAACATTGTGATGTTTACAACGTGCTTAGAAACGATCGCAGCAGAACTGGAGGTGTGGGATTAGCTTTGCTACTACACCAGGCTGTTCAATACAGACCTATCTCGCTTGAGCTTGGCTCTAATGAACCGCACATGGAATGTATGGGGATAGCGGTCAGGCGTGGAACTGCCGCGGTAGAGTTGCTTAACGTATACATGCCGATAAACAACTGTACTCCTGGTTATAGGCCCAAAATTAGCCCGCTTTTGGAAGGTCATAAATTTCTTTAACTTTAATGTTCATCATGGGTTGCGGCATTCGGTCCTCCTAAATGACCGAATGACGGTATAGTGCTAACTGAAAAGATTGATAGCTCTACGTTTTGCACAGTCAATGTGGACGCCCGTAGCAGAATTAGCGGAAAGTGTCACAGTTCGCCAGATATAACCATCATGTCACTTGGTCTGACAAACGACGTCACGTGTCAACCGGTCGTTTCTCTTGGGTCAGACAATCTCCCCATAATTGTCTCGGTCCGCTCACCTCTGAACGCCGAATTTTCACCAATCATGGGAAAGCTAATTGACCTTGTTTCACAGACTTCACTAATCACCACTTCAGAGATCTGCCCAACCCTTCTGATTCTGATTTTACAACAGAGCCGAACGGGATTAGAACATGAGAGCCGTGCCAACCCTGAGCCAGAGAGCTGACACTGGAAGTTAACAGGTTGTTCGGTGAGCACAAACGGAACAAGTGACTAAATCATCTGAAGAGTTGCAACCGTCGGAATTAGTGAATTGTGGGCAACGGTTAAGTTACTTTCGAACGCCGGATGAATAAGGAAGATAGGACCTCAGCCGTTTTGCCACGTTACGCTAATTGTGTCAAAGAGGTGTGCAAGTTATTGTAACGACAGTTTGTCGAGCACACCGGGTGATGTTGCTAATGACAACAGGCACGCTAAATCATCCAACACATTGGGTCCTGATGGAATCTCCATGGTAATGCTGAAACGGCTGGGTGAGCCGGGAAAAGTCGAGTATCTCACCAAAGTTCTCGACCTGTTGCTAGTCACCCACGTCATTTCCGAAGTCTGAGAAATGGAAAGGGTGTTCCAGTAATGGTGAATCATACAGACAGATTTCGCTTTGTCGCCCGTAGCAAAGACTCTTGAAGTTTTACTCCTCCTCAGTGTCAGAAATAACTATGCGGTTGCCGATCATAAGCATGAGAACAGTGATGGTGGTGTTTGATTTATCAAAAGCCTTTGATACTGTCAAGTTTGAAACGTTGGATAATCAAACGGAAGCCAGTCGTGCGTAGAATTCAGAAACAAGAAGTTTGAAACGTTGGAGAATCAATTATATGTTTGGAAGCCAGTCGTGCGTAGAATTCAGAAACAAGAAGTCAAGGTACCGCGAGTATAAGTGCAACTCGACGGAAAAAAATTAGGAACGGTTTCCTATCCAGAGTGAACCCCTAATATCAAATTACATAGATAGTTCGGTTTAAAAATGTATCTAAAATCCTATACCATTACGTAGACCTATGTTGAAAATTTTTGGTGGAGTAGTATTGTGACCCCTAAGAAGCTTAAATGTCAAATTACAGCTAGTTCGGTTAAAAATTGTAGCTAAAACCCTGATAATACCGAAAATCTGGAGTTACCGTTATATGGGGCTATACCTAAACATGGACCCACCTTTATAGTTTTTGGTGGAGTTGTGTTGTGACCCTTAAGAACCTTAAATGTTAAATTACAGCTAGTTCAGTTAAAAATTGTAGCTAAACCGTCAAAATATCGAAAATTAGGAAGTACCGTTTTATGGGGGCTATTCCATAACATTGACCTTTGTTGACAATTTTTGGTGAAGAAACTTCATGGCTACAGCGAATCTCAAATGTCAAGTTACGGGTAGCCAAATGTAGCCAAAACATTCAGAATATCGAAAATCGGATGGTACCCTAATATGGGGGCTACACCTAAACATGTTGTCAGTTTTTAGTGGAGTAGTGTTGTTCGGTTTAACCTTGTAGCCAAAAACCTCATAATACCGAAAATCGGGTGATACCGTTATATGTGGGATATACCTAAACATGGATTTATGTTGACAGTTTTTAGTGGAGTAGTGTTGTGACCCCTAATAACCTTAAATGTAAAATTACAGCTAGTTCTATTAAAAATTGTAGCTAAAACAATAAAAATACCGAAAATCGAGGACTGGTTATCGTTAAACGATCATCGTAAATTTTTGTAGAAATCGTCTTTAAGCCACAATAATGAACTATTAACGTTTTTTCATCGATTGGACCATAAATACGCCCTTTAGAGAATTTTCTTGAAAACTCACCTAAGTTCCATACAAATTACTATGGAAGCAAAGATCGCTCGGGTGGCACGGGATAACGTTAACCGATTACCATAAAATTGAATATATAAGGTTTTTGGATCGAATGGAAATAAATTAGGCGTAGTCGTTTCAAAAAAAAAACTAATTTGTCTTTTTTGGGCCGCCCCACAGTGGTTCAGAATCGTTATTTCAAAAAAAAACTCTGTAGCTTTTGAAACGATAGAGATATTTTCATAATTCGATGCATTAAAACCCTTCGTGTTCGGTATATTAGTTTCAGAGGAATTCAAGGTCAAAGCTAACAATTTGAGTTTTTTTATATTTTGCATCATATGTTCTAACTATTTAAACAAGGTAAAACACCAACAAACAAACAAACAAAAATGTGGAAAAAAATTTTTAAGTATTTTTTCAATTTGTTTTTCAATAAAAAACAAAAAACCAAAAAAAAAAAATTTTCCAAAATTAAAAAAAAATCCTCCTTGGGTTTCATTAAACTCATATAACTCTTATAAAAACTCATATATTAAAAATTGTCCATTTGTGTAAAAAAGCTATAATGTATATGGGAAACGGTATGGAAAAAACACAATTTTTTACACATGTAATTTAAAAAAAAAAAATTAAAAAAGTGTTAAACGAACGGAATGGAACGCGTACAAAAGTAATATATAGGCTGAAAGAGGACACTTTCGGGCATCATTCTGTGAAAACGGAACTTTGTTCCAAGCTGTTCCCTAAAAGTTCTAGTCCACTTAAGTTCGTATTTCAGTAACATTTAGTACCTGAGGAAAAATTAAAAAAGATCACTACGTTAAACGCTACGGTAATTTATTGAAGCAGATGTTAAAGACAACAATCCTACCTACCTAACAAAGAAACAACGAACACAATATC
The DNA here is from genome assembly GCF_047663935.1 of Musca autumnalis. Classification (NCBI taxonomy): domain Eukaryota; kingdom Metazoa; phylum Arthropoda; class Insecta; order Diptera; family Muscidae; genus Musca; species Musca autumnalis. The sequence goes on from NW_027411644.1 coordinate 190,999,640, forward strand.
TGTTATAGTTTCAGAGAAATAGCTATTCCTTTTTTCAGAAATTTGCAAAAATGACGTATTTTCCAAAATTTTGAAAAAAATTGTCGTCTTGAGAAGCACGCCACACATACATTCCAATATTTTCACCTATTTTTTTTTTTTGGTTTCCTTACTATTTAATCCTATATATCAATTAAAAATCGGTGACGACAAAAGATTGGGGGTTTGACCAGGAAAATCGATGCCTAAACCACTGTGCGCCGTAATACATATACTTTAAAGGATCGCAAATGATTATTTCAAAGCCTTACAAACGGAAAAACAAACTTAATATACACTCCATACTATGGTGGAGGGTATTTATTAAAAATAATCGAATTTTTTTCCAAACTATTGTGTTGTAGCATCGTCTATGAATACGTAAGAAAAAGTCAAAAAAATCATCGACATGTAGCAAATACTACAAAAAATATTAAATATTAAATAATTTTGATTTTCTCACTTATGGCGTTTTCTGTGAAAACCACAGAAATATGTCACCATCAATTTTCTTTGAATAAATATTTGAAATAATAATTACTTACATATTTTTGATTCTTTAGTTTTATTGAACACTTCTATAACTCAACGACAAACTTTCATAAATTAAAGTGACTTTTATTTCTATAGATACATACATACACACACAATCAATGGAGTAGACACTTCAGTCAAACAGACTATAACTATACTTCTAAAGTTAAACATGTCCCATAGGCATTATCAGTTTTCATAACTTTATTTAATTATAATAATTAAACTTGTAATTGAATACATGTTCGGCATAATACCACCACCCTATAATAAAAAGAGATATTGAGTGAAGAATCTAAGCAATGATAAAATATTGTCACTAATTAAGTGCCATAGAAAGGCAACTGATTTCGAAGTAATTCCCTATCCAATTCAGTTGGACGGGAGGAAGGGAAAGTTGTGGTGTTGTCAAGAGAAAGCATTTTGTGACGTTACTGTAATTTTTGTTTCATTTTCTTTGTTTGTTTGCTTAACAGAGCTTCTGACATCACAGCGTATGATGACAACAATGGGATATTTATGGTTATACAATAATGGGCCGGCCAAAGTCAGTCCAGTCCTTCGTATTGTATGTAAGAGCAAAAATATACAATAGCCCTAAATGCGATGTCATGAACAACAGCAACTAAATATGAAACCGGAGAAATGTAAATTGTAGGGATTGTTTTCTTTTTCTCTTTTAATTTGTTGTTTGCTTTTCCTTTGTCAAGTCTTTTTTAAGACGTCATAAAATCATAGAGAATTCTAAGTACAACAGATGAATGCTGTAACAGGATGTTGTTGTTTTAGTGCTTCTTTTCCAGTGAATGGAAATTATGTACATATGACAAGGATATTTGTCAATCTTCAAGATGGGAAAAATTTTAAACAAAAAACTTTAAGAGAATAAATATTAATAATTACTATTTTTTGTTCTTCGGTTTATTTCTGAAACCGATGTTGTTGTTATAACAGTAAATGACATGTTTGTAAGTTTGTTTTCCTGCTTAATCTGGTTCTAAGTTCTAGGATTGTGGCTGCTTGGATGGGTTGTAACCACAAATCTACTGGAGTAGGTTTCGCAGGACAGTTGAAAAGGTGCAGTGTGGCTTGCGGGCCTATGCCACATACTGGACAGATGTTTTGCACGTTGTCAGCTGTTCTTACCCTATGCAAATTTAGAGGGTAGTTGAGCCAAAACTACTCTGATTTGTCATGGCAGCTGACCCTCCTCAGCTGCAATCAATGGGGGACGTTCTCCGAGGACCACATTCACACGATAGTTGTTTATACCATCTGCGACTGCACTTGTGTGAATGCTGTTTAAACTTGCTTGATAGCTTATTGATCTAGGGGTTCTCTCTTGTAACTAACATGCCTGGGAGGGGTGGACTATACACCATATGGTAATTAGGATGACTCTTATAGTAACACCCGACCAAGTATTGCAACGAGAGCATACCGTTGTGTTGCTGCGTTGAAAGAATCTTTGTCTCCTCATGTCAATGGTATACTGAAGACATGAGGAGGCACCCTGTTGTCGCACTCTGACGTCGCATAGCTTATCTGCATACCAAGTACTGCCGCCTTAAGATGCAGTCGAATGTGTCCCCTAGAATCTTGGGGTAGTTCGTGTTCGAAAGTTTGTTACCATCGATCATGACATGCAACTCAGTGAGCACCTCTGCAGTCCATGTGGTGAACAGAGTGGCCGTAGATTTAGTGGCGCATATTTGCATATTCCTCGAGAGGAAAAACGTGGTAAGTCAAATATCAGTGCAGGCTTTCACAAATGACATCAGGGAAGGTATCTGGCGCCAAAATCGTAAAATCATCAGCACACGTAACGATCTAAATGCCGTCTGAAGGAGTTGGAATACAAGAGAGTTTGAGGTTAAACAGTTCCGGAAATATCACCCACCTTGGGGAAATCCCTGTTTTACTCTGTGAGCTTAGATTTAATGTTCCTGAATTCCACGTACAACTGGCATCCACACATATTATTGATTATACAACGTTTCAAACTTGGCTGGAGGGTCATAACTGTCCTCAAACAGCGTGGAGTGCTTAACAGTATCAAAGGCTTGCTCTGTTTGAGTCCTCGACTAATATGTGTGGAGATGGCGTTCACTAATATGTGTGGAGATGGCGTTTGAGTTTTATTGCTTACGAAAGCCATGCTAATGATCGGCTAGTGGATAGCTATTTATTATGTTGGGGAGGGGTAAAGCCTTAAGAGTCTTTGCTGGCATAGTTGCATGGCTTCTGTAGCGGGATTACCCTGCCCATTTTACAGACTTCGAGAATGATGTGGTTGGCTGGCGACTCATCCCGGCTCATCCAGCTGTTTTAGCATTACCATCCCTGATGACATTCCTCGGCAGGAAGGGATGAAATGCGACCTAGTACACTTCGTCCTGTCAGTTCAGGGGTGCTCAACAAACTGTAGATTAATATAACTTGCGCACCTCTTCAGATCAGTCAGCGTAACGTCGCCAAACATGACTAAAATCCTCTCTTCTTTTTTCCGAGGTTCGAGAGGGCTCCAATGGTGCAACTCTTAAAATGAATTAGCCGCTTGTTCCGCTTGTGCTCACCTACCAACCTGTTAACATCCAGTGTCAGTGCTAATCCCGTTGCCTCTGCAGGTATATGCCGAGCGGCTGCAGCAGTGAGGATGTCTCTGCTACACGAACATCAGAAGGGTCGGCCAGATCTCTTAAGCGGTGATTAGTAAACTCTCAGAAACTAGGCCAATCGGCTTTCCCATGATTGATGGAAGTGCGGTGTTCAGAGGTAATGTAATTGGGCGGTCTGGGTCAAGAGAAGCGACGAGTCCATGTAATATTATTTGTCAGACCAGTAGTGCGATTCTCGAACTCATTTTTTGAGTTACCAACAAAAACCGGTAAAATTAAAACGCAAAATTATGAATGAAAAGTTCAAATAAAAGTTGACAACACTCTTTCTATGGGTAGAGCTTTACGACTGCTTTTTATTCGTCGCTAACTGACCGAAAAACATCGGTAATTACCGAAATTATAAGCATTATAATTTTACCGACAATTGTCGGTAACTCAAAAAATGAGTTAGAGACTCGCACTACAGGTGACACGATCGTTATATCTGGCGAATTGTGACACTCTCCGCAAGTTCTGGTAAGGGCCCCCCGTGATCTCTGGTTATTGCCAAGGATAGTATCAGGACAGATGTCACGATGGTTATGTCTGGCTAACTGTGACACTCTCCGCTAATTCTGGTAGGGGTTATCAATCTGCTCAACCTGCACTATACCCCTTTGGTCATTTTCGAGGACCGAACACCACAACTCATGATGAGCATTAAAGTCCCCCAAGAACATTCGGTTCACCCCTCAAAAAGCGGGCTAATATTGGGCCTATAACATGGAGTACAGATATTTATCGGCGGTATGTATATAAAAAGCAACTCTACTTGGGCGGTGTACAAGTGACTGTTACCCTTAGACAATCCGTGTGCGGACATTAGGCTCAAACGAGATAGGTATGTATTGAACAGACGGGTGCAATGGGAAAACAAATCTCCCCACCACATTTGGTGCGATCCTTCTTGAATACGTCGTAAGCAGCACAACGACGCAAGATGCAGTTGTTGTTGATTTTGCTAAATTCCGATATTTCCTCGAATTACATTGCAAATCGTGCAATGTGTGCGGCTGCTTACTTCGGGGGAGTCTCGTATTCTGATGACGGGACGACTCACTGGTGGCTGTTTTCACGCAGCATGTAGCAAAATAGTCCCTGTCGTAGTCCCTCAAATGGACGAGTCCGGAGCAACCCCTGAGATGCACCAACTCCCGGTGGATGCGGATGTCACAAACCGAGCACATCTATATTGGGCATGGGGTTTGCTCCGACCCGGCTGCTCCCAACACAAGCAAACGATGCAATTACAATCATTTGGTGCGGGAACTTTTTAACGGTAGGGGAAAAGTAACAACGCGTTTCCGAATATTTTTCCATAATCCACACAGCTATGTGATTTGTGTGTAATTTTTATATTTGCAAAAACTGCAAACATTTGTAACCCTAATGTACACACTTTTGTACTATAAATTTGTGGGTTTTCCAATCCAATATTTTTTTTTAAATTACATCCATAAAAAGTACAAAATACCTGAAATCGAACCATTGTTTTGGGGATATACCAAAACGTGTCCCGATATAACCCATAGTCGAAATTTTCCATTAAACATTAAAAATTCGCGAACAGGTTTCAACCTGTTCTTATGTCGAAATTTTTGAGCTTTTGTCAGGGTATTGTAAGAACTGAAGCAATGGTGTACATCACCGAATTGGATATAAGTTTAGAAAAACGATTGCGAATCGAGATCCCCATTTAAGCTCAATTTTTACAGCTTTAGGGTAATTACCCCCGAAAAAAATAATACATACATATGTCCCTATATTGCACATTTATGGGTATTTTGAAATTTTATGTGGGAGGTACCCGAAGGAATATTCGAGCCTTTTTTTCACATATTAAGATGTGCAAAAAATTTTGAATAAATCGGGTTCTCCCTTTGAGAGCGCACCATTGTGGGGGAGGTATCGGAAGGAGTAGGAGTTTATTGTATTTAAGAATAACAAGTAAAAAGTCGTTAACGGATACCCCACGGGTATCCTAAATGCCTAAATTATCTAATCTAATGTAAAACCAGTAAGGAAAGGATCAAAGTCGGGCGGGGCCGACTAAATGATACCCTACACCACTGTGAATATGTAAAATTTATATGGGAGCTAAATCCAAATCAGAACAGATTTCGATATAATTTGTCACATTTATTTGTAGACCAAATTCCGTCACATACTCCAAATTTCAACAAAATTGGACATATCCCAGCAAAATGTTCGATGCCAAAGATGCCATTCAATCATGGGTGCAAGTGATCTGGCAATACCTCAAATCGGTAGAAAATTTATATGGGAGCTATATCCAAATCTGAACTTATTTCGATATGATTTGGCACAGTTATTTCTAGGCCAAATCCCGGCAAACATTCCAAATTTTATTGAAATCGGACATCATAGCGCGTTTCGTGCATCAAATACCTAAAATCGGCCGAGAATATATATGGGAGCTATGTCCAAATCTGAACCGATTTCTATATAATTATATATCGCGCGTTTCGTGCACCAAATGCCTTAAATCGGCCAAAGATATATATGGGGGCTATATCCAAATCTGAAGCAATTTTTACCAAAATAAATAGCGTTCGTCCTTTGGCCAAAAAAAACTATCTTCTCCAATCTTCCCCTGTACTTTGTTTACAAAAATACATGGACAGACGAACAGACAGACGGACATGCGTAAATCGACTCAGAAAGTGATTCCATGTATATCCCTAAAAGGAACTATGGGTCTATCTCGATTCCTTTTGCACATTACAAACTAATGCACAAAGATATAATACCTCTTACCACAAGGTGGTGAAGGGTATAAAAATGTGTAAGGTAAAACCTACAGGGCTATATCAAAGGGTCGCCCTATCTTTACAATTTTTGGAGGAAATGTTTAATAACTGCAGAGAACCTCAAAACTCCAATAACGGACAGTTCCGTCAAACAATGTCGCTAAGATCCTCAAAATACCAAAAATCGGGACGTACCGTTATATGGGAGCTATACCAAGCATGGTCCTCTATGTTAACAATTTGAAGTGAAGAAGTTTCGTGACAAGGTTCGTGAGGTTCGTGAGAACCTCAAAAGTCAAATAACTGATAGTTCCGTCAAACAATGTAGCTAAGACCCTCAAATCTAAACGATTTTAAGTGAAGAAGTTTCGTGTCCACATAGAACCTCAAATGTCAAATTACAGCTAGTTGGTTAAAAATTGTAGATAAAACCCACAAAATACCGAAAAGCGGGAGGTACCGTTATATCGGGGCTATACCAAGGCATATACCTATGTTGTCGATTTTTTGTGGAGAAGATTCCTGACCGCTGAGAACCTAAAAAGTCAAAATACGGATAGTTCCGTCAAACAATGTAGCTAAGACACTCAAAATACCGAAAATCGGGAGGTGCCATTATATGGACGCTATACCAAAACATGGACCTGTGTTGACGATTTTTGGTGGAGAAGATTCGTGACAACTGAGAACCTCAAATGTTAAACTACCGTCAAACAATGTAGCTAAAATCCTTAAAATACCGAAAATGTGGAGGTGCCATTATATGGACGCTATACCAAAACATGGACCTGTGTTGACGATTTTTGGTGGAAAAGATTCGTGACAACTGAGAACCTCAAATGTCAAATTACAGCTAATTTTGCTAAACATCCACAATATACCGGAAATCGGGAGGCATCGTTATATGGGGATCAATGCCAATAATTTAATACGGCTTGAAAATGTGATCAAAAACGTCAAAATATAGAAACGTGGACCTATATATCCCATCATCGACCTGCCTGCAAACAAAAGACGCATTTTCCCTAAATTTCAGCGACCTTAAAATTAAATATTGAAAAAGTTCCCGCACAAACCTCTTTTAATTGATATGATATATGACATAAAAGTATGTATGAAAAAAAATTATATATGGGGATTTCTGAGTGAAATCGGACACTTTTTCAGGATGAGGTTTTTGATTTCCTTTATTTTTTGCTGTGGCGATGCTGCTGATTAACAAAACATTTTAGTATATTTTCAAATTTTTTTGACTAACGGTTCCAGAGATATCGCGCCTTGAAAAAGTCAAATTCTGTAAAAACTACATGCAAAGAAATACTCACAACTTCTTTAATATTGGTCCAAATGGGACCATCTTTTTTCTTGATTTGTTTGTTTTTTTTATCAGCTATCGAAAGAAATATTTAAAAGAAAAATGCACAGTGGGCTTCAATGCAATTTTCGGGATTTAATATTTAAAATCAATTTTTAAACATGATTGCACCCTTCGATTTTTTTCAAAAAAAAAATTATGTTAAACTATGTTCAATTACAAAAATTTTAAGCCCTATGTGGTAATGGGATTCGGACGACTACTATTTTTTCTGAATTTTTTAAAATTTGTCAATACAATTTTTCCTTTATACCTTTGTCCAAAATTTATTATTTTATTAAAAAAATTGAAAGTTTCATTTATAAATATTTGTTTTGATTTTATATTTATGAATTTATCTCAAACATCTTTAAACCTGCGTCATTTTTCGATTTTGAAAATGCATCAGCGAAAATTCCATTAAAGCCCATTGTGCATTTTTTGTCTATTTTTTATGATAAATATATAATATATAATGATAAATATGTACTCTTAGCTTCAAAAATACAGGAAATACAAATTTTGGACAAAGGTATTAAGGAAAAATTGTATTTACAAAATTTAAAAAATTCAGAAAAAATAGTAATCGTCCGAATCCCATTACCACATAGGGCTTAAAATTTTTGTAATTGAACGTAGTTTAACATAAAAATTTTTTGAAAAAAATCGAAGGGTGCAATCATGTTTAAAAATTGATTTTAAATATTAAATCCCGAAAATTGCATTGAAGCCCACTGTGCATTTTTATATTAAATATTTCTTTCGATAGCTGATAAAAAAAAAAAAAACAAACCAAAAAAAAGATGGTCCCATTTGGACCAATATTAAAGAAGTTATGAGTATTTATTTGAACATAGTTCTTAAAATGCGATAATTTCAATGGGCGATATCTCTGTACCGTTGGTCAAAAAATAATTTTAAAATATACTAAAATGTTCTGTTGACTAGTAGCATTAATTGAACCAAAAACAATTGAAATCAAAAATTACTTTTCTCCGAACTGTCCGATTTCACTTGGAATTCCCCATATATGTAATGATATGACGATAAATTTAGTGGAAACAGAAGATTTTGGTTATGTCATGTGGTTCCAAAGATTATTTCAGTTTTATTTATTTATACTCCAAAAGTTTGTCAAAAAAGGTAATATAGAGAAATTTTCAAATGACTTTGTGCGTGAGCTTTTTTATCGAATCACCTTATAATTGAGATTTTATCTAATCTTAGGTCAAAACTCATCAAAATATGATAAATGGATGCGAGGTTGTAAAAAAGTCATAACCCTAATGCCCATTTACAGTTCTCAATTTTTGTTTTAGTCTCCGTTGAATATTGGTGGTACTACCCAATTTTAAGTATTTTGAGAATTTTATCTATTTTTACAGTGTTTTATTTAACTTGCTTTGGTCCGTTTAGTTCAAATCTGGTAACTTATATTTAACACAGGAAATAATTTGTCGCTTAGCCTCAATAAATATATTCTTTCTCATGATGGAATCTCTCAAATAAAACGTTTGCATTTAAATTATAAATGGTGGCAAAATTAAACGGCAAGCGTTTTATTTGAGAGATTCCATCATGAGAAAGAATATATTTATTGAGGCTAAGCGACAAATTATTTCCTAGTTTTAAGTGCATTTCTAAATAAAACACTGAAACTTAATTTTTATACCCAACACCACCTTGTGGTAAGGGGTATTATGTCTTTGTGCATTAGTTTGTAACATGCAAAAGGAAACGAGATAGACCCATAGTTCCTTTTAGGGATATACATAGAATCACTTTCTGAGTCGATTTACGCATGTCCGTCTGTCTGTCCGTCTGTCCATGTATTTTTGTAAACAACCTGTACGCATTTATTGTCCGATTCGCATGAAAATTGGGGAATATATTTTTTTTGGTTTTTCGCTTCAGATTTGGATATAGCCCCCATATATATCTTCGCCCGATTTAAGGATTTTGGTGCACGAAACACCCTATATATGTCCGATTTCAATTAAATTTGGAATGTGCGACGGTATTTAGTCTAGAAATAAGTGTGCCAAATTATATTGAAATCGGTTCAGATTTGGATATAGCTCTCATATATATTTTAGGCTGATTTGAGGTATTTGATGCACGAAGCGCGCTATATATGTACGATTTCAATAAAATTTCGAATGTTTGCCGAGATTTGGCCTTGAAATAAGTGTGCCAAATTATATCGAAATCGGTTCACATTTGGATATATATCCCATATATATTTTCGACCGATTTGAGGTATTTGATGCTCGAAACACGCTATATATGTCCAATTTTGCTGAAATTTGGACTATGTGACGGAATTTGGTCTACAAATGTAAAAAATTATATCAAAATCTGTTGTGATTTGGATTTAGCTCCCATATATATTTTACACAGTGGTGTAGGGTATTATATAGTCGGCCCCGCCCGACTTTGATTCTTTCCTTACTGGTTTTAAATTATATTTTATTTCGATTCACATACACTCCGGTTCATCTGAATAGAACCAGCCAATATTTGTCTACAAATACCGTTATATCTGACAAAAGGAGAGGAATTGTAAATTATACTTTTTTGGACATGTAGAGTATATAGTAGCCGATATTTTCAATACCTAACATGTTTCACATATGCGTCATAACGGTACTTTTTACTCGCTTTATGAAAAAATGTCAAAATATTAGCATTTTTTAATGGTTCACCAGGATAGAACCACCCTAAGAATTTACGCAAATCCTTTGTTAGATGTGGTAAACTTTAACAATAAACTATTTATAATTATAAATAAATGCCGTGAGTGTTAATTGCTATCAAATATTGAGCAAAAATTTGTATTAGGGTCTTGAAATTTGATGAAAATCGATGCTTAGAGCTCCAAAAATGAAGATGAAATGAAGAAATCGGTAGAAAAAATTTATAAAGACAAAATTTTATACTGAATTATGTTCAAAATTTTCTATACTACAATAAAATTACAAAAAGTCACATTTGTAGGTTTATGAGTCCGAAACAGAGGAAATATGGTAAAGATAATTCAAAATTCTACCTTTCCAATCCAAAATTTGATATTTTATCTCAGGAAAGTGAATGCAAATCGATGGGTTCCACCCAGTTTCGTTGGCTGTGAATATTTACAGGTCCAAAAAATAAAGAAAATTCCACCGCCGAACGCTCCATGTCACCAAATTTTTGCACTATATTAACACTCACGGCATTTATTTATAATTATAAATAGTTTTTTGTTAAAGTTTACCACATCTAACAAAGGATTTGTGTAAATTCTTAGGGTGGTTCTATCCTGGAGAACCATTAAAACATGCTAATATTTTGACATTTTATAATAAAGCGAGTAAAAAGTACCGTTATGACGCATATGTGAAACATGTTAGGTATTGAAAATATCGGCTACTATATACTCTACATGTCCACAAAATTATAATTTAAAATTCCTCTCCTTTCGTCAGATATAACGGTATTTGTAAACAAATATTGGTTGGTTCTATTCAGATGAACCGGAGTGTATAACTTGAATTCTCAAAGTCTCTTTAAATCTCTAAAGCAAACGCCTCTAACACCATACTAAAGACCATACATACATACTTGTTTGTTCACTTAATTTCACACATCATTTGTATTCAAAACACAACATATGGCTGGTGACACCACAAAATATCAACTTTATCTAATTTGCAAAGCAACTCTTTAATATTTTTGTCACCGAAACCGCGACAAGTAAAACCCACCACAGATAGTTGTTGGTAGACATCTTCAAACATAGAAAGAAACTACCAGAGTAACCATGAAAATAAAACAACGCCACATTTGCATTTTAATGAAGCCTAAAAATATGCTCAACAAAAAACGTACATATGTATGTTAAAAATGCAAAAAGAAACAACTCTAAAAATATAACAAATGTTTCTTTCTACATTTTTATTTTAATGACGCAAAATGTCACAAACAAAGAAGAAGAAATCCGATTATCCATTTAAGAAAATTCTAGCATTTTTAAGCTATTTCATATGTCATGTATCTGAGGAACCGCTGTCTGAGTAACCACTAATCCACTTAATTATTTAATCAAGACTTCTATCCTTCAATTAACTGATGTTTTTTATTTTAAAATGTATGTATTTGAGTGTTATTAATTTTTAAATAAAAAAGCATCGGGCTCATCTTACAAGCATTCTCTAATTAATAGAATATATCTCATACAACCAATCCTTTTTACATCCCTAACGGTTTAATATATTCTAAATTTATATTAACCAAAAAACAAAGTGCGCACACACACAGTCATTGCCAAAGCAATATGAACAACCTTTTCCCAAAATTATCCTGTGGAGCAATATTGTGGCTCGTGTATCTGTTTGAGATTTTTATGGCTGCGGTTGATGACTTGGCTTCAATTTGTTTCTTTTTTTGCTTTTGATTACATTTTCAAAAAACAAATGAAATTGTTGTAAAATAAACAATGAGTAAAGTTTTTTAAATGTTACAGAATAGGCCCCCTGGTCGACTAATTGTTTCTTTAATCCAAAAACCTTAAATATGATGATCAATTAACGATAATATGCGCCCCCAGAGCGATCATTATCTCACTCTAGTATTCGATATACAACAAATCGAAATAGACAATTTGATACTTTTCCAAATATCTGGAAAATCAACGCCAATTAAATGTTTACGCAATCTCAAAAGAACGAACTAGGAGATGTTCAATGATTTATGAAAGATAAACTTACCAACATTCCACACAAAGATAATACTGCGGCAAATGTAGAAAAATCTGCATCCATTCTAGAGAAATCATTATAATAATACATATAATATCTGTTCCACAAACATGCCGGAATGGCCAGGGAAACTTCTCTCATATCAATGAGTGCACCCCGATTCGTATTAGCTCAATGATATGGGACCTACAGTTTATCGCCAAGTCTGAACGGCGCGTCTTAAGACACCACTTGTAGAGAAGTTCTACATGGCTGAAATACTCAGGAAATTTCGCCTACACAGGGGTATTTTGCCACCGTTGAAAATTCGATGTTGCCTGGAACCCACGACCTTTAGAGTGCAAGGTGGTTATGTATACCATTGCACCACTGCACTGTGGTTTAGCTTGTATGGGAGAGATCGACAAAAATATTTCTAATCAAGATATCGACCTGAAAATTATACCGTAAACTCGTAGTGACTAGAAGATATTTTTTCCCAAAAATCTTCAGGATTGGTCCACCTTTAGGTATAGACCCCCATAACGGTACTTCCAGTTTTTTTATTAATTTCAAGATTTTGTCTATATTTTCAAAGTGAATTCGCTGTAATTTGATATTTTGTATTCTTTGGTGGTATTAAACAACATGCGTAGGTTAATGGTCCATGTTCTGGTATATCCCCCATATAGACGTACCTCCCGTTTTTTTATAATTTCACGATTTTATACAATACAACACAAAAAATAATTACAAGATATTTCGGCCAGATTATGAAAGAGGACCGAAAAAAAGAAGACACGTGTATCGGCGTTTTGAAAGTTTACGTCGGGAAGTAACCTAATGATATGGGACCTACAGTTTATCGCCAAGTCTGAACGGCGTGTCTTAAGACACCACTTGTAGTGAAGTTTGACATGGCTGAAATACTCAGGAAATGTCGCCTACACAGGGGTATTTTGCCACCGTTGAAAATTCGATGTTGCCTGGAACCCACGACCTTTAGCGTGCAAGGTGGTTATGTATACCATTGCACCACTGCACTGTGGTTTAGCTTGTATGGGAGAGATCGACAAAAATATTTCTAATCAAGATATCGACCTGAAAATTATACCGTAAACTCGTAGTGACTAGAAGATATTTTTTCCCAAAAATCTTCAGGATTGGTCCACCTTTAGGTATAGACCCCCATAACGGTACTTCCAGTTTTTTTTTATTAATTTCAAGATTTTGTCTATATTTTCAAAGTGAATTCGCTGTAATTTGATATTTTGTATTCTTTGGTGGTATTAAACAACATGCGTAGGTTAATGGTCCATGTTCTGGTATATCCCCCATATAGACGTACCTCCCGTTTTTTTATAATTTCACGATTTTGGCCATATTTTCTAACTGAATGTGTTGCAATTTGACATTTCGAGTTATATCATCAATATATGTCCACATTATGGCATGTTAACTCCCGATATTTGGCATATTTAAGTATTTGGCTTATTTTTCATGCCATTTTATGAATTTTATTCTTGACAAGGATTAACTCGTAACAAGTATCAACAATATGAGGCACAGAATATTCTTACTAGGAGGGTTAACATATGGACCAAGGGCGTACCAGATTACACTGTACAACACAAAAAATAATTACAAGATATTTCGGCCAGATTATGAAAGAGGACCGAAAAAAAGAAGACACGTTTATCGGCGTTTTGAAAGTTTACGTCGGGAAGTAACCTAAATAGGCGTGGCAAGTTCCGCCCATTTCTACAGGTTATGAAATATTCGACATCAGATTCCTTGGAATCCTTGCACAAAATTATTTGTCATAAAATTTTACTATAGGTCCCCGAATACACCAAAACTATAAATCGTACCTAAACGCCAGGAATCTGCCAAAAGTAAAATCACGTTTTAGGGTTAATGTTGTACTTTATCTGAGTTTATTACGTTTTGTTCCACAAAACTTCATTCTAGATAGAAGACGTCAAAGACAAAAATATTCTCCATCAAATTTCAATATGAGTCGCCAAATAAATTAAATATGTATTTACAATATATATCAAGCAAATATATACATCAAATTTACCAACAAAACACCCAAATATTTTTTTAATAAATTTGTTTTGTTCTTTTTTCGGGTTGATGCATGAAAGTAACATGAAATTTAGTTTTGGACGAAAGTTGTTAAAAGAAGAAATATTCTACACAAAATTTCACTATAAGTCTCAGAACAAATTATATATCTACGTAAAATACTTTGTTAAGAAAATTACATTACAAAATTGGATATTATAGGTAGAAATTATTTGCTAACCTTTAAGAATCTTAATTGAAATTTATTCCATCCTTAGTCAAAATCTCCTAAAGTACTTCACTTTTTGGGGATTGTGTCAAAAGAAGAAATGTTCCGAATTAAAATTCATTATGAGTCTCTGAACAAAAGAAATTAGTAGCTATAATATTTAACATCTCCAGATGCTTTCGCTTTTCATATATGATTTAGGACCTTATTTACCGTTTTTATTCACATTTTCGTTATCTGCGATCACTAAATATATTTTATTGATGTTTTTTCATAATAAATTCTTTCAGAAGATTATGCGTGCTCGATCCAAACTGTTTTTGAAATATCTATGTTGAATATATATAGGGAAAATATTGATAACCCAGATCGCACTTTGAAAAATTACGTATTTTAGTACTATAAACTAAAATAACGTCATCAGGATTAGTCGTAGGTTCCTGATATTGTATGTGAAAATGCGGGGATATTCTACGGGTATTGTCCAGTGATTATATCTAACATACGAGTCCTAACATCCATGACTTTGGCATGATCTTAAATACTATAATGGTGGCAGCTACTCCTGCTCTGACAATATTGAATGAATTAACCCTTGAAATCGAAGTAACTAGCCATATTCTAAATAAATTTGTTATGATCATTCATGATACACACATGTTTGTAAGTTTTTATGTCTAATTCATTCAATTTTGTCAGAGCAGGAGTAGCTGCCATCATTATAGTATTTAGGGCCATGCCATGTCATTTATTTGGCGACTCATATTGAAATTTGATGGAGAATATTTTTGTCTTTGACGTCTTCTATCTAGAAGTTTTGTGGGACAAAACGTAAAAACGGCAGATTCTTGGCGTTTAGGTACGATTTAGAGTTTTGGTGTATTCGGGGACCTATAGTAAAATTTTATGACAAATAATTTTGTGGAATATTTTGTTTTGATACGATCTCATTTTAAAGGAGTTTTTAAACTCTTTTGAAAAAAATGGACCAAAAAGACCCCTTTAGTGACTCGCATGAGGGTTAATTTTTTACATAAAAAGATACCCCGTATTGTTGCCAGTAATACTGCCAAAGACACTTTATACCTAAAATGCAAGGATTCCAAAGAATCTGATGTCGAATATTTCAAAACCTGTAGAAATGGGCGGAACTTGCCACGCCTATTTAGGTTACTTCCCGACGTAAACATTCAAAACGCCGATACACGTGTATTCTTTTTTTCGGTCCTCTTTCATAATCTGTGCGGGGTTTCTTGTAATTTTAAAAAAAGTTCAATTTTGTTGTACAGTGTTATATTAGATGTGAACAATGTCCTATAGGTCTCAAACAAGGAATATCTGGAAACTAAGATGTTTTATGAGATTTTTGTTTGGTGAGGATGGGTTGGCATCTATTGAAATAAGCTACAGGATATCTCGATTAGGAGAGTTTCCAAATCAACTAAAAATGTACCAGGATATATAAACAGAAAACAAGACAACACAGGTGGTCCTGCTTGCCAATTCAATTTAACCATTTTACGTCGTTTAGTTTTCTGTGTAGAGCTTAAATCTACGGCAGGCCTTCCGCGTTTTTACTTTCAACGGCAGATAATTCTTGAAGTGGCATGCATGTTTCAAAAATAATAGTGTTTTTTATCGCAAGCCAATTTGCATGATGTTTATACATTTTTTTGTTCTCTTGTTCTGTATCCAGATTTTTGAAATTCCTTTCCAGATATAGTGTATACGATCTGACAACTTAGAGAAATCATATCCCGCAACATCCACCTGAAGGTTTGCTATAATTTCTTCAAATACCGTCCGTCCCATGCTGACATTGACAAAGTTTTTTGAACACCATATTTCAAAAACATACAAATGTGAAAACACTCATTCGTACTGTAATCCTAAAAACATAATTTTTTATAAAATAAGATCGAAACAAAATGCAAAACAACACCGATTGCCTGAAAACACCTAAAACCCCTATACTAAACATTCACAAAACTCCGAGTATACACAGTATAATGAAAACTGAATACCGTTCGGCAACTTTCGGCAGACGAGATAATTTTTTTCTAATTCTGGACACTTCCACGAACATTTAAACAAAAATAACGATTGTTTAATTTTTGGTTTTATTCGACCTTTTGAACTCTTTTTCTTAAAATAGAAATAACGAGAGGATCCGCGAGGATCCAAGGTACTAAACGTCTATTTGTTTTCACAAAATTAAATAAAAAACACTCAAAAAAATACATTTCAAAAGAGGTCAATTTTACTACAAAATAAAGTTACAACTTTATGATGTTATCAATTAAAAACAACAACATTACCATTAACTTTAACATCCATTTTTTACTATACGAGGGCAGTTCGGAAACTTCTTAGCCTAGCACAAAAAGCGCGGTATAAACAGAAAAAAGTTAAGTGTTTTGGAAACTTCCATCTCTGCTATGAACACATGTTAAATTTTGTTTCGATCTGGCAACTCCTTCATATAGAAACAGGTGTTTAAAAAAGACTCATCCGCAATTTGTTTACAATGGAAAATTAGAAATGCGTGATGTCATTAAATATTTACATAAAAAAGGTTTATCGGGACAAGAAATTCATAATGATATGGTGATTGTGTTAGGTGAAAGTGCTCCTTCATATGCAACAGTAAAAAATTGGGTTGCTGAATTTAAACGTGGTCGTACAAGCATTGATGATGAACCACGTAGTGGACGTCCAAAAACAGCAACAACAACAGAAATTGTAGCCAAAGTGCATGATATGGTATTAAATGATCGACGAATAAAAGTGCGTGAAATTGCTAATATCATGGGCATCTCAAATGATCGAGTCCATTTAATTTTGCATGAAGAACTACAGATGAAAAAGCTTTCTGCAAGATGGGTGCCGCATTTGTTAACAGTCGATCAAAAACGCATAAGAATGAACATTTCTCAAGCTTGTTTGGATCGTTTTAAGCGAAATAAAATGGATTTTAAGCGTCGTTTCATAACTGTTGGTGAGACATGGATCCACCACTATACTCCAGAGACAAAATAACAATCCAAACAATGGACTGAAGCTGGAGGAAGTGCCCCAAAGAAGGCAAAAACAATTCAATCGGCTGGTAAGGTTATGGCAACGGTTTTTTGGGACTTCAAAGGTATTTTATTGATTGACTATCTGCAAAAGGGTAAAACAATAAATTCCGAGTACTATTGCAACCTTTTGGATTAATTAAATGTACAAATTCGAGAAAAACGTCCTGGCTTACAACACAAAAAAATAATTTTTCATCAAGACAACGCACCAGCGCACAAGAGTGTTTTAACAATGGCTAAAATCAACGAATTAAAGTACGAGTTGCTTGACCATCCACCTTATTCTCCCGATTTAGCTCCCAGTGACTTTTCCTTGTTCCCAAATCTAAAAAAAATTCTTGCTGGCAAGCGTTTTACCTCAAATGAAGATGCAATTACAGTTGTAAACCACTATTTTGAAGACCTTGAGGAAAACTATTTTAATCAAGGGATAGAATTGCTAGAAAAGCGTTGGACTAAGTGTATTGAAGTTTCAGGAGATTATATTGAAAAATAAAAATATTTTTGAAAAACTAACTATTCTCTTTCATTGATAGGCTAAGAAGTTTCTGAACCGCCCTCGTATATTTATTATAATGTATGTACATGTATCGGTTTGGAAATTAATTTGCGAGACAATTGTGGTTGTGTCTCCGACCTTACCAACTTTTTTAGGACCCACAGACTTGACCACGCCCACTTCTTTAAAACTACTGAACGCCCACTTTTTAAAATATGTTACGTCTACAAAGCTACTGAACCGATTTTCCTGAAATTCTCAGGGAATGTACATGGATGGCCCCTGTTGAAAATATATGCATATTTTCTTGAATTTCGAAGACGGGGGGTACTTACTTCCCTTTTGCCATATTTAAAAACAACGCCATATCTTTATGAATAAAAAGTTCGAAGATGGGTTATATCGATTCACTCATTCCGGTACCTCCCCCACAAAAGTTCGAAAATGTTCCGAAAGTTTGTGCGCACGATAACTCTTGAAGGGAGAAACCGATTTGGTCCATACTTTGCACATCGTGAAATTTCTAACAGACATAGATGAGGTTCCAATATAGACTCTATCAGTCCACTCTTTCGGGTACCTCCCACACAAAAATTCGGAAAAGTTCAATTTCTGACCTGCTCTTGAATCGCTTTGATTTTTGTGTAGCAACTTGTTTTAGCAACTACCCCCCATACGATGGTACAAGTTTCAACAGGGGCAAGTCCATAGTATCTGAGAAAATAGCTTGAAAGATGCAAAAAAATCTCTATGACACCGTGTGTAGTGATTGGAGTGCAAGATAACTCTCAAACTGATCAACCGATTTGGTCCAAAATTTCGCTTTCGTAATATTTTGTACAAACATGGTTTAATTTCGAAGATAAGCCATATAGGTCCACTCCTTCAGGCGCCTCCCCCACAAAAGTTCCAAAATGTTCGGAAAAATTGTTCGCACGATAAATCTTTAAGGGAGTTACAGATTTGGTCCATACTTTACACATCCTAATATATGTACCAGATATAGATCAGCTTCGACTATGGACTATATTTGTCCACTCGGGTACCTATCACACAACATTTCTGATAAGTTCACTTTGAAACCTGCTCTCGAATCACTTTGATTTTTGTTGCAGCAACTTGTATTTGCTGTCTCAATTACGACGGTAAAAGTTTTTTCACGGGCAAGTCCATACTTCTTGAAAAAACAGCCCGAAAGGTGTAAAAAACTCCTATGGCACCATATGTAGTGGCTGGAGAGCTCGAACTGAATACTGCATTCGTCCACACTTTGGATATTGTAATATTTCTTCGAATTTTAGATGAAATTCCCCCACAAAAGTTCGAAAATATTCGCTGAAATGGGACGCGCGATATTTCATAGACGTAGCAACCGACTGGTTTGGACCAAACTTTGGATCTCGAAATACTATCGAAACATAGTTTATGTTCAAATTTGGGCCCTACCTGCCCAATCTTTGGGGTACCACCCACACAAATGTTCAACTTTTTTGTGTGGTTCGAGGATCCTCTGGACATTTTTACTGAAGATTTTGCTAGTCGATTCCTGTTTTGTTTCGGGCTCCTAAGCACAGATCCAAGATTCGAGCTCTGTGAAGATTGTCGATCAACGATCATTTTTATTCAAGATTTCTTTGTACCAATCCACAAGAGCCTCTTTTAGAGTATGGTCCAATTTTTCTGGATCTAACGAGAAAAATCCATTTTTGCAATATCAAATGTTAGTTGGTGGAAGAAATGCCAAGTGTGCCTCTATCTCACGTTATATAACATGGGGATCTTGCATTATCCGTTGACGCACGGCTTAATTTTTTTTGTGGTACAACGGCCGATTTTGCGCGACCCTCAGGAGCTTCGTGTTTTCGTAGTGCTAAA
The DNA here is from genome assembly GCF_047663935.1 of Musca autumnalis. NCBI lineage: Eukaryota > Metazoa > Arthropoda > Insecta > Diptera > Muscidae > Musca > Musca autumnalis. The sequence continues at coordinate 191,019,448 of NW_027411644.1, forward strand.
GAATGGTTCTTTTTGAAAATACAAAGATTTAATTTGATGTGAAAAATGAGCGGACGAAAATGTTCACAATAGAGTTGTATATTTTAGCTCTTTTTGAAGATCTCTCTTTTCAGTTCAGCTCTTTTCAACGAACTAGGTCGTTATTTTAGTTCACTAGTTCAATCGTTCACCGTTTGAGAATATTTCAGTGAACGATTCGTAGTTCGTTCAGTGAATGGTCTGTTTTCATTTCATTTGTGGTATGGATATATAAATATAAATGAATGGAAGTAAATAATAATAAAAAGAATATTTTGACAAATGGTAAGTACAAATAAGAGAATTAAGGAAATATTTATTATTTTTTTTACATTTTGTAGGAATAAAAGAATGCGGAGAATGATTTTGTGTTTTTATGGAATTGTAGAAAAAAATATACAGTGCAACTAATCACACTCATGATTCATCAGAGCTGGAGAAAATCAACAATAATAATTTAAGCAAGGAGCAGCTAGCTGATACCCAAACGAAAGGAATTGGATATTTAAATGATATCAAAGCCATGGAATGTTACAAATGTTTAACAAAACAAACAAAGGCATAAGTTGAGTTCGCCAACTAAGCTCGGATCGGGATAAAATTTTCGTCAACCTGATATAAATAAGGGAACTTCGGAAGCCATTATCTCGGGATGTGTGGACTTCCGCAACAAATGTGAGACATATTTTTGATCAGGGTGACGAGACCTAGCTGTAAAAAATTTCATCCCGATCCGAGCTTAGTTGGTGAACTCAACTTGTTCCCAAACAAATAACGAATATATGGTTGGCTCATGGTTTAAGATTTACAAATTAAGACAAAAGAAATGATGTGCGGAAATAGTAATTTGTTTTTTTTTTTTTTTTGTGTATGGAGACAATAAATAGCAAACGGTGCAATATTTCCGTATACGAAAACTATTAGAATTACAATGAATTTACCAGTAAATTTTAAACATTTTTATAAGCACTAACTGTAGTGAAATTCTGTCCCGACTATAGCTTTTGCTCACTTGTTTAATCTACCCATTTTTGTCGGTAATTCCATTACCTATACCCATTGTAACCTTAAATAATTGTACTAAGAACAAAATATTAGGACAAAAGAAATGATGTGCGGAAATAGTAATTTGTTTTTTTTTTTTTGTGTATGGAGACAATAAATAGCAAACGGTGCAATATTTCCGTATACGAAAACTATTAGAATTACAATGAATTTACCAGTAAATTTTAAACATTTTTATAAGCACTAACTGTAGTGAAATTCTGTCCCGACTATAGCTTTTGCTCACTTGTTTAATCTACCCATTTTTGTCGGTAATTCCATTACCTATACCCATTGTAACCTTAAATAATTGTACTAATCCATTTAAAGTATTTTTTTTTTAATTTAAGCAGTGAATAAAATAAACAAAAAGAAAATCTATAATTTCATTATATTATTAATCGGCTGTTTCTCTAAGACGATTCGAATACAAATTCGTTCGAACTACTACCAAACTTCTGTTTTTTTTTAAATATTTGAATTGTTTTTACTTTCAATCAAACAAACATTTCCTTCAACAACAGGAGTTTGGTAGTAATTCGAACGAATTTAAATTCGAATAGACTTAGAGAAACAGGCCATAAAAATATCGTTTAAACTACATGCTTATGCATATTGTACTTTGATTAACATCCATTGGATGAAAGGAATAATTTTAATGTAAATGAAATAAAAATGGAATTCAGCCTTCAAATGAATATAAAATTGACTTATAAATAAGAATATATGTATACAAATTCACATATTATTGTGAAGAAAAATTAAGGCAGAAACTTTTTCGGGTTTAGGAAGAGTCCGCCTATCCCTAATAATTTGTCCTGTCCCGGAAAAAAATTCTTTCACAGGGCACTGAAGTGGCAACTACGCAAAGCTTTTTAATAGCATGTGGATACACTCTAGGATATAAATGTTTCCTTTCAGACCACCATTCCAAGGGGTCTTTTTTACGGTCCAAATATTCCTCATTAATATATTTGTCCAATTCACGAATGCCTGCTGCTGTGTTGTTTTCGGAATGGACTATTCTGTTTGTTTCTTGGTCGAAAGCGGACCAAATTCCAGAGTTTCCTTCCGGTGAGGAGTCCTGTGTAGCTTGGGGTTCAACATGTTCCTGCTCGTGTGGCAATCGTATGGAACTAATTCGACTCCTCAGCATTTGAAGGGCTCTTTCGTAAGTCTGATTAGTTTTGAAACCTCTTTTTTTAAATCTTGGATCAAGAATTGTGCTTTGTGCATATAGAGGGTTTTTTCATAAGCCCCAAAACGATTGAGTAATTCCTTTCCGATTTTAGTTATCATTCCAGATACTACAGGAATTTCCGATGAGCTTTTTGCAATAAAAGTCTCTAGAATATTACACAACACGGTGACTTTAGAAAGTGTAACTTGTTTTTCTGATGAAATTTCCAGAGTAATTTCATAGAATGGCTTTAAAATTACTATTGCTTCCTTTATAATTTGCCAGTCATCAAAATGAATCTGCAAATCAGGCTTGACTAAAGAAAGCGTCGTTACCACTGCATCTTTTAGCAACGACATCCTCTCCAGCATCTCGTATGTTGAGTTCCACCTTATAGGGACGGACTGCTTCAATTTTAGTTGAGGAAGACCCAAAAGTTTTTGATTGTTTAGAAGCTTTTTTAAAATCTTTAGAGCTTCTTCGAAAATGCTCCACGACACTTTTAGCTTTTGTCACAGTTTCTCTTATATCTTTTAACCCAGCTTCCACAACCAAATTTAAAGAATGGGCGAAGCATCCTATTCCGTTCCACTGCCCCATACGTATTGCCGCTGTTATATTGGAAGCGTTGTCACTTACAATAGCTGCAACTTGATTGATTTCAAAATTAGTTATTACGTCTTTCAAAAACTTTGCCAAGTTTCCAGCTGTGTGGTCTTCACAAAATTGTTCGCAGGATAAAAGGTAGGACCTCAGAACACAATTTTGGTCAATAAAATGAGTGGTTACTGCCATAAATGATGTATTGGTTTTGAAGGTCCACCCGTCCGTTGTGAGGCATACGGCTTTGGTGTCTTGTCTTCATATGACGTTTCAAATTGCCGTGAGATCCTCCAGCGATACTAAGTGAAGCCAGACAATAGTTGCACTTTGCTCTGACTGGTCCATTTTCTTTAAAATGCAACCATATGTCACTATGTTTTCTTGATACAGACATAATTATACTTTAAAAAATGTGTATCTGATTAGCCGATCTTAAAAATGATTTTTTCAATGCTATGAAAATATTCCAATCAAACGATGCGAAAAAAAATTAACTGCCATCAAATATTTTCAAACTGTTCAGTTGGCAACAAAGACAAAAAGCATTTAGCTTCATATACCTAAATAAAATCATGATAATCTGTCGTAGGTAAATGCGAGCGCTCTTACCGCCGCTTTAATTTAGGCAAGAACGAACGATATAAGCAAAACAAACGAATCAACGAACGATGTATGGTGCATAGTTCAATCAGCTGATATCTGACAAATGAACGATAACGAACCACATTTACTGAACTAGATCAGTCGCTCTTTACACTGAATCGTTCAAATGAACTAGGTCGTTCGCGAACTATACATCTTCAGTTCACAAGTGAATTCCATTTTTTTTTTTTTTGCAAAGTGATTTTTCAGGTCACTGTAAACAACACAACACAAGGTCGTACGACAAACTGTCCTGTCCATAGTTTTCGCGCAGCCCTCGTATAATATAGGCTTTTTAGGTGCGTTCTTATAACATGAATAAATGTGCCACAAAAATCCGATATTCATATAAATACCTAAATTAATAAAAATGAAATGAAATGGTGCCTGGAGTCGGAGTCGAGCGTTTTTCACAATTCCATCTCCAGCAATATTTGCTACACTCCGAGTCCAACTCCGAAACCCTGAAAAATAGAAGAGCATACCTTCGCATAAGAATAAAATGCGGAATATTTCCTTACAGAAAACAACTCTGGCTAATCTAAATTTAATTTCATTTGAAAGTTTTTGAAGTAACCTACGTTTTCTAAGCTATGTTCTGTTAAATATTAAATCTTCCTTGTCGAAATTTACTTGTTCTATCATTATAAATTATTATCCACCCTAATATACACATACATATCATATGTAAACATTTAACAGCTGTAATAACAACAATCATTGATTTTTCCCAACACGCACAACCAACAACAAAACAAACCTCCTCCTCCACCTCACATGAAACATTAACCGTATTTTATTGTCGCTTCCACACCAATTGATTTGCAATAAAAATTTATTTTTACTTACCGCTCCTAAATTTTCAAAACCATATTTCTGGGCGACGGCATGGGCAAAATCATTATCAACACTGCGGCGGAAACGAACCAAAAATGAACTTGTAAATACGTCATTTCCTCCAGCTACAGGACGTTGGGTATGGACTGGTGGACTACTAGCGCTGCTGGATGCGCTATTAATTTTCGAGATGGGATTTTTGCCCGCTTGTCCGTTAAAATCATCCGAGTTCACCACAGTCAGGCCGGAGAGGGTGCATAGAAATAATAGTCCCGTTATTGGGTAAACGCATGCTGTTAAAATCATTGCACGCGTTTTATGACACAAAAGAAACTTGCGAGTTTTTTTAACGCTTTTTGTTGTTGTCAATGGTTTTAGAAAATAAAACGTTCGTTCAATTCGATAGAGATTAACTTTTCGTAGATTTGTTTTTGGCACTAAAAAACTTAGCAGGTACTGTCACACATGTGGCGATTTTCTTGCGTAGCGATTATTATTTTGAAATGATTTTGTTTCACAATAAAAATTTTATATCGTAAATGTTACTTATTTTCTTTATTCCTTTCTTTGTCTTCCAGTTTCTTGTAGTTTTATTCACCTTTGTTGTTGTTTGTTTTCTTTTCGCACATTTCCAAAGAGGAGAACCTGTGAGACAAAGGATGACAGGCGACTTGTTGTGGGCGGATTTTTGACACTTGCCAAAAATTGCAAAGGGAAATGAAAATGTCGTAGTTTTTCTTTACACTTTTTTAATATCTGCTACTCTTTACCGTTAATTTTACTTTTTCCACAACACGCTCACACACAGAAAGAGACGCTCTTGTTTATCACTTTCACAAAAATTCGTAAAAGGATTCGACACTAATTTCCTTTGTTATCGAAAATATTTTCTTGGCTGAAATTTCGTTTAATTCCGTTCGTATATTTTTTTACAACTATTTCCGTTTTCTTTTTATGATTTTTTTGTTCAAAGTTTTCTTTTAATTTCACTATATTTCTGTCTGTTTTTTTTTTTCGCTCGTTCGTTCGTTTAATTCGTACTACTTCTTCTTTCCTTTCTTCTCCCCTATTCACTTATTGGAGACTTTGGATTCCTCTCTTCTTTATGTTTCAACAATTTAAGAATTTATTTTGGCAGTTGTTTTTGAGTTATTCCGCCGTATAGAACTTAACTGTTATGCTTACCGAACAAAACTGCGGCTAATGGCTTCTTCGTTTGCCTATCGTGGCATGAATTCCTCAGTGCTTTTGTGCGTTGTGTGAGCAGACAAAGTTCCTTTAGAGCTTTTGGGGCTGCACAGAAAAGCTTGTAACGTTCATATCTTGTTGTTCCCACCGTCATCGCCGTCGTTTGTGTGTGTGTCAATTCCACTTGTTAATCCTCTTTTGAGGATTACCACTGTGCGTGATTTAATGGAATTTGTGGGGATTTTTCAGAATTTCTAATTCCTAGATGAGAAAAATGTGTGTTAAATGCGCCCCCATGGTACATAGTAATTGTACCATGATGCGCCCCATACATTTTAATGCCAAGCTGCTGCTGCGGATGAACCCTTGCGTAGGAGTGTGACATAAGTTAAGTTGTAATAAAAATTATTAAGTGTCCGAACATTTTTAATAAAGTCTACATTTTTCTGACTGTTGTGAAATTATGGTGGAGGGTATCATAATATCGAAATATTCGTCAAAGACCATTTGATGTAAATATGTATGTAGACATTTTCTTGATCAGCATAAAATTCGAAGTCGAAGTCGGATTTGCAATTCTACTAGTGGACGCGTCTTCCCGGGTGGCAGATGAGAAACACGTATTGAGCCAGAACTGTCTGAGGGCAACTGACGCCAGACCTGAGCGTCGAAGTCAATACCTCAACACATTCCCTAAACCTTGGGGGTCTCTCAGATCATGGGCATGCTTGAGCCGAAAGAGCCTATACATGCTGCTGGTCCTTAAACCCCCCACAGACCAAAAATGGATCGGGGTAGTTCCCTTAAACAATCAACTACGATGGGTAAGAAAAACAAAAGGAATAAAGTTACGGTGCAGGGCCTAAATAAGGTGAGACCAGAGTTCACGTGTCGTCGAAATCAAACGATTGTGATCCGGCTGTGTTAGGTGGGGATTCCTTGCCACATACAAGTGCATTAAGTCTGATTGGAGAAAAAGTTGACAACCAGGCAATTTCTAAGGAAAACGATCTACTTCGGAATCAATGTTTTCATTTCCAAAGCACCGGTCGCATTTTCATCGGCACCAGAGCTGCAATCTGACAGGATTGCAGTTATGGGAGGGGACAATCTACATGGATCTCTTAAAACAATTGAAGATAGTATAGACAGACAATGTAGGGAATTCCTCTATATAAGCCCGAGGATTTGTTATACAATCTGAGCCTAAATGATGATGAGCTGGGCACCACGGTCTTCTATGATCTGCTAGTTTTCTATGAAAAGAGCTTTGGCTCTTCAATGAGAATACCTTTTGGTCTTCTAGAGGAACACTGTTTCCCAGGAAAAGACCTTCTGTTCTTGTAGAAGAAGATTTGCTGGTCTACAGTGATTTTATGAGTATATTTCCTCCTGGTATTTTATGAAAATACCTCCTGGGGCTAATTCTGTTTCTATGAAAATGTGAAATGAAAAAGTTTATAACGGAAATAAATGTCAAATGAAAAAAATTATAAAGAAAATATTTTTCTTTTCAAATTTTCATAGAACAAGAATCCAGCCCCTGGACCTCCTGGTCTTCTAAGGGAAGACCTCCTAGTCTTCTAAGGGAAAACCACCTGATCTTTCATAAGAAGACCTACAAGCAGATCTCCTGGTCTTTTGTGTGTAGACATCCTGGTCTAGCATAAGTGGAACTCCTGTTCATTTATGAATATACCTCCTGGTCTTCTAGTCTTTTATTTGAGACCTCCTGGTCTTCTGTGAGAAAATCCTGTACTTCTATATTGGAAGACCCCCCAGTCTTCTATGTGTAGACCTCCTGGGCTTCTGTGAGAAGATCTATTGGTCCTCTAAGAGAAACCTCCTTGTCTTATATGAGAAACCCTTGATGTCTTCTGTGAGAAGAGCTCCTGATCATCTATGAGTAGACCAGACGTGGCCAAGTCTACTAGAGAGGGTGAGTGTGACATTAATGAGGAGAGTATTGACTTCGACGCTCAAGCGACAAGGGGTCCGATTCCGACTGGTTCTATATCGGTATATCCCGAAAAGGGGCTTCAATGGCGGATGGAGAATCCAATGAGACTCCACCAACAGTCAATGTCTCTAAGGACGGATCTGCCCGAGAAGCTTTGGATACAAAGCACTTTAACGTGCTCGTAGAAGAAGATCTGTTAATCTACTGTAATTGGACCTCCTGTTCTTTTATCAGTACACCTCCTGGCTTTAATTGAGTAGATCTCCTGGTCTTTTATGAAAACATCTCCTGGTTTTCTAAGAAAAGACATGCTGCTCTTCTTCCTGGTCTTCTTTTCTTTTATTTGAGACCTCCTGGTCTTCTGTGAGAATATCTCCTGAACGTCTTTAATGGAAGACCCCCCAGTCTTCTATGAGTAGACCTACTCAATAGCAGAATGTCATGGAATTTAAAGACGGAACTGCCAACGAAACTTCGGATACGAAGAACTCTGACGTGCTGTTACGTATCTTCGCAACTTTGTGCGACGAGACACGAACCTGCATTCTAAGATGACCTCCCTCTTTATCAAAAGTAATTAAGGAAACCCGAAAGAATTCAGATTAACAGGATCTTCCTCCTAAATCCTGTTGTTGCTTAAGCCAGATACTCTAAGGAGACTCCGACGACAAGCAAACATATGTAGATGGCAAAACCCATGCGTAGTCAAAATATATGTGAAGCTGAACCCGAACCAGAGAGGACTGAAAAGGGTAATGGCTTCACTTCTAAACCGAAGTCCAGTCAACCTATCCACTTCCTACGCAGATGTCATTGATCATACATGGCAACCGATGACGACCTTGGTGAACTTTGGGAAGGAACCTGCAGAGGTTTTTCTAACTGAGGTACCTTCCAGAATGGTGTTTCCAGCCTGGATTCCCCAACCCACCGTGGACAAAGAACTTTTCCTGAAAATGCTGGAGATCCAAAATCCAAATCTCCATAAATCGGGCTAGACTATCGTCAGTCTAACCCCCTGTAAGGAGAATGGAGGAATGGTTGTTAGAGTGGCTTTGTACTCCCTAGGGGAGGGCGTGAATAAGTAAGATTAGGGAAGTGGCAGGTGCTGCGCATCTGCTTTGTCGCGACAGCTGACGCTCCTCAGCTACGATAGATGAGGAATGTTTTTCGAGGACAGTATTCACGCGATAGTTGTTTATGGCATCTGCGATTGCATCCGTGCGAAAGCTTTTTAAACCTGCTTGATAGACTTGTTGATCTAGGGGTTCTTATATCATTGGACCTCTGTCTCTAAATCGTGAAGATCCTTCCTGACATGCCGGGGTGTGCAAGTCCTATCCTCCATATGGTGATGACTCTCACGGTCAACAGAGCATGCCATTGTTTTATGGTACTGGAAGAATCTTCGACTCATCATGCAGATAATCCACTGATGGCAGGCAGGCTTGAATACTCTTCCATTGCGTTGCATTTATATTTGCGAACCATACTGGCTCCGCCTAGCCGACCTATCGCGTTATATAGGTCAACAAAGTTTAATTGTCTGCTCCCCAAGTACTACCGGCTAGTTCCTACATCTCAGCTTGTAGCAGATAGCTTTAGTATGCTTGGACGTCGTGAACATGCTGTCGGATATTAACCCTACGATGTTGGGTAGGAATTCTCCTAGGGAGGAATTATTCCTAGTTGTAGGAATTTTCCTACCAACGGCCAGAACATTCATTTTTGTTCTCATCTCCGCAGTTCATGTGGTGATAATAGAGACCATGGAATTGGTGGTGAATACTTGCATACCACCCGCGCGGAAAAAGTTGGCAAGATCAATCTGTCATATAGGAATTCAGCCTTTCATAAATGGCTTCAGGGAATGCAACCGACACCAAGATCGTACAATGATCCGCATACGTAACGTAATCAATACCGTTTGGAGGGGATGGAATACAGGATAAGTAGAGGTTAAACAGTTCCGGAGATATCTCCTCACCTTGGGGAATTCTTTGTTTCAATCTACGGGTTTTCGACTTCTTTTTCAAGAATTCCACATACGACTGGCTTCCAGACATCGCACAGCTTGTTCTGGTTAAGTCATCCACTAATATGTGTGGAAATGGCGTGCAGCGCTGTTGTCGTGATATGCTGCTTACGAAACAAATGCTGATGAACGGCAACTGGATAGCTATTTCTTACGATGGGGAAGCTTAAAGGCTCATGGGTCTTTGCTACGGGCAACAAAAACGAAATCGGTCTGTATGATTCAACTTTGCTGGCATACTTGCTGGCTTCAGTAGCGGGACCACACTTCCTATTTTTCCAATCTTCGGGCACGATGTGTTTGACTAGCGTGTGGTTGATATATTTAGTGAGCCACTCGACACCCAGCTATTTCAGCATTATCATGAAGATTCCATCAGGACCCAACGCTTCGGATGATTTAGTGTTCCTGATGACATTCGCAAACATCAACCATTGTAAATTGTGTTGATTCATCCTCGACAGGAAGAGATCTGATGAGACGTAGTAATCTTCTTTTCGCCATGTCACTCTCTTGGCGTTCGACAAACTGTCGATTGAAATAAACTTATGCACCTCTTCTGAACAGTCAGACAGGGTTCTAGAGTGACTTAACCATTGCCTACAGTTCACTTATTTCGGCTCAAATGTTGCAACTCTTCAAATGATTTGACCACTTGTTCCGCTTACGCTCACTGACCAACCTGTTAACTTCTAGTGTCAGATTCCTGGTTCTGGGGTCACTGGAGAAGCCCATCTCATACCAAGAGGTATGTATATGGCGAGCGGCTGCAGAAGTTTTGAATATCCTCTCTAGTACCCGAACATCAGAAGGATGGGGCAGATCTCTGAAGCTTTCCCATGAATGATGACGTTCAGTGGTGATGCGGCGTTCAGAGGTGATGAAATCGGGCAATCTGTTGATTGAGATGATTATGGGGAGATGGACTGACCCAAGAGAAACGACGGGTTGCCAGGTGACTTCATTTGTAAGGCCCAGGTCACACAATACTTATATCTGGCGAACTCTGACACTCTCGTCCTCAATTCACAGTGCACAGTGCTCAGCCAGCACTATACCCCTCTGGTCATGGAATGAATGCTACAACTCATGATGAGCATTAAAGTCCCCCAAGACCATTCGATTACGACTGTCCAGAAGCAGGCTAATGTTGGACCAATAACTAGGATTACAGCTATTTGTCTGCGGGATGTACGCGTTAAGCCACTCTATCACGGCAGTTCCACAACGCCGATACATGCCATGCACGAGTCATTATAACTGTACCTCCCGATTTCTGGTATTTTGGAGTTTGTAACATCAATATTCCACCGAAATTGTTAAAATTTGGTATTTAGTTTCCTTTGGGGTATTAAACTTTCCATATAGGTATAAGTCCATACCTTTATATGGCCCCCATAGAACAATACCTGCCGATTTTCGGTATTTTGAAGGTTGTGGGCTCAATATTCCTCCGAAATGGCTGAAATTGGTACTTAGTATTCGTTGAGGCTACTAAACTTTCCCTCAGAATTTTGTCGGTATAGGTCCACGCCTTCATATAGCCCCCCTAGAACGGTACCCCCGGATTTTGAAGTTTGTGGCATCAATAGTATACCGAAATTGTTGAAAATTGTTATTTAGTCTTCATTTGGGGTATAAAACTTTCCATATGAAATTTGTCGGTATAGGTCCACGCCTTCATATAGCCCCCATAGAACGATACCTCCGGATTTCCGGTATTTTGGAGTTTGTAGCATCAATATTCCACCGAAATTTTTGAAATTTGGTATTTGATCTTCATTTGGGGTACAAAACTGTCCATATGAAGTTTTTCGGTATGGGTCCACGCCTTCATATAGCCCCATAGAACAACACCTCCCGATATTCGGTATTTTGCAGGTTGCAGTCAATATTCCTCCAAAATGATATTTGGTATTGCTATTTGGTCTTCATTGGGGGTATTTAACTTTCCCCTCTAAATTTGTCGTTATAGGTCCACGCTTTCATATAGACCCATAGAACGGTACATCCCAATTTTCGCCTTCATATTACCCTTATAGAACGGTACACCCCCGATTTTCGGTATTTTGAAGGCCAGCCACGGAAATGGCTGAAATTTGGTATTTATTCTACGTTGGAGGTTAAAGCTTTTCCGACTGAAATTCGTCGGTACAAGTCCACGTTTCGATATAGCCCCCATAGAACGGTACCTTCCGATTTTCGTAATTCTGAGGGTTGTGACGTCAATATCCCACTGAAAGGACTGAAATTTGTTATTTAGTCTTACATGGGGTTATAAAATATTCCAGAAGAGAATTTTCAGTATAGGTCCACGTCTTCCTATATCCCCCATAGATTTTCGGTATTTTGAAGGTTTAAGCCACATTATCTTACCGAAATATCTGAAGTTTGGTATTTTGTCTCTTTTGAGTCTAAAAACTATCCACCAGAAATTTGTCGGTATAGATCGAAGTTTTGATATAGCCACTATAGAACGGTGTCTCCCTAATTTCGGCATTTTGAAATTGCTGAAATTTGGTATTTAGTCTTCTTCATAAACGAAAAGAAACTAATTGTTTCATTTTACTTCTATAAAACTCTAGGTGGAGGGTATAACAAGATCGACCCGGCCGAACTTAACGCCGTACTTACTTGTTAAAGTTTGGACCATGTCATATTAAATAAAATCCCATTAAATTAGTTCGTTACCCATAATGGGGGGATTTTCATGATACTTTTAGGTGTAAAAATTAGCAAAACCCTAACATATGTTTGGCGCGATTTTAGTTCTTCCTTACACTACTTATAAAGCTGTCTCTTTTTGCCTAAGCTAAACAAATTGAAGCAGAAATTATTCTATCTTTGTCACTTCGACTATCTCAACTTTGCGGAAGTTGTTTCAAATCCTGTTTGGGTTATGTGTGTCCGCAGCAGTTATAGCGTTGTAACAATAACAATAAATCGCAACATTGTGTGTGAGTAAAGTTTTTAAACTTGTGGTAGGTAGAAGGGTCGGTGGGTAGGTTGATCGGCAGGCGTATGGTGTTGGGGGGTGTGAAGACGTTGTTGCTTTATTTTTCTGATTACAGCTGCTGTTCATTGACAATTTCTGCACAATTAAGAATGAAAGCAGTTGTTTATCTGTTAGTGGGAGTCCATGGGCAGGCAAGTAAGGAAGCAGACAGGCTGTGTATGTATAATGTCAACCGAACAAACGACCAACCAGCCAGCCAAGCCAAACAAGCCATCCATATGTATGGTCTTTAAAAAAGCTGTTGTTATTCTTTGGGGTTGTCATCGCTGAGAATGGAGATGGATGTTTGTACCCCAAACATGAAATGGGGGTAGTTTTTGTTTTTTTTTTTTTTTTTTTTTTCATCGTCACAGACGTCATCACTTCTGGCGTTGTTGTTTACTCCGAGAATCTTTTATTTTTCTCTTCTTGTTTTATGTTTTGTGTTTCCATACATTGTTGTTTTTCCATTTTCCTTTACTTTCGCCTCTATTTGTCCACTACACACACAGCCATATACTTTGTTGACTGGTTCTTTGTTATTTTCCTTTCAAGTTTAAAAATATTTGTTTTGTATCCAACCCAAAAACGACGAAGAAGAAGAGAAAAAGTGTTGTTTATAGCAATTTTGTGTGTGTTTTTTTAACTGTTCAACTGCTACGTGTCTCATAGGAGCTGTTTTGGTCGGTCTGTTGGTTGGTTGCTTAGTTGGTGTGTGGTTTATCTTTTGACTTAACTTCATAGAGTAACCTAGCTTTCTCTGTTTGTAGACAATGTCGGTTGATCTGACACGCGATTGGCAGTTTGCAATTTTGAAACCATATGTTAACCTATTTTAAGTTGCATATTTTAAGGCGAACATACTTCCACCAACAATTTCACCTCAATATAAAAAACAGAAATATGCTAATGTATGGAAACTGGCGGTTTTTTTCATAGAAGCCCAGCCGAACAGCAACACACACCAGCACATGTCAAAATCAACACAAGCGTAAAAAGTAAACATATGGTTTAGTTGTTCGGCTAGATGTTCTTAAAATAAATGTGGTCATAATCCAAAGAAAGGTATTTACATTGTAGGTATGGTATAACCTTGTACCATTAGATTGAAGGTTATGCGTGTAGTGTGGTAGTTAAATTGCCAAAAATGATTTGTTTGGATTTGCAATTATTTCCGACACTCACTACTTTTAACACTTTTCGAATAAAATAACTCAATATGAGGATTTTGATTGCGTTAGAATACATTTAGAAACCTAGTTTACAGGGCCACATGTCCACCATATGGTGATTAGGATGATTCTTGCGGTAACACCCGAACAAGTACTGCAAGAAAAGCATGCCATAATGTTGCTGTAATAGAAGAATCTTTGTCTCCTCATGTAGATAGTCCACCGAAGGCATGAGCAAACACCATGTTCCAGCTCTGACAGTAAATTTTTCTATCGGGTTGCATTTACATACATATATTCGCGGACACACACACTGGCTTAGCATAGCTTACCACAACCGACCTATCGCGTTATATGTGGTCAACAAGGTTTCTTTGTCTTCACTCGAGGTTCTGCCGGCTAGCGACTTGCAGACCTTGTTCCTATATCTCGGCTAGTAGCAGATATATGTGGCATACGCAAACGAGTTGAATATGCTGTCGAATGAGACCCCAAGAATCTTGGATAGTTTTGCTGCAGAAGTACGATTCTCTAACTTATGTTTTGAGTTACCTACACAAATTCATAACAACACGCACAGAAAAGATATTGTAGGAGCAATCATATTCTAAGAACAAAATAGTGTATTTTAAAAATCTTAAATATACATATATATTGTTGGTCCACCAATATATTTTGTGCATTAAGGTTCCTAATATAAAATATATGTTTGAAACAACAATATACATATATTTTCAGATTTCTAAAATACACCATTTTGTTCTTAAAATATGATTGCTCCTACAACATCTCTTCTCTGCGTAAAGAAAGAAAGTATCAGTCAGATGTGCTTATATACCCTTAGCCTCTGACCAATAAAAGAAGCAAACACAGCGATGATGCCGTATATAAAATATATATTGACATACCAAATTTGGTGTGAAATTGAGGCCACAACCTTTCGAACCGAATATCTGGAAGTACCATTCTATGGGTGCTACATAAAGAAGTGGACATAAAGTGCTACATAAAGAGTGGAAAACGGGAGGTACCATTCTATGGGGGCTATATGAAGGCGTCAACCAATACCAACAAATTTCAGGTGAAAAGTTGTATACCCCTAACGAAGACTAAATACAAAATTTCAGCCATTTCGCTGTGATATACCGAAAATAGGGACGTACAGTTCTAAGGATGCTACATATATGAAGGCGTCAACCAATACCAACAAAATTCATGTGGAAAGCTGTATACCCCCAACGAAGAATGACAAATTTAGTTATATCCTCCATGTTATGGCGGAGGGAATAAAAAGACTTCAAAACGATCCGATATGAGCTCTTAAACTTTTCATTTTTCGAATTTTGTTTGGAAATTACCCGAAGGAGTGGAGCGATATAGACCGTATTCCAACCTGATACATGACGTGGGGAAATAATACGATGTGCAAAGTTTGAACCAATCGGAAAATCCCTGTGAGAGTTATATAGCGGATTTGCCATTTTAGTTGGTGCCGTCAGGTTTTTTTGGAGTTTTTAGGCCATTATCTCAAGAAGTATGGACTTACGCCCGAAAAAAATGTGCCGAACTAATAGGGAACGTGAAAACAACCTTCTGCAACAAATTTTAAACTTCACTTTTCCGAATTTTGTATGGGAAACCGATATTCGAAACCGATCTATATCACGGTGCTGTTGAAACAACTTTAAATGAAAGAAGCTTACACCTGGGAAGTTTTTAGGGATTTTGAAACTACAATGCTCATAGATGAGAAGAAATAAAAAGAAAACAAAAAATCGACGGAGCGCTTTTTAAATAAATCGTGATAAAAGTTCATGATCATTTTACAGAAACATTTTGAACAACAAGAAAAATAAATAAAACTAAAATTATCTTCGACCTAACAGGCAAAATTTCAAATAAATAAATAAGAGAGTATCTGTCAGCTTTGCCGACAGAGATATGTACATTAGGCCGGGGCGATTTGTGTGGAAGGAAAAAACCTTAATAGGTCCTTCGCATTTCTAATTCCTGAGATTGAACCGAGCCAAAAAGTCTACTGGGCCATATGTCTACGATGAAAATCGACCCTCCCGATTTTGACTTAATTTTTTTTATCTACATTTTTTTGACATCTTGGCATATAACAGCCAAACCATTGAGATTTTCGAGGTAACACTAAGGCAAAAATTGTAGCCAAGACAGTAATTAAGAACTCTCTAATACATCGCAAAAGCATTGGAACGCTTTTTCAGGCAGTTTTGGTCTTGAGAAGGTGCAAACTTTTCGGAAAATGTCGATAAATGAGCATATCTTTTCTCCACAACGGATTTCTTTTGATCCTTCTTCCTTTTAAAGGCGTGAATAGTATCTTTTGAATAAGCTATTATTGTTTTAAATCGGTTAACAAATGGCTAAGTTTTAGTGGTTTATGTCTGAAAAACCCCACAAAAACCCCATAACTGGATTTCTCACAATTTTCAAATTAAATATTGAACAAAACAAAATAAAATATAATTTAAAAAAATTAAGTAACAGTGTTTTATTTATAAATGCACTTAAAAGTAGAAAATAATTTTTCATGATGGAATCTCTCAAATAAAAAGCTTGCATTTGAATTAGAAATTGTTACAATATTGAACGGCAAGCGTTTTATTTGAGAGATTCCATCATGAAAAATTATTTTCTACTTTTAAGTGCATTTATAAATAAAACACTGTTACTTAATTTTTTTAAATTATATTTTATTTTTAACTTTTTAGTAAACAACAAAATTATAGTCAATTTAGGCCGAAAATTCAGACAAACACTTTAAAATGCTTGAAATCGTGTAGTACCGTTATATAAGGGCTATAACAAAACCTGGACTTATGTCCATAATTTTTGGTGGGGAAGTTTCTGTACCATTGGGGACTCCAAATGCCAAGTTACAGCCAATTGTGGCTAAAAATTAAGATAAAATCCTTAAGACACTTGAAATCGGGCGGTACCGCTATATGGGGGCTATACCAAAACCTGGACCTATGTCCATAATTTTTAATGGGCACGTTTCTGTACCATTGGAAACCCTAGTTGTCAAGAACAGCCAATACGGGCTTAAAATGACGATAAAATACCTTAAATCGAGTGGTACCGCTGGATGGGAGCTACAGGAAAAAATGGACCCATATTGATTTTGGTTTCATATTCATGTATTGTCATCCAAATCTGAAAAGTGTACCAAGTTTTAGTTCGATTGGTCAACTACAACTGTGTGAAAAATGAGTTACCAGATTTGAAAAGCAAATTAGATAAAAAAAACTGTAAAACAGTGTAAAAATGGACGAATATTGGTTTTGATTTCATATTCATGTATTGTTATCCATATCTGAAAAGTGTGCAAAGTTTTAGTTCGATTGGTCAATTACAACTGTGTTAAAAATGAGTTACCAGATTTGAAAAGCATGTAGAATTGAACACTGTACAACACTGTAAAAATGGACCAATATTGGTTTTGATTTCATATTCATGTATTGTCATCCAAATCTGAAAAGTTTGCAAAGTTTTAGTTCTATTGGTCAACTGCAACTGTGTAAAAAATGATTTACCAGATTTGAAAAGCAAAATATCGGAAATCGGGTGGTACCGTTATATGAGCGCTATAGGAAAAAATTGACCCATATTGATTTTGGTTTCATATTCACGTATTGTCATCTAAATCTGAAAAGTGTGCAAAGTTTTGTTTCGATGGGTCAACTGCAACCGTTTTAAAAATCAGTTACCAGATTTGAAAAGGGGGTTAAGTTAGACACCGTAAAAACACTGTAAGACTGGACCAATATTGGTTTTGATTTCATATTCATGTATTGTCATCCAAATCTGAAATATGTGCAAATTTTTCCGTGAGTAGTGCGTGTTCGTGCCTTCTCGAAAAACGCCGTGTTTGTGCGTGTCGTGCCGGAATGCATTTTTGGCCGTGCGTGATCGTGTTTTTTTGTTCGACACGGTTTTGCACGACACGACTAAACACGATCTGCACTATGTGACACGATCGTGCTAAATTTTTGGTCTCCCTTTAGAAGTCGTGCAAGATACCTTACTAAACACGAACATCGAACAAGAAACCGACCAAAATATTCCTAAAATTATTTGCTTCGTTTTTATTGCCGTTTTGTTATGGAGAGGCCAGAGTATGAGTGAAAAAAGATGATGTTTGTTTGCCATTTGTTTTGTTCATGAGAGAAGCAAATACAAAAACTACTATGAGGGTTAACGCAATATACTCTCTTTGCAAATCAGATGATGTTATTGAAAAACATCCTCTTCCCGAATTGAGAAAACTGATTGACTGCCCAAAAAACGTTGTAAAATAAACTTTGTAAAAATTTGTAAACGTTGTAAAAAATTGTCGAAAATGGTAAAACAAGATATAAGAACACGTTGGAATTCAACATATATACATGAGAGCATACATATACCAAGTCCAGGGTCAGATTAACAGCCTGTAAGAGTATTTTGCTACAAAAACATGAGTTGGATCGTATATCTGACTTAAAGCTTTCATTGCTAGAACTTCTATTGGGTTTTCGTAAAATATTCTCGGAAAAGTACCCTACTATGCACATTTTTGCCCTTTGGTCTAAAAAACTTTTGAAAGTTTGCTCAATTGAAAGATTTGAAAGCTAAAACTAAACAATCATTGCTTCAACGCTTTGTACCAACAATGACACATCTTATAGGGGCGTTTTTATTTCCGCCGTTTAACAGCTCATTTAGACTAGCCATGAATCCTCATCTGGATTTAATAAATCCAGTACAAATCTCATTGCATTTAGATATACCTTTTCGAGGATTTAAATTTTAATCAGGTGATTTTTGTTTATAGCACAATTACCAAGGTAGATGCATCAGCCCATCCGATCGAATTTGAAACGTCAGAAGAAGTTGTTGTAAATTGAACTCGTCTGAAAAAAAAACTTACGGCAAATTACAAATTGATTGTTTAATATTGAAAATGTTAGCTTATTATGATACTAATGCTAACTAATGAGCAAATAAAGAATTATTTTATCTCGTTTAAACATTGCAAATATTTGTCTTAGTATCAAATCAAATTTGTATATCAAATCAAATTTATTTTTTTCGTATTGTTTACAAATGTTGACATTTTAAATTATTTTTGTAATGGCAATTCACCGATGAATCTACCTTGTTTCTTGTCCCAGCTTGCAACTTTTTGTATTTTTAGCAACATGTTGCAAAAAACAGAGTTGTATACGAGGATTTATGCAGGATTTAAAATAAATCCAACCAATACGAGGATTTATTTTTGTGTGGGAAATCTGGTAGATTTTGACCGGATTTAGCAAATGAAACCTGATAATGCACTAAATCCGGCTAATGAAGTCATATCTAAATGACCTATGAGAAAATGATTTTTTATTAGCTAATGTAAAAACAATGTTACTTGATATACAAAGCGAGAACATATCGACACCTCCAAATAATAGTATGCTAAGTCTAAAAAGTGAGTTTTGCAGGAGAAGCTCTCAAAGTGTGGACATTTTTTTAACTTCAGTACTATGTTAAGTCAATATTTGTTTATAACTTCTGTTCGGATTGACCGATCATTACCAAAATTTGACAGAATTTAAGTTAAAGGACGTTCGACACCTCCAAATAATAGTTTCCTAATTATGAATAGTGAGTTTTGCAGGACAAGCTCTAAAAGTTTGGAAATTTCTTTGACCTTCAGTACTATGCTAAGTAAATATTTGTTTATAACTTCTGTTCGGATTGTCCGATTATTACCAAAATTTGACAGAATTTAAGTTAAAGGACGTTAAATATAAAAATGTAAAGAACTTGAAAACATGCTAAGTCGACTTAGCATACTATTATTTGGAGGCGTCGATATGATGAGCAGGAAATTACAATGCCGCATTTACACTAATTATCAGAGTTTTCAGATCAAAATGGCAAAAAGAAGAAAAATGAAAAAGTTTATACAGAAATTGATACATATTATCGAGTGCCGTATCTAGCCCGACTGATATTTTAAACTTTTGGAAACAGCCTCATCTAAAATATTTAGAACAATTAGCCAGGAAATTTTTGGCTATACCCGTCAGCTCAGCAACGAGCGAGAGATTTTTTCCACATCTGGAAATATTCTCAATGAAAGGCGTACTAGACTTTTGAGTTCTAACATGGACAAAATAATGGTTTTTAAATAAGAATAGTAAAATTAGAAGCACATATGAATATTTTTTAAAAACAAATGTACACCTATATCGATTTCTTCTTTTTATACCCTACACCACCTTGTGGTAAGGGGTATTATGTCTTTGTGCATTAGTTTGTAACATGCAAAAGGAAACGAGATAGACCCATAGTTCCTTTTAGGGATATACATAGAATCACTTTCTGAGTCGATTTACGCATGTCCGTCTGCCCATGTATTTTTGTAAAAGTACAGGTCGCACTTATTGTCCGATTCGCATGAAAATTGGGGAAGATAGTTTTTTGGCAAAAGGACGAACGCTATTTATTTAGGTAAAAATCGGTTCAGATTTGGATACAGCCCCCATATATATCTTCGCCCGATTTAAGGCATTTGGTGCAAGAAAAACGCTATATATGTCCGATTTCAATGAAATTTGGAATGTGCGACGGAATTTAGACTAGAAATAAGTGTGCCAAATTAAATAGAAATCGGTTCAGATTTGGATATAGACCCCATATATATCTTCGCCCGATTTAAGGCATTTGGTGCAAGAAAAACGCTATATATGTCCGATTTCAATAAAATTTGGAATGTTTGCCGGGATTTGGCCTAGTGTGTCAAGTGTACCAAATTATATCGAAATTGGTTCAGATTTGAATATCGCTCTCATATATTATTTAGGCAGATTTGAGGTATTTGATGCACGAAACACGCTATATTTGTCCGATTTTGATGAAAGTTGGAATATGTGACGGAATTTGGTCTACAAATAAATGTGAAAAATTATATCGAAATCTGTTCTGATTTGGATTTAGCTCCCATACATATTTTACATATTCACAGTGGTGGTATTATATAGTCGGTGTAGGGTATTATATAGTCGGCCCCGCCCGACTTTGATCCTTTCCTTACTGGTTTTGTAATTTCGTGCGTGAGTGTGCGTGTTCGTGCCTTCTCGAAAAACGCCGTGTTTGTGCGTGAATGTGCATAAAAATTTTGGCCCGTGTTCGTGCATGTTCGTGCCTAATTTTTTAGGCACGCGCCCATCTCTACACCAAAGCAAGTTAAATAAAACACTATAAAAACACTGTAAAAACATAATATTTTTAAAAATTATGAGAAATTCAGTTATAGGTTTTTTGTGCGGTTTTTCAGGCATAAACCACTATAACTTAGCCATTTGTTAACCGTTCAGTTCAATCCCAGGAATCAGAAACGCGAAGGGCCCATTAAGGTTTTCAAATGGCCCCGGCCTAATGTATATCCTCAGCTTGTGTGAGTTGAAATTATCATCTACGGACAGATCGAAAAGCGGCCACACAACCAATACCGTTTTGCCTAAAAATTATGTATTTTGAAGGTTCAAAATTCAGAAATTTTGTGTACTTTTTTGTACGTATGAACTTCCTGAAAAAAATATGGATTTGAATTAAAACTCAAAAGTGTTCCGGAGGAGTGGATCTTATTTTAGGAGTCATTTCTTTTCTATAGACATTGGGCCCACCAGTCTATTCAGTTGGTCTTCGTATAATTTGGAGCTTTTGAACCACATAAGGACGCATGGACTAAAAACTAAAAACAGGACCACAAGGAGAAGCACTTAAACAAAAATGTTGAATTTTTGTGGGGGAGGCAACCTAAGGAGAGGACCGATATGGACCATTTTGGAAGTTAAACTAAATTTTTACGGAGGCCAAATGTTGGACAGAATATGATCCGTTCGAGAGTTATCGGGCCATTCTCTCAGGAATTATGGGCTTGCCCCTGAAAAACTTGAACCGTCGTTATGGGGACAGGGAATACAAGTTGTTACAACAAGAATCAACGGTCTTCGAGATAAGGTCTTAAACTACACGTTTCCGAAATTTTCTGTGGGAGTGGAGTGGACCCATCTATGTCTGGTTGTAATTTTAAGGTGTGAAAAGTATGTACCAATTCGGTTGCTCCCTTCCCATCTTCGAACTTAAACTAAGTTTGGACAAAATATTAAGAAGTGCAAAATTTGGTTTGAATCGGTTGATCCGTTCGAGAGTTATCGTGCGCACCAACCAGACGGGCGGACGGACATCGAATTTCGTCCAAACATATTTGGGGTCTAAAACCATTATTTCGATGAGGCACATTTTTGGTCGTATTTTAAAGGATGAGGGCATAAAAAGCTTATAATTTCGGTAATTAACGACATTATTCTGTAAGTAAAAAGTGGCTGTAAAGTTCTACCGATGGCTACAGTGTTGTCAACTTTTAATGTTACCGATATTTGTCGGTAACTAAAAATGAGTTAAGGAATCACACTACAGGTCATTCAACTCTGTGGTCATCTCCGCAGTCTATGTGGAGTACTGAGTGGCCGTAGACTTGGTGGGGCAGAAAAAGTTGGTAAGATTAATCAAATAGGAGCTCAGCCCGTTACACATAACATCTGGAAGGTATCGGATAGAGCTGGCAAACCATCGATGGAAATATCGATATTATCGATACTCAATTTTTTACGCCAATATCGATGAATAGTATTTTATATCGATATTATCGACAATTTTGACATCACTAAAAACGGCCGTAAAAACAAGCCAGAATTTTTTTAAAACAACAAATTGCAGAAACGTACGCGATTGTGTAAACAAATAAAAATATTTCATAAAGTTTTACAAGCTTAAAGAAAATGCCGTGGATGGTATCGGAACGGATGGAATAGGAGCGAGCTGGGCCGCACCACCAACATCAGACCAAACACCGAGGAGGTTAATGAAGAAGTTACCTTGAAATTTAACGGCTAACTTTTGTGAAAGATGATGGGAATGTTTGAGGTGTAGAACAATTTGATGGGATAGCTGCTGTATTAAACGCAATAACGGGCGGATTTGATGGACAAATCAACAAGAACGGTGGCCAACAAGTTCATAAAGTTTGGCAAGTTTTGACGGTAGAGGGTTTCACGTACGAACCTTATCCTTTCTCAAGTGGAACAAGGCAAAACGGCCTTTTCCTTTGAATTCAGTACCACGTCCAGTTGTAACGATGGGGGAGAGGGAGAGAGGGCCTTCCAAATGTTGGTGGAGCGGAGCTCATGATACCGAATAGAGGGATTTAACAGCATACCAAGAATATGAGGAGCGTTATGGCGGTCCATAGCACTTTCTCTCGGAATTGGACCTTGCGTTCGGGTTTGGCAGTTTCTGGAAGTGTACTGAAGAATTAAGAATTATTAAAACTGGTTCTTTAATTTTTGTTAACTATTCTCCGCAATCGCAAACTTGAACTATCGACGTTTTAAAATTGATTTTACAACTATGCTTGTCGGCCATTTCGAAATCTAAATAAATAGGAGTGGCAAATTCACGATAGTATCGACTTTATCTATATTTTGAAACGAAAATATCGAAAAAATCGATTGGGGCCGATATCGATAGTTTGCCAGCTCTAGTATCGGACGCTTGGCACAACTAAACATTCGCTGATACCATCGCCTCTGCAGGGAAATTTGGCCTCCCTGCAGTTGTTCGAACAGCATATATAGCGAGCGGCTATAGCAGTGCCGATGTCTCGGAACGTCCTCTCTCCTACCCGAACAGGAGAATGGTTGGGTAGAACTCTGAAGCAGTGATTAGTTTACTTTTTGAAACTAGGCCGATTGATTAAAGTGCGGCGTTCAGAGGTGATGAAGACAATTAAGGGAGACGGTCTTGGCTTAAAGGAGACGTCATTTGTCAGACCAGGTGGTTACGATGATTATATCTGGCGAACAGTGACACTCTCCGCTAATTCTAGTGGAGGCGTCCTCATAGCATAGAGTTATCAATCTACTTAGTGCTTCTGGTCATTGACGAGGACCGAATGTCACAGCTCATGATGAACATTAAATGAATAATATTGCTCAGACTTTCAAACTACCGAAAATCGGGAGTACCGTTCTATGGGGAAAGTTTTGTAACTCAAACGAAGAGAGTACAAAACGATCTGAGAGGTGCTCTTAAACTTCACTTTTTCCTAATTTTGTGTGGGAGGTATCAGAAGGAGTGGACCTATACGGCCCATATTCGAACCCGATCTATACCTGGTAGGAATAGTACGGTGTGCAAAGTTTGTACTTTTGTGGGAAGGTGGAGTGGACCGATATAGCCCACCCAAACTTTGGTTCGAATTTGTTGATCCGTTCGAGAGTTATCGTGCGCACCAGCCAGCCAGACAGACAGACGGACATGGCTAAATCGACTCCAAATTATCTGAAACAAATTTCGTCCAAACATACTTGAGGTCTAAACCCGTTATTTCGACGAGGCACATTTTTGGTCGTATCAAAGTGTATATACCCTTTGTAGCCTAAAGGCTGAGGGTATGAAAACCTAAAAACTTTAACCTCCAATATTTGTTCACAATGTCCTAAACATTGCTTCTAATGGTCAACCCTAACTCACCACTCACCAATTCCAGAATTTGTATACCCTCCAACATACCATTGTCCGTTTGTAAAGCATTGTCAATTACCAACATACGTCCAAGTTTTTTTTATAACGGCACCCCTCGATTTTATGAATTTTGAGAAATTTAACTACTTTTTGACCGATCTACCTGCAATTTTACATTTAAGGTTCTCAACGGCCGTAAAACATCTGCATTAAAAAGTGTTCAAAATATGTCCATGTTTCTGTATTGCACCCATATAACGGTACCTCCCGATTTTCTATATTTTGAGGAATTTAGCTACATTGTTGAACTGCAATTTGACATTTGAGGTTCCCAGAGGTCACAAAATATCCCAATAAAAATTGTCAACATAGGTCCCTGTTTTGGTATCGCCCCCATACAACGGTATCTCCCGATTTTTTGTATTTTGAGTATTTTTAAAATTACTTCTCCAAAAAGTTTCAACATAGGTATAGCCCCCATATAGCGGTACTTCCCGATTTTCGGTATTTTGAGAGTTTAAGCTAAAATTTTCACCGAACTACATAGGTCCATGTTTTGGTATAGCCCCCATATAACTGTACCTCCCGATTTTCGGTATTTTGAGGATATTAGCTACCTTTTTTACGGAAGTACCTGTAGTTTGAAGTTTGGGGCCCCTGTGGTCTCAAAACTACTTCACTAAAAATGTTCTATATAGGTCCAAGTTTTGGTATATCCCCCATATAACGGCATCTCCCGATTTTCGGAATTTAAGTATTTTAGCTACCTTTTCTGACGGAAATATCTGCAATTTGAAGTTTGAGGCTCCCAGTTGTCACAAAAATACTCCACGTAAGTTAACATTTGAGGTTCCCAGAGGTCACAACACTTCTCCACCAAAAATTGTCAATTTTTTTGTATAGCCCCTTATAACGGTACTTCCGATTTTAGTTTTTTTGAGGATTTTAGCTACTTTTTTGACGGAAGTACCTGTATTTTGAAGTGTGCGGTTCCCAGAGGTCACAAAACATCTCCACCAAACATTGTCAACGTAGGTCCATGTTTTGGTATAGCCACCATATAACAGTACCTCCCTTTTTTACGGAAGTACCAGTATTTGAGGTTTTAGGTTCCATGTGGTCACAAAACTACTTCACTAAAAATGTTCGTTCTCGTTTAGGTGTTATCAGAATTTTAACTACCTGTCTTTTGTGGTGGAGGGTATAAACAATTCGGCCCGATTGAACTTAGCCCTATTTTACTTGTTTTTTCCCCTTATAATGTTTTACTAGACTAAGAACGAGAGAAGTGGAATATTTATTTTAGGATTCGTTTGCCAAGTTATATGTATATTTGTATGCTTTTTATACCCTACACCACTATGTGGGGAGGGTATTATAAGTTGGTTTTGGCCAAAAAGTTTGTAACGCATCGAAATAATGGTCGTAGACCCATACATATATATATCAAAATGAATGTCTCGACGAGCTGAGTCGATCTGGCTATGTGTGTCCGTCCGTCCGTCCGTCCGTCCGTCCGTCTGTCCGTCTGTCCGTCTGTCCATCTAAACCTTGTAATCACGCTACAGGTCGCAATTTTGATCGGCTCGTCACGAAATTTTGCATGTTGATAGGGGTCCCGGAGGGGAAGAAGCCTATTGATTTTGGTGATGGTCGGATAATATTTAGGGGTCGGAAAGGGCAAAAAACTTAGGTGGATAAAATGACAACGTTTTTTTCCAAAGCGAATATCTCAGCTTCTATACGGGGTATACCAAAAGCAAAACCTAACAATGAAAGAAGAAAATATCACCTTTCTAATGATGTAAAGCAGGTGCTCGTAGGTAATCAAACAACGAAGATATAACAATAGTAGCAAATAAAACCCCAATTTTCATTTTTGCGATTTTAACTATATTGACGAATATCACAGCTTTGGTTGAAAACTTTCCAAAAGCAAAGTCTGACTATGAAAGTAGAAGATCCCGTCTTCACAGTGATGCAAACTAGGTCGGCGTAGGTAACCAAATAACGGAGATATCGCAATAGTCGGTAATACATCCCATTTTTCTATTTTTTTGGAAATCACGCTACAGGTCGCAATTTTAATCGGATCGTCACGAAAACTTAAGGGTTAATGGGGGTCTCACAGATGAAGAAGCCTATTGATTTTGGTGTTGGTCGGAAAATAATTAGGGGTCGGAATGGGCAAACACTTATTTGGAGAAAAGTCAACATTTTATTTTAAAACCAATATCTCTGTTTCTTTAAGAGGTATATCAAAAGCAACACCTGGCAAGGAAAGTAGAAAATATCACCTTTACAACGATGTAAAATAGGTTGTCGTATGTGGTCAAATAGCAGAGATATGGCAATAGTCGATAATGCATCCCATTTTCCGATTTTCTTGTAATCACGCTACAGGTCGCAATTTTGATCGGATCGTCACGAAATTTTGGGGGTTAATGGGGGTCCCAAAGAGAAAGAAGCCTATTGATTTTGATGATGGTCGGATAATATTCAGGGGTGGAATGGGCAAACACTTATTTGGAGAAAGGTCAACGTTTTATTTCAAAGCCAATATCTCTGTTTATTTAAGAGGTACATCTAAAGCAAAACCTGGCAAGGAAAGTAGAAAATATCACCTTTACAAGGATGTAAAGCAGGTTGTCGTAGGTGGTCAAATAGCAGAGATATGGCAATAGTCGATAATGCGTCCTATATTCCAATTTTTTTGTAATCACGGTTTTTTTGTAATCGGTCGCAATTTTCATCGGATCGTCACGAATTTTTTGGGAGTTGATGCGGGTCCCACAGAGGAAGAAGCCTATTTAGTTTGGTGATGGTCGGATAATATTCAGGAGTCGGAATTAAGCTTTTCGCTTATTATGTGGAGAAATGTAAACGTTTTTTATGCGAATATCTCCGCTTCTGGTTGGAGTAATCCAAAAGGCAGAAGAAAAGATCTCGTTTATATTGATGCAAAGTATGTTGGCGTAAGTGAGCAAACCGAGATATTGCAAAATTCAGTAATATACCCAATATTTCCATTTTTTGTAATCACGCTACAAGTTGGAATTTTGATCGGATAGTGACAAAATTTTTGGGGGTAGATGGGGGCCCCACAGAGGAAGAAGCCTATTGATTTTGGTGATAGTCGGATAATATTTAGGGGTCGGAATGGGGAAAAACTCATTTGGAGACAAATTCAAAGTTTTTTTCTTTGTGAATATATCGGCTTCTAGTAGGGGTATACCAACGGCAAAGCCTGTCTATGGAAGAAGAAAATATTACCTTTACATTGGTGTAAAGCAGGTTGGCGAAGGTGGTCAAAAAAGGGAGATACCACAATAGTCGGTAATGCATCCAATTCTTCCATTTTTTGCAATCAAGCTACAGGTCGTAATTTTGATCGGATGGTCACGTAATTTTGGTTGCTTATGGGGGTCCCAGAGAGAAAGAGGCATATTATTTTTGGTGGTAGTCGGATTATATTCCCTAAAAGAAATGTTTACCAGTGAAAAGCTTATGCACAGGGGTAGTGGTGTAGGGTATCACATGGTCGGCTCCGTCCCGACTATAGCCTTTGCTCACTTGTTTATCTTACATATTAATATTTATTTTGATCAAATTAAGCATGTGGTAGATGTTCACCGGTTGGTTGGAAACCATGTTCATCGGCAACATATTTAACAGTATAGACCTTGCCATCATGATGATCCTTCCAGGAGAATTCACCATGAACAACAATGGCATGTTCATCACCATCTTCTCCCTTGACTTCTTTCAATGTGCCTTCTTCATGGCGGCTGGTGCCATCACTGGTTTCGGCACTGAAAAGAAAAGTAAAATAAACAACATTAGAATCGAAATAACTTTTTGACTGCCACAAAGTTAAATTTACACAAAGGAATATCCATCGTGATCAATATTGGAATCAAGTTGAATAATTTCAGCATGCTCTTCATGATCAGGTGTGGGAGCTGCCAAGGCAATGGCAAGCAGACCAGCGAAAACAATGAAGAATTTCATGATTAGAGTAATTTTGATATGTTGTTCCAACGGAAGCTAAGAAAGTAGTGGATGTTGTTAATTGCAAACTCAATGGCTTTTATATCGTTAGGATAGAAATAATTGGGCTATTTAAGAGCTTTTTTTGTCTTCAATTGCATGTGTGATAAATCTTTTTGTGTTTTTTAAGTGATATACACTTGTCCGACGAAATCCGTCAGCAAAGAAATTTATGGTGCACTGCGAATTAAAATAATAATAATGATTTAATAGGTCTGTCTGGTTACCCTAAAACTTGTAACAACTTGTACCAAAGTTTGCTGGAAGTCGTCTGTTAATACAAAAAGCCAGCAAAAGAAAGCGAATCGAGAGAGACATTTTGACAGTTCTTTTACTGAGAGTTTGCAAATAATTGCTGGACAAATTTCTTCTAGCAAGCACTTGCAACTCTTCTTCTTCCTGAAAACAATCAATCAGCTGTTTTTGGTGATTTATGTTTGTGAAAATTAAAAACAATTTTATTGTGGAAATAGCAATCCTAATTGTATTGTTTTTCTTCGGAGAACAAAGTTGCAAAGTGAAAAATTCCTTTTTTTGGGTCATTTTCTTTTTTAATTTAAATAAACTACAACATTTTTGCTTCCTTTGGTTTCTTCATTGGCGGACAAATTTTTCTGTTTTGGCAAGTCAGCTAATGGCTTGCTGGTTTTTGCTGGAAAGGTGTCTGTTTACTTTTTACAATTTTCTTGCAAAAGAGAATAAGAACTCCTTACTCTGTGAGAAAGTTCTTGCCGGACAATTCTTGCTGGGAAAGTAAGCAGACAGACCTAATATTGGTCCTCAGACTCGTCTTCAATTACATATACGCATACATCATTCGTTTGATGTGAAGTTGTCACATATATGACATAATTTTCCGACATAGAATACATATGTCCCAGCAAAAATTCGGATCCGTTAGTCATTACGTAACCCATTACAAAGTAATGTAAACAAACTTCTTTTCGCATTACAAGTAATCTTCTTCTTAATTTACAAGGCAAACCTACTTACTTTACTCCTCACTAAGTAATGAGGACGGTGGCACAGTGTGTGTGTGTCCGACTAGAAATCCTAAGGTTGTGTGTTCAACGCTCACCGTCGGCACGCGAGTGTTTTTTTAATTAAAAAATAACAGTTGGTGGTGCACATGTGTACTGCACATTTAAGTTCTTAAGCAACCCTTAATATTCGTGTGCGTGGCATAGTGTGTAGTGTCTTTGGCTAGAAATCAGAGGGTTCGTGGGTTCAATTCGGGCAGACCGCGAAATAAAATAAAGTAAAACAAAAGTAAAGAAGTGTGATGAAATTAAAAACAAATAATTCTCTACATCAACTGTTCTAAAAATAGAATTTGTTTCACCTTACTTTTCAACTTCTAATGGCCACAGAATAACTAGTTATTCTAGTGGTCATAAAATAACTACAAACTGAGTGCGACATGCCCTTGTAAAAATAATGGGGAAGAAAGGGGGTTTGAGAGTAGTTACGGCTGCCAAAAATCCCTTACGAAACCCATGATTTGGGAGGACTTTTTTTGCTGGGTACATCGAAAACGTCGTTTACGTATTCAAAATCAATAGGTTTTTGACAAAAGTGTAATGATAGAAGATTTGGGGGTTTCTTGAAAAGGATGAAATTTTTCATTAGTCTAATCCAGTAAAGTAACCCGAAAGGTTTCTAAGATGTGCAATCTCCAAGAGAGCATCATGACCGACGGCCTTCAAGAACGGGAACTGTTCTGTTGCACTCGTTAAAGGGCAACGTAGATGAGCAAATTTGGGCTAAAGATCAACCATAGAAGATATATACACTATAGAAGATATATACACTATGATATGACCAAAATTGTGCCTCATCGAAATAATGGTTTCAGACCCCATGTAGGTTTGGACGAAATCCGTTTCAGACAATTTTGTGTTGATTTAGCCATGTTTATCCGAACGGATTAATTGATTCGGTCCAAAATTTGGCTTTGGTAATATTTTGTAAAAACTTAATTTAAGTTCGTCGATAGGCCATATCGATCCACTCCTTTCGGTACCTTCCCCACAACAGTTCAAACATTTTCGCTAAAATTGTTCGACGAAATCCGAAGGGAGTACCCGAATTGATAATAACTTTATATATCATAATATTATTTCCAGGCATAGATCAGGATAGAATATGTACTAAACCGATATACTCCTTCGTGTACCTCCAACAAAAAAAGCCTGCTGACAGCAACCAAACTGGGTATTACGTAAGATAATCCTCGAAGGAAGAAACCGATTTGGTCCAAACATTGTACATCTTACTATTTCTTACAGACTCGGATTATGTCCGAGTATTGACAGCATAGGACCACTCTTTCAAGTACCTCCCCCACAAAGTTTGGTAGAGTCTGGGATCGAATTTAAATGCTTGCCAACATGTAATGTCTAGTTATGACGGTACAATTTTTCATTTTTTCGGTCCACTCCTTCGGGTACCTCCCACACAAAATTCGGAAAAAGTGCATTTTAAGAGCTCTTCTCGGAAGAGATTAGGAGGCTTCAGGCGAAGTGAGAATAGTTAAACACTTTTGAAAAGGATGCAATTTTTCATTAGTCTAATCCACTAAAGTAGCCCGAAAGGTTTCTAAGATGATGCAAACATAAAACATGAACTCCAAGAGAGCATCACGACCGACGGCCTTCACGAGAACTGTTTTGTTGCATTCGTTAAAGACCAACATAGATGAGAAAGAGGGAAATTGGGCTAAAGATCAACCATGTGAGGAAATGTTCAACTCGATCGATTATTTTCTCCAAATCGCAGGAAGAACAATAGTAGAATGATATTGCAATCATATTAGTGAGGAAAACCACATCAAGTACGATCTACCACGTGTGTTTCTATACACTCAGCCTTTAGTCTAAGCTTTAGACTATATAGAGGACATATACACTTTGATATGACCAAAATCGTGCCTCATCCAAGTAATGATTTTAGACCCCAAGTAGGTTTGGACGAAATCCGTTTCAGACAATTTGGAGTTGATTTAGTTATGACCATCCGTCTGGCTGGCCGCTGCACACGATAACACTCGAACGGTTCAAGCGATTTTGTTCCAATTTTGGTTATGTCCAAACTTAATTTAGGTTCGACGATAAGCCATATCGATCTCCTTTCGGTAGCTCCCCCACAAAAGTTCGAAAATGTTCGCTAAAATTGTATGACGAAATCCGAAGGGAGTAACCGAATAGATAATAACTTTGCATATCAATATTATTTCCAGGCATAGATCAGGATTGAATATGTACGAACCGATATTCTCCTTCGTGTACCTCCCACACAAAATTTGGAAATAATAATAATGCGATAATGACCCAAAAGCACAAAAAAGACTGCATAAGACCACTCTTTCGGCTACCTCCCACAGAAAGTTTAATAGAGTGTAGTTTAAGGTCTCGTCTGGGATCCTTTTTAAATGTTTGGCAACATGTTGTGTATGTTCCTCTAGTTATGACGGTACAATTTTTTTATTTTTTCCGTCTACTCCTTTAGTTACCTCCCACACAAAATTCTGAAAAAAGTGAATTTTAAAAGCTCCATGAAGCCCTGATGGCACCAACCAAAATGGTAAATCCGCAAAATAATTTTCGCAGGTAGTTTCTGATTGGTGCAGACTTTGCACATCGTATTATTGCATGCAGTCATGTATCGGTTCACTCCCTCGAGTACCACCCACACAAAATTCGGAACAATGTGAAATTTATGAGCTCCTCTCGCATGGTTTTGATTCTTTTTTTCAGTAGGTTGTTC
Organism: Musca autumnalis; assembly: GCF_047663935.1. Lineage (NCBI taxonomy): Eukaryota > Metazoa > Arthropoda > Insecta > Diptera > Muscidae > Musca > Musca autumnalis. The sequence goes on from NW_027411644.1 coordinate 191,051,527, forward strand.
TAGCGGCCTCATTTACAACGGTACATTTTTTTCCGGAATGTGTCAAAACTTCATGAGATAACGACCCAAAAGCTCCAAAACCGAACATACTAAAATGGCTTTTGTACAAAATAACTCTAAAACTTTTTCAAAAATTTATTCCAAACCTAGTTTAACGTAATTTAATATTTCGAGTCCTTTATGAAGAAGTTTGGTTACTAAAAATGTTTCGTATATGTCAATGATTTGGTATGGCCCCACATTACGGTACCTACAGATTTTAAAGCAAACTCGTGATATAAAATCAATATATTTCATATACGGCATTATTATTGTGCTTGGTTTGGTTTTGTTGTTTTTTTTTTCAGTGGGTGAGTGTATATATCCGTCCGCATAGCTAAGTGATACTTTTTTACTTGTTTTTATCGAATTTAAATTTTTAATTCTACTTTTTATGTAATTCTACTTTCTTACTTGTTTTTATCAAATTTAAATTTTTAATTCTTGATAACATTTTCAGAGATAATTATTTTAGTGGTCATCAAATTTTCATATGATTATCGCTTTAGATTACCCGGGAAATATTATTCATATTTAAAGAGCTATAACTTCGAAATGGATGCACATATCGACAGAATTCTTTCAGATTTGTCGTATCGGATGTGTTTACTGTAAGAAAAAACGTAAACATATATAAAAGTTAACATCACATTTTTCGATTTTTGTCCACTGCGGCAACACTGTACGTCAGTAGTATTATGTTTACTTCTTTTTTTTAAGCCCGTGGTTGAGGGTATATCTTTAGTGGCACAGCTGACAAATACCTTCTTACTTGTTTTATTTCTTTTAATTATTATAATGTGATGATTAATTTCTTAGCAAGTCAGTGTGCTTTGAATTTAAAATATGACTTGATATAGATCAATAAATAAATCAATGGTAAGTTGTTAGGCTAATGACATTTTTTATTATACAATGTACACTTTAGAATTCAATGATAATAAATACACAGGATATTGTTTGACAATTACATTTATATCCACAATTTAAAGTCATTGCAATGTTATAGCACGAAGTCGAAACAAAGAAATAATATTTGTTTTGAAAAATAACGGATTCTTCAATTTTAGAATTAAGAATTCTATGCATGTTTTTGCAGTAATAAAATACATAAAGCAAGCACCATTTAATCAGTTAAGCTTTATTTTATCAAAACAAAGAACCCACCATTTTGTCTAAATCAGTTTACAAATGTATAAAAATCTAAGATTTTGGATATTTCAGCATTCAGAAAGTTTTGAACAATCTCAAGAATAGAAAATAACAAGATCAGAATGAAATTCTTCATTATCCTTGCTACCATCGCCGCCATTGCCATGGCTGCTCCAGCCCATGATGATCATCATGAGTATGCTGAAATTATTACACTTGATTCCAGTGCTGATGATGATGGCTACAAATTTGTGTAAGCATAAATGTTATATGAACATATTAATTCTGGATTTTAAAATTTTATAAAATTGTATACACAGCGCTGAAACTAGTGATGGCACCAGCCGTCATGAAGAAGGCACATTCAAGGAAGTCATGGGTGAACATGGTGATGAACGTGCCATTGTTGTTCATGGTGAATTCTCCTGGAAGGATCCTCATGATGGCGGGGTCTATACCGTTAAATATGTTGCCGATGAAAATGGTTTCCAACCAACCGGTGAACATCTACCTCAAGCTTAATTTGATCAAAATAAATATGACAAAATTAAATAAAATCAAAAATCAAGTAAACATACAACTAAACAAAACAATCTTAAAAAGTATTTCAATACTTTTGTTCTTATGGAAATAGCAAAAAATTCAAACAGGACTGAATTTTGGTGGAGGACTAGGGTTGTCCATTAAAAGTAAACTCCTAAATGTCCCCATTGTTCCCATTTTTGGGGCCGGTTAAATGTCAATTATTGAGTATTTCAAATTTGTCTGAAAACGTTAAGACTTATCCCGTCTGGCGATCTTCCTGTCTCCCTTCAATACTGTTCACAAAAAAGCTCTACTTTTAGTTGTACTTCCTTTACAATGGTACCCCACCTGTCACGCTTAAATACTGACCACCAAAAAACCGGTTAAAGGTAATGACAGTTAACTCCAAAGAATTTCGTAGAAGTTAAAAATGTTTATTTCCCATCAGCTCTAATTGTAATTTTTGTATTTTTTATTGTTTTGTTATTGTGATGAACTGACATATTGATCAAAAATTTCGCATAAATTCAAAACGGCTTTACAAATTGTTTTTCATCAAACGTATTAACATTTATTTTATATTTTTCTAATAACGAATGACTCAATTAAAATCAATTTAATTTTATTGAATTCGAATTGAATTTCGAGGAATTTTTATTTTACATCTTTAATATAATAGAAAACAAAGCAAGTGAATGGAATTTTATATCGTTGGGTGATTATATGTGTCACCTGTTCAAGAAAAGGGTAGTAATTCGAAAGAAAAAAATTTTTAATAAAGAGACGAGTGTTTTTTGAGCTTAAGGTCTTTATTGGGATGTAATTTATTTTTTGTTGTCACCAATATTTCGCAATAGTTTAGTCTTTAAGCATCGAGTATTCTCATGTTAATGAGAATGATGCTCACTTTTCGGCTTTCCCAAAAAAACACCAGAACAAAATATTTGCAAGCTGACAGCACGATTCAACTAAGAAATCATCGATTTCTGTTAAGTTGTTAAGTCTCATTAACATGAGAATACTCGATGCTTAAAGAGTTCAGGTTTTCACTAAAAAATCATCATTTCATGAAATCATGATATTGGTAGCGATCAGTAAATTTTGCAAGCTGTCAGTGCGTTTTGTAAACATTTTTCTCTGCAAAGAGGAAAGTTATGAAGTTAAGCCAATGGGGGAAACTCCAGACTTAGCAATCATAACAATTTCCCAATAAAATTAACCAACAATTTAATAAACAATTACAACAAAAATCAAACTCGTGAGAGGGAAGAAAAATCATACAAATCTATGATTTATATACCGCAATTGTCAGAAAGATTCCAAAATTCCGATCTCTACGACAAAAACAAATATATTATAGCCCAAAAATCCACCAATACCCTTAAAAACTGTTTACTAACACAAAAAATAGGATACAAAACACAGATAAACACAACGTCATCTATAAAATAGAATGCGAAGGAAATAATGAGGAGAAATGTGGCATGATGTACGTGGGCACCACAAAAAACAAATTGAAAACTCGTCTGTCTGCTCATAAATCGGACATAAAACTAAGAAACCATAACACTGTTCAAAAAACGGCAAAGGATTTTCATAGCACTTTTTGGTAGTCGTAACTACTTACAAAGCACCCTACTAACCCATTATTTTAACAAGGACAAGTCGCACTGATTAACAAGTTATTCTATGGCAATAGAACTTGAAAATAAGCTAAAAATGTATATTCTACATACTTCATATTTTTATTATACCCTCCACCATAGTATGGAGGGTATATTAAGTTTGTCATTCCGTTTGTAACACATCGAACTAATCATTTGCGATCCTATAACGTATATATTCTTGATCTAGCGTCCGCAATAATTGAGATAGAGTGCTGAAATTTTACACCCAAGGGTCTTTTTTCTATAGGCAGGTCAAGTTCGAAGATGGGCTATATCGGTCCACTCTTTGGTATAGCCCCCATGTAACTGTACCTCCGGATTTGAGGTATTTTGACGTTCTTCGCCACATTTGCAGATTGAATTAGCTATAATTTGACACTTAGGGTTCCTAGTGATCAACAAACTTATATCCCAAAGGATATGGGCATAGGTCCATGTTTTGGTATAGTCCCCATATAACGGTATCTCCCGATTTTCGGTATTTTGAGAATTTTAGCCACAATTTGTAACCGAACTATCTGCAATTTGACATTTGAGGTTCTTAGTGGTCATGAAATATCTCCACCAAGCATCGTCAACATAGGTCCATGTTTTGGTATAGCCCCCATATATCGGTACCTCCCGATTTTCGGTATTTTGAAAATTTTAGCTACAAATTTTAACCGAACTAGCTGTAATTTGCCATTTGAGGTTCTTAGTGGTCATGAAATATCTCCACCAAGCATCGTCAACATAGGTCCATGTTTTGGTATAGCCCCCTTATAACTTTACCTCCCGATTTTCGGTATTTTGAGAAATTTAGCCACAATTTGTAACCGAACTATCTGCAATTTGACATTTGAAGTTCTCAGGGGTCATGAAACATCTCCACCAAACATCGTCAACATAGGTCCATGTTTTGGTATAGCCCCCATATAACGGTACATTCCAATTTTCGGTATTTTGAGAATTTTATCTACAGGTTTTAACCTAAATACCTGTAATTTGACATTTGAAGTTCTCAGTGGTCATAAAACATCTCCAACGAAACCTCGTCAACATAGGTCCATGTTTTGGTATAGCCCCCATATAACGGTATCTCCCGATTTTCGGTATTTTGAGAATTTTAGCTGCAATTTTTAACCGAACTAGCTGTAATGATCGGTATTTTGAGAATTTTAGCTACAATTTTGTCTATTCAAAAATAATCGTCAATATAGGTCCATGTTTTGGTATATCCCCCCATATAACTGTACCTCCCGATTTTCGGGAATGGTCATGAAATTTCTTCACTAAAATTCGTCAACATGGGTCCATTTTTGAGGGTCTACATTGTTTTGATGAAACTACCCTCAATATGACTCTTGAAGTTCCCTGCAGCTATAAAACTTTTCCGCCAAAAAATTTAAAAATAGGTTGACTCTTTGATATAGCCCCGTATGTGGTACCTTTCACCTCGCTGAACACATTTTTTTAGATTAGATTAGATAACACTGTGCAACAAAATGGAGGTGAAAGTCTGGGGCACGGAAAATTCTTCTTGGGGAAGAAAGGCCTTGGTGAGTATATTATGAACCCCGAAGGACAGATCCGCCGTGAGTCGAACTTCCGCGTTATGGCGTGATGAAATTTTTGTTAGAGACCCTGTGGGCCATCAGGAATTAGCGTTATATCTTTGTTCACTGTTGCTTAAGTGCTATACAAAAACAACAAACAAAGATATAATTCTAATTCATGAAGGGTCATTTGCAAAAACTTCATCACGCCATAACGCTGAAGTTCGACTCACGGCGCATCTGTCCTTCGGGGTTTTTAATATACACACACACCAAGGGCTTTCATCTCCAAAAGGAATTATCTCTGCCCCAACATTTGTGTTCACAGTGTAATTTAAGCAATAGTGGGAGGCAGTAGGAGTCTATCCATTGTCGAAAAGTTGTTCCACCTAAAATTGTAAAAGGACCCTAATTATTCCATTTTAATTAAGACTATTTTATGGTGTAGGGTATGGAAAGTTCGGCCCGGCTGGAATTAACGACTTTTTACTTGTTTTATTTTGCTCTCTGCTGGATTTGATCATGCAAACTTCGGATTTATAGCCGAACACACTACATACTGGGCTACCCATACGAACATTAAGGATTGTTTAAACGCTTACATGTGCACCACCAAATGTGTTTATATCATCCACCATAATATGGAGGGTATAATTCAGGGATGCACAAAACAGTATGTGTGACTGTATTGGAGTACCAAATTTACTCTCCGATTGAAGTACCAAATTTACTCTCGATTTTTTTAGCCGTAGGAAAAACACTATTGCTTTTGGGGAAAATCGGTTCAGATTTGGATATAGCTCCCATATATATTTTCGCCCGATTTCACGTATTTGCTTCACCAAACACGCTATATATGTTTGATTTCGATGAAATATGGAACGTGTGACTGAATTCTGTCTAAAAATAAATGTGCCAAATTACATCGAAATCGGTTTAGATTTGGATATAGCTCCCATATATATTTTCGGCCGATTTGACGTATTTGCTGCATAAAACACGCTATATACGTCCGATTTTGGTGAAAGTTGGAATGTGTGACGGAATTTTGACTAGTAATAAGTGTACCATATTATATAGAAATCAGTTCAAATTGAAATATATCCCCTATATATATTTTTCATATTCACAGTGGTGTATGGTATCATATAGTCGGCCCCGCCCGATTATGATCCTTTCCTTACTCTTTTTTTAATATGTTCATATCAAAGAAATAATTTTAAATAACAAACAATAATTTTAAAGTTTTATTTCTAATTTACAAGCACTATTCAAGTACAATATAAAGAAAACGGTACGTACGTCCGTACTTGTGTGCTTTCGTTGACGTCTCCTCAACGACTGAATGCAAGAGAATAAAAAACAAATTTGTCATTCCGTTTGTAACACATCGAAGACCCTACAAAGTATATATATTCTTGATCAGAATATAATTCTAAGTCGATATAATCATGTCCGTCTGTCCGTCCATCTATTGTAATCAAGATACCGGTCGCAATTTTTCAGATAGTGCTCTGTAATTTGGTATAAAAGTTTATATTACTCCTAGGATGTTTGGTATTGCAAATGGGCTATAATGGTCCACGTTTTGATATAGCTTCCATAGAATGGTACCTCCCGATTTTTGGTATTTTGAAAGTTTAAGCCTCATTATCACACCGAAATGGCTGAAATTTGGTATTTATTTTTAGTTAGGGGTATAAAACTTTCCACCTGAAATTTATCGGTATAGGTCCGCACCTTCTTATAGCCCCCATAGAATGGTACCACCCGATTTTCGGTGTTTCGAAGGTTGTGGCTTCAATATTCCACAGAAATTACTGAAATTTGGTACTTAGTCTTTATTAGTGGTATAATACATTCCTCCAGAAATTTGCCGGTATAAGCCCACTCCTTCATATAGGTATAGGCCGGTATAGGTCCACGTCTTCATATAGACCCCATAGAACGGTACCTCCCAATTTTCGGCATTTTGAAGGTTGTAGCCTCAATTTCCCCCCGAAATGGCTGAAATTTTGTATTTAGCCTTCGTAAGGGGCATGGAACTTTCCACTTAAAATTTGTCGTTATAGGTCTTCATGTATTCCTCCGAAATGGCTGAATTTTGGTATTTAGTCTTCATTTGGGGTATAAAACTTTCCATATAACATTTTTCGGTATAGGTCCACACCTTCACCTTTACCGAAATTGCTGAATTTTGGTATTTAGTCTTCTTAGTCTTAAACGAAAACAAACTAATTGTTTCATTTTACTTCAATTCAACTGGTGGTGGAGAGTATAACAAGTTAGGACCCGCCGAACTTAAAGCCGTTCTTTATTGTTTTATATTATTTTGCTCTCTGCTGGATTTGATCATGCGAACTTCTGATTGAAATTTGACTTCCTAACTTAAACAAATTATTACACAAAAACTAAAATAACTACTTGGACCCTATTTTGCAAACAGCTAGCCAGATATCATTGCTAAAAACTCAAAAATATGTTTGTTGAATTATGCCAAGCTCGTAGTAAATGAGCTGCAACTCGTCGAGTTTTAGAGATATCAGCATGACACAAGATAAAATAGAAGTCTTAGAAGAAAAAAATAGAAATTGCTAACTCAGAAAATGCATTTTTTGAGTTATGCCACCCTTTGGGTAAATGAGCGATATGTTTGGACTAAATTCGTTTTAGATCATTTGGAATTGAATTAGCAATGTCCGCTGGACCGCACAATATCCCTCGAACGAATCATTCGATTGGGATAAATATAGTATATCATAATATTTCGTCCAAACTTAGTTTAAGTTCGAAGATAGGCCATATCGGTCCACTCCACGCAAGACTTGTACAACTCCTTACAAAGCTTATTTTCAATTATATATCTGCTTATGTTAGGTTAAAGGTTGCACAGCCATCTAATAGTATAGGTGATTGCCTCACTCGGCGATCGTTAGTCCACTTTGTTTATACTGGGTTGGTTGTCCCTTCTGAGATGTTTTTGAACAATTATTAAGTTATTTCCTATTTGAAGATTCAGAAAATTTCCAAACTTCGACAGGACCTGGACCACCTTTGTAACATAGTGCTTTGGAAAACAGCTTTATAGTCGACAATAACGATGTGATGTGGGGTGAAGATTTTCTTTGGCTGACAGTGATAAGTATCTTCCCACAAACATCTCCGAAGGGACAAGGGAGACTTTTCTCATATCAATGAGTGCACCCCGATATATTTTGCCCGATATTTTGCGGATTGTAGCTACATTTTGTGGACGGAACTACCTGTAATTTAACACTTGAGATTCCCAGTGGTCACAAAACATCTCCACTAGGTTCCATGTTTTGGTATAGTCCTCATATAAGGATACCTCTCGATTTTCGATATTTTGTAGCAAGATTTTTGGACCGAACTACCTGTAACTTAACATTTGAGGTTCCCAGTGGTCAAAACATATATATACACCAAAAATTGTCAACATAGGTCCATGTTTTGGTACAGTTCCCACATATAACGGTACCTCCCGATTTTCGGTATTTTGCGGATTGTAGCTACATTTTTGGACGGAACTACCTGTAATTTAACATTTAAGTTTCCCGGTGGTCACAAAATATCTCCACCAAAATATCGTACATGGAATGTATGGGGGTAGTAGTCAGGTGTGGACCTGCCGAGACAGAGTTGCTGAACGTATACATTCCGCCGAGGAGTAGCCCGCTTTTGGAAGGTCATAATCGTCTGGTCCTGGGGACTTTAATGCGCATCATGAGATGTGGCATTCGGCCCTCGGAAACAACCAGCGCTGGCTGAGCAGATTGACAGCTCTACGTTTTGCACGGTCAATGAGGACGCCCCTACCAGAATTAGAGGAGAGTGTCACAGCTCGCCAGACATAACCATCGTGTCACCTGGTCTGACAAACGACGTTACCTGGCAACCCGTAATTTTCCTTGGATCAGACCATCTCTCCATAATTGTCTCCATAAGCAGACCACCCGATTTCATTACCTCTGAACGCCGCACATTCGTCAATCATAAGAAAGCTGATTGGCCGGGTTTCAGAGTGTTCACCAATCACCGCTTCAGAGAACTGCCCAATCCTTCTGATGTTCGGGTAGCGGAAATGACGTTCCGAGACATCACTGCTGCAGCCACTAGCCATATCCCTGCTGGTCGAATACCCGAAGTAAGACCAAACTTCCCAGCAGAGGCGACGGGATTAGCAAATGAGCGTGATGAGCTTCGTGAAACCAACCCCAATGACCCCAGTACATTCAAGTTGTGCGCGCACGCCACAGCTATCTGCGACAAACTGAAAAGTAGGTACAAGATCCTCAAGTTCCTAGCCGGCAGCACTTGAGATGCAGATAAAGAAACCTTGTTGACCACATATAACGCCATACGTCGGTCTGTGGTAAGCTACGCGGCGCCAGTTTGGTCCCCGGGATTATGTGATACGAATTGGAAAAAGATTCAAACCTCCCAGAATGCCACCCTGAGAACAGCAACAGGGTGCCTCCTCAAGTCTTCAGTGGACCATCTACATGAGGAGGCAAAGATTCTTCCAGTAAAGTAACACAATGAGATGCTTTCGTTCCAGCACTTGCTTGGGTGTTACCGTAAGAGCCACCCCAATCACCATCTGTCAGAGACACTGATTCAGTGATTATGGTCTCAAAACAATTTGCAGGAATCATTGGAGAGGTTCTTGTATGACCTTTGAATCAGTGATATCTCTAAAGCACATTTTCTCTGATTTTGGATAAATACACTGCAGATGTTCAACCGGAAAATGAAAACAGAAAATATTTTATTTACACTCTTTATTGGTTCAATTACTTTTCATCAACACATTTAAGATCTAAACGAAATTTAAATTTTGGGAATGTGATCACCAATCGGTTGGAAACCCTTTTCATCAGCTACATAATTAATGGTGTAAACTTTGCCATCTTGAGGATCCGTATAGGAATAGGTGCCATGAACAACAATAACATTACGACCTTCAGGAGCAAGTTCATCAGCGGGAAATTCCTTGAGTTTGCCTTCTTCATGGCGGGAGAAGCCATCACTTGTTTCAGCTCTGAAATAATTTCAAAATATTTTTCAAATCGAAAATATTTCAATTAAAAAGCAATAGATAACTTACATAAAGGCGTAACCATCTTCTTTAAAGTCAGCATCCAATTTGACAATCTCAACAGGTTCATGATGTTCCTCATGTTCAGGGGCTGGAGCTGCCAAGGCAATTGTGAATAGAGTAACCAAAAGGATGAAAAATTTCATTGTTGTCTTGTTATTAAAATTGTTGTTGTTGATTGTTCAATTCGCTAGAACTTTGTGGATGTGGTTACAACTTCAATGAGACCTTTTATATCTATCCGGATGATGTTTGTTTTGCTTTATTGTTAAGTAGAAAATATTTGACAATTATTGGGAATTGTTTTTCAAAGAACTTGTTTCTAGAAACACTTGCTTACAATTTGTCATAAAGCCGGCTTTGTTTGTTACGTTTAACGGGGATTAGTAGAGAATTTATACAAAGTAATTGATCAAAACTCATTTCGAAATTGGTTCAATAACATTACGCTTAGCATTGCATTTATAGCTACGGAATTGTAGACATGCTAATTATATTGTATCTTAATTTGTTATCATAGGCGCCATGATATACAACAGAGATAATCCGAAATACCAAAAACCTTCAAAATGCGTACCGCCATATTAGGAACATATGTTCATATATGTATACCAAAACATGAATCAATGTTGATCGCTTTCGACGCGGATGTTTTCTATCCATTGAGAATACGAGATACAAAGAAAGACACACTTCATTTAAAAATGTAAAAATCCTTAAAAATAATTCACATCACTGAAAGAAAAAGCTTCATAATATAAACCAGGGTTACGGAGTCGGAGTCGAGCAATTTTGCTGGAGTACCAATACCAATGCACGACATTGCATTGAATTCAGGACACCATTTTTTTCAAAAATCATTATTTTAGAAGAGAACAAAAAAAACATATGTATAAGCAAACTGTATACTATACAAATTTAGGGAACGATTCACAGGATATTTACTGTCCTTTGAAGTCTAGTCTTTTCATCTCTATTTTGATTACAAATTGCATGTCCAGAATATTTTTGGTATAGTTAATCCTTTAGTTATGTTGCAAGCAAAATTAATGTTCTATGACAATGTTCTTTGACATTTAGCGTCTTTTTTAAAAGCTCTACAAGTCTTCTGTCAGAAGATCTACTGGCCCTCTCACAAAAATCTACTGATCTTCTCATCTTGTCTTTTGTAACATGTAACATGACTCCTATGAAGGACATTGTGGTCGCTGTGGGAAATCTTACACTGTGACGTAAAATGGAAGTCAAGGTCGGGGGGTAGAAAATTCATGTTGGGAATGAAAGCCCCTATTGAATATCACTGTATGTAATTTTTTGAGTCATGGTTTATGAACCATATTCTGAAACCGCAGCGTGATAGAAGACCAAAAATAAGATGATACGTGTCCTGGCGTTTTTCCTTTTGCGGCTATGGGCACCAAAGACCTGTGGCCTTGATGTCAAAAGGGATCATTTAGTCAGGCTCATATCTTCTAAACCACAAAGAATTTTGGTTTACTCGTAGAAGAAAAGTTGTAGCCCTCGTCTTAAAGAATTATAATCACATAAAATCCATTCAACCTCACCTTCAAGGTCAAAATGTTCAAGGTCAACCATTGTTTTCTTGAATTTTGAACGGTTTAGTATCTATGTAGCAGGGACCGATAAAAGAGGATAAAAATCGCATTTGATTTGCTATTTTGACAATTAAGAACCGTTTCTACAGAGTTCGTATGTTCTAGGAAGTTGTTTACTAAGATCTAAGGTACATTTTTCTAGTTGGTAGTTTGCTTCAATTTCGATAGGTTAGATATCTGTAGACTAAAATCCGAGAAAAAATTAAAAGGGAAATTTGACCTTGACGATTTTGAGGAAGTTAAATCATATGTACAAGAATATGGAAGTGCATCAAATTATGCATTTTCACTCATGATTATTACAAGAGCGCGACTACTGAAAGAGCGCACTGCATTTTAACTGACCCTTTGCCACTGCATTTTAATTGACCCTTTGGCATTGCATTTTAACTAACCCTTTGGGGGTAGAATAGGATGCAGTCCAAAGCACGTGTTTTGATACATTATGCGGAATGTGTGCAAGCCATTACAAAATATCCCAGAACAAATAAACTGCATTTATTATTTGTGTAAAACAAAAATATTAAGAACTTTATTACATTAACACAAATTATGAAAATTCTCCATTGAATTCAATTGCAACCATTTAATCCATGCTGAACTGCTCTTGCTTCATTTGCTAAATGAGTTTTATATTGTCTTCCCATCTACAGTTGAGATTTCGACATGTACTCCAACGGCATAATTAAATTTGTCATTCCGTTTGTAACACTTCGAAATATTCGTCGGAGACCCAATAAAGTATATATGGGGAATTCCAAGTGAAATCGGACAGTTCGGAGAAATGTAATTTTTGATTTCAATTGTTTTTGGTTCAATTTATGCTCCTAGCCAACAGAACATTTTAGTATATTTTAAAATTATTTTTTGACCAACGGTACAGAGATATCGCCTACTGAAATTATCGCATTTTTAAAGAACTATGTTCAAATAAATACTCATAACTTCTTTAATATTGGTCCAAATGGGACAATCTTTTTTTTGATTTGTTTTTTTTTTATCAGCTATCGAAAGAAATATTTAAAAGAAAAACGCACAGTGGGCTTCAATGCAATTTTCGAGATTTAATATTTAAAATCAATATTTAAACATGATTGCACCCTTCGATTTTTTCAAAAAAATTTTATGTTAAACTACGTTGAATTACAAAAATTTTAAGCCCTATGTGGTAATGTGATTCGGACGATTACTATTTTTTCTGAATTTTTTAAAATTTGTCAATAAAATTTTTCCTTTATACCTTTGTCCAAAATTTATTATTTTATTAAAAAAATTTAAAGTTTCATTTATAAATATTTGTTTTGATTTTATATTTATTAATTTATCTCAAACATCTTAAAAACTGCGTCATTTTTCGATTTTGAAAATGCATCAGCGAAAATTCCATTAAAGTCCACTGTGGATTTTTTTTTCTATTTTTTTATGATAAATATATAATATATAATGATAAATATGTACTCTTAGCTTCAAAAATACAGGAAATACAAATTTTGGCCAAAGGTATAAAGGAAAAGTTGTTTTGACAAATTTTAAAAAATTCAGAAAAAATAGTAATCGTGCGAATCCCATTACCACATAGGGCTTAAAATTTTTGTAATTGAACGTAGTTTAACATAAATTTTTTTTGAAAAAATCGAAGGGTGCAATCATGTTTAAAAATTGATTTTAAATATTAAATCCCGAAAATTGCATTGAAGCCCACGATGCATTTTTCTTTTAAATTTCCCTTTCGATAGCTGATAAAAAAACAAAGAAATCAAAAAAAAGATGGTCCCGTTTGGACCAATATTAAAGAAGTTATGAGTATTTCTTTGCATGTAGTTTTTACAGAATTTGACTTTTTCAAGGCGCGATATCTCTGGAACCGTTAGACAAAAAAAATTTGAAAATATACTAAAATGTTTTGTTAATCAGCAGCATCGCCACAGCAAAAAATAAAGGAAATCAAAAACCTCATCTTGAAAAAGTGTCCGATTTCACTCAGAAATCCCCATATGTATATATATTTGATGAGCATAAAATTCTATGTCGATTTAACCATGTCCGTATGTCCGTCCGTCTGTCTGTCTGTTGAAATCAAGATACTGCTCGCAACTTTAAAGATAGAGAGTCAATATTTGGTACAGAAGTTTTTATTACTTGCAGGATGGTTGGTATTGAAAATGGGATATATCGGTCCACGTTATGATATAGCCCCCATAGAACGGTACCTCCCGACTTTCGGTATTTTTAAGGTTTTAGCTTCATTATCCTACCAAAATGGCTGAAATTTGGTATGTAGTCTTCATAAGGGTTATAAAACTTTCCCCCAGAACTTTGTCGGTGTCGGTCCATGCCTTCATATAGCCCCCATAGAACAGTACCTCCCGATTTTCGGTATTTTGAACGTTGTGGCCTCAATATTCCACCGATATGGCTGAACTTTGGTATTTAGACTTCGCTGGGGGTACTCAAACTTCCCCTTTAAATTTTAAAATTGTCAGTATAGGTCCACGCCTTCATATAGCCTCCATGAAAAGGTACCTCCCGATTTTCCGTATTTTGAAGGTTGTGGCTTCAATATTCCACCAAAATGGCTGAAATTTGGTATTTAGTCTTCAATGCCAGAAATTTGTCTACATAGGTCCACGCTTTCATATTGCCCCATTTCCGACTAAAATTTATCGGTATAGGTCCACGTTTCGAGATAGCCGCCTTAGAACGGTACCTCCCGATTTTCGTAATACTGAAGATTTTGACGTCAATATCCCACCGAAATGGCTGATATTCGTTATTTAGTCTTCCAAGAATTATAAAATATACCAGAAGAGTATTATCAGTATAGGTCCACGTCTTCATATATCCCTATAGAAGCGTACTTCTTGATTTTCGGTACTTTTTTAAGTTTTAGCCAAATTCTCTTACCGAAATATAGGAAATTTGGTATTTAGTCTTCTTTGAGTCTAAAAACTTTCCGTCAGAAATTTGTCGGTATAGATCGACGTTTTGAAATAGCCCCCATAGAATGGTGCCTCACATTGTTTTACCGAAATTGCTGAAATTTAATATTTGTCTTCTTCATACACGAAAGGAAACTAATTATTCCATTTTACTTGGTGGAGGGTATAACAAGTTCGGCCCGGCCGAACTTAACGCCGTTCTTACTTGTTTTTGATTTATATCAAAAAAATTTTGGTAATGTTAACACGTTTATCTCTTTTTGGAAAATGTATGCCGCTGCCTGCAGAGATGTACAAATTGATTTATGTACTTGTAGGGATCTCTAATAACTGCTAATAAAATGTAGCGAACTGAGTGCCTTTTTCACGACTCCGTTGAACTGCATCCGGATGTTGTTAAAATGTGACAAGTGTATGTGATTCTTTGGATTGCATCCAAGTACAGTTAAAATGAGAGGAATGGAGTGCATTTTTCACGACTCCGTTTGAACTGCATCAAAACATGCCGTGAAAGAACTAATCCACATTGCACCACTTCCAATTTATTTTCTGGGTGAGGTTGAATGGATTTTATGTGTTCACAATTATTATTCTTTAAGACGAGAGCTACAACTTTTCTTCTACAAGTAAACCAAAATTCTTAGCGGTTTAGAGGATATGTGCCTGAAAAAAGGATCCCTTTTGACATCAAGTCTTTGGGGGCCATAACCTCGAAAGTTGAAGTGATAGGGAAAAACGACTGGACACGTGTCTTCTTACTTTTGATCTTCTATCCCGCTGCGGTGTCAGAATAGGGTTAATATTTTTCGTGTCGCACAGTGTTTATTAAGAACTCCTAAGGACCCATAGCAGAAGTTTCTGAGTTATGACGTAAAGATTTTTTTGACCCCCAATAACTGCGAAGGTCATTTTAAAGTGATATTTTAATTAATTCTCTTTCGAGTTGAGCTTCTTCGTCCTTCGTTCACCCACTAAAAATGACATTCTAATATGCCTGATGATCGGATTTAACCACCCGTGAAACGTAGCATAATGGTTGAATGTGTGGGACTTCGGTGGATTCCTTATTTTACAATGTACCTCTTAGGTCTAAAACGCTCAACTCGAAAGAGAATTAATTAAAATATCACTTTAAAATGACCTTCGCCGTAATAAGGCAAAACAAAAAAAAGAAAAATTTTTTATTTGCTTATTTTAAGGAATAGGTAGAATAGAATATGTTGCAAAAATTTCGATCGGACAAAAATTAGCTGAGATATGAGCGTTAAAAAGAGAAAATTCATTCTGATCTGTATGTAACAACGAAGTTTGAAACGCGGTTTTCTCAAAATGACATTTTGGAATGCAGTGGCCACTGTAGCTCAAAAACGGATGATCCGATCTTCATATGTTTTTGTGGGATTAATATACATATAAAAAGCTTGTATGTTAACTTTTTTAAAGGTAACTTTACTTCACTTACTGGGAGCCACAGTGGTGCAGTGGTAAGCACGTCCGCCTTGCACTCAAAAGATGGCTTACATTTTCTGAGTATTTCAGCCATGGAAAACTTCTCCATAAGAGGTGTCGTAAGACACGCCGTTCGGATTCGGCGATAAAAAGGGTTTCATATCTTTGAGCCAATATGAACCGGCGTGCACTCAATAAAGCTTCTGCTTTTGTATTATTTAAAAACTAAAACGTTCATGTTTTTATTTCTATTTTTTTTTTCGAAACGCAATTTCGGCGCCTTTACATTGGGATTGAGGTCAATGTTTATATTTTATTTATTGCATATTATTTCCAATATTTCGAAGTTACATATAATTTCATCTTCAGGGATTTTTCTGTCGATAACTCTTTGAATTGTATTTTGTGAAGTACTTTCAATGGATGCACATTAGGGCTATAACCAAAAAAATACCACCACATAGTCGTGTAGAGCATGGAAAACTATTATGAAATACGGTGTCAATTTTTCTCTATCGCGAAAAAAGTTTCCGCACCAAATGCATGGAAGTTCAGAAATGCATTTTTTAATTTTATCACAGGCAAGGTCAAAAAGTTATATCCCTATCCCACATTTCTAGAAATTTTCTTTTTATTTTTTCGGAAAAGGTCTTTGTGACGACAAACGAAATAAAAAAAGAAATTGATCGAAAACAGATTCTTCTTCGTCAAAATCTCAGGAAGTATCAGTAGTGAGATTCTCTAGGGCATTTTTTGGTTACCGACAAAAATCGGTAAAATTAAAACGCAAAATTATGAATGAAAATTTAAAATAAAAGTTGACATCACTGTTGCTATCGGTAGAATTTTGCTACTACTTTTTATTGGTCGCTAACTTACCGAATAATATCGTTAATTACCGATATTATAAGCATTTTATTTTTAACGATTTTTGTCGATAACCAAAAAATGCGTTAGAGAATCCCACCACTGGTCTTTTTATTTATTAATTTATTTATTTCATATTGTGTTTATGGATTTTTGCTAAAAAAAATGTATACATGTATAAACCTGGAATTGAATTTTAGAAGAACTCTAGACTGGTTGCAAGTGTTTTCCTAGTTCCTGATCAATTTATGAAAAGATCCACGATAGGAAACCAAAATTTCTATAAGAGAAGTCCGACGATTTGACGCCAAAATTAGTTTATTGACAGATGCACGATTGGGCGACAGAATGTGTCATTTACATACCCGCGATTGGGTGCTACAATTTCATCATGAATAGACTCACTATTGCTCAGCATTAGTTCTCTACCAAGAAAACCACTATCGGCCTTCAGAAATTCTTTGTGATAAAATCTACGATTGGACACCACAATATCTTTAGGGAAATAACTACAATTGGTTTCTTTATGACAATAACAACGAATTTCCGACCATTTTACCATATTCTGACACCGCAACGGGGTACAAGACCAAAAAAAAGAAGACACATGGCTCGGCTCGTGGCTCGGCGTTTTTTCCTTTATTTTATAACTCCTAAATTCTACCTGTAAATATAAAAAAATTCTAGTGGATAAAGACATGACATCCAAACGTTCACTCTGTATAAATCAATTCTCTACTAGAACCATTTTCCTTCCATAAATTACTCAATAAAATTGGAGTGGAAAATTGAAGCCGTGATTTTGAACTTTTGTGAAGTAGGAAACAAACTAAAGGTCATCAACATTCCATGTAAACAAAAAAATTAAATGTTAAAATATTCCTAAGGTTTTCCAATTGTATACTCTTTCTTTGGTCTTACCGAAGTGATATCACTGAATTACATAACATTCACTATAGTTGAGTAATTTGATAAATGATACACCCAAAAATATATGCGATTAGTAATATGTCCATTGTTTTGAACGTATATTAACTGTGATATAATGTCAAAACAGTTCTGAAAACAAGGGGACATTTGCCAAGAAGTTTTACGTCATTTTAATTAAAATATAGTAATGAAAATTATTTGATCAGTAATGTAGGTCTAAAATAAGTTTTAGTCATTGCTAAATAAGAAATGTTCGCAAACATGAACTTTCAAAATGTTGATGCAGAAGGAGGCGAAAATACCTATTAGTACCAATAGTGGACCATTTTTGTATTCAATAATTTTATATATTTTTACAAAATGTGAAAATAAGTTTACACACGACAGTCAGCAACATTTGTGAAAAATTTCTTTGAAATATGATGATTTATAATGCCGGAATTAATTTTCAACACAAGACGTTAGTACGTTATGATTGTCCGACTATTAATGCAATCATTTTTAATAGTGTTCCTAAAGTCGGCCAATTATTATAATTATAACCAACTGTCAAAAAACAATATGAATGAAATTTGAATATCATTACAAATGCAAAAGTGTCTTTCGCATCGCAATTCTCCTCTAGACGTAGGAAATTCACCGATAGATTGGTGAAAACTACCCAGCAAAAATTTGGATCCGGTAGTCATTACGTAACCCTTTACAAAGTAATGTAAACAAGCTTCTTTTCGCATTACAAGTAATCTGAAAAGTAATGGGTTACTTCTTAAAATATTTACAAGGTAAACCTACTTACTTTACTCCTCACTAAGTAATGACGACGGTGGCACAGTGAGTGTGTGTCCGACTATAAATCCTAGGGTTGTGTGTTCAACGCTCACCGTCGGCACGCGAGTTTTTTTTAATTAAAAAATAACAGTTCGTGGTGCACATGTGCACTGCACATTTAAGTTCATAAGCAACCCTTAAAATTCGTGTGCGTGGCATAGTGTGTAGTGTGTTTGGCTAGAAATCAGAGGGTTCGTGGGTTCAATTCGAGCAGACAGCGAAATAAAATAAAGTAAAATAAAAGTAAGATGTGTGATGAAATTAAAATCAAATTCTCTACATCAACTGTCTAAAAATAGATTTTTTTTCACCTTACTTTTCAACTTCTAGTGGCCACAGAATAACTAGTTATTCTAGTGGTCATAAAATAACTACAAACTGAGTGCGACATACCCTTGTAAAAATAATGGGGAAGAAAGGGGGTTTGAGAGTAGTTACGGTTGCCAAAAATCCCTTACGAAACCCATGATTTTGGGAGGACTTTTTTTGGTGGGTATATACAACTTTGCAGTACTGACTAATTTCATCTACCTCGGCCTCATCAACAAAACAAACAACGGCAGTTTTTAAATAAATAGATTATTATTTATTCAATACTTGTGATTGCTTGCACTGCACACAGTCAATTCCAATGAAATGCTATACACGTTAAAAAGAATAATCCCTAATTTTTTTTTAAAAAATCTGTGATTTTTATTGCTTTGTTATTTTGATGTACAGTGGCAAGTGGAACGACACATTGCGACATTTCACTTCGAATAGAAAGTTTAAATTCAGGTTTTCGTAACAAAACGTGTAGAAAAGCTACGTGTACAAATTGATGTTCACCAGATGTCTTAATAAAACGTATTTTATATCTTTCTAATGATAAATGGGCTATACAATTTTAATTGACATCAATTTAGTCTAATTCAAGTAAAAAGTTCAATAAATTATTTTTTTTATATGTCCTTTTTTATTTGATAAAGAAATGTGATACAAAATGATATGAAAACATCTCAAAACAAATAAAGTTCATGTTGAACATAGGGCGGTAACAAATTCTTTCCATCTTCTTCTGTCGTTAGCTAAACATTTGACCTGGTTCCATGTTTTGTTGAGTGCTTCGTGTTCTCTTTTAACACATCTAATCCATGTCGTTCGGGGCCGCCCTGGTCTTCGGTAACCCTGTGGATTCCACTGCAGTGCCGTCTTCGTAATATCATCATTGGGGCGTCTTAGAATGTGCCCAATCCAAGTCCATTTTCTTTTCTTTATTTCTATATCGACTGGGATATTATTCGTCATGGTGAGCAGCTCATTTGTTGTTATTACATTGGGCCAATGTATATGAAGAATACGTCTGAGGCAGCGATTTATAAAAGTTTGAAGCTTTTTCAGATTCGCTTGTGTGGTGCCCCATGTTGATGAGCCATAAAGAAGCACTGATTTCACGCTGCTGTCGAAGATACGTAATTTCGTTTTGCGACTAATGTTGTTAGTACGCCATGTTTTGTGTAGGGCTTGAAATGCTGCCCGAGCCTTGTTTATACGGGCCAAGATGTCGTCATCAGAACCACCATGTGCTGATATTACGCTACCGAGGTAACAGAAAGTATCAACGTTTTCGATGGTAATGCCGTTCACTGTTAAAAGTGCTGTAACATTAGTGCCAATTCGCATTAGTTTTGTCTTTTTGATGTTTATTTTTAGACCTATACTTGATGCGTTGATTATAAGCCTGTTCAGTATTGTTTGGATGTCTTCAAAGCGATGGGCCATGAGACAGATATCATCTGCATAGTCAATATCATTGAGGCGATTGTTAAGGTTCCACTGTATACCACATGGGGCTTCGCTGTTTGTCTTGTTCATGACATAATCTAGCATTAGCAGGAATAAGGTTGGTGAGAGAATGCACCCTTGTTTCACTCCGGCTGTAGTCATGAAGGGTGGACTTTCTGCTGTATTGAAACGCACACGGCACGACGAATTCCTGTAGAGTTCCCGGATGAGGTGTATTATTTTTTCCGGTATACCATTTAACGAGAGGATATCCCACAGTGCATCTCGTGATATGGTGTCGAAAGCTCTTTCAAAGTCGACAAATAGTAGGTAGAGATTGGAGTTGTATTCCTTCGATTGCTCGATGATAATGCGAAGAGTATTGATATGGTCGGCGCAAGACCTGCCCGTACGAAACCCTGCTTGTTCGCATCGCAGTATTGACTCTACAGCTGGGCGTATTCTGTTTAGCAGTAGGGAAGCCATAAGTTTCGCAACAGAGTTAAGTAATGTTATGCCTCGCCAATTCTTACATTCCTTCAAGTCACCTTTTTTGGGAATTGTAATTATTACTCCTTCTTTCCAAGCGTCTTGCATACTTGATGTTGTCCATGCAGTACGTATAATAGGCGTAAGGGCATCGGCTAACGATGGGGCACCATATTTAAGAAATTCAGCTGGTATGTTATCAGGACCACTGGATTTACCATTTCTTAGAGATGTAAGGGCCGATTTTATTTCATCTCGAGTTGGAGGGTGTGTTGGAATGTCCCGTCTTTGGTTTCGCCTTGATGTAGTTTGGAGTGGCTGATAGTTCTGTGAGGTTGTGGAATTTTCTGAAAAAAATTCACGCCATCGATTAAGTTGTTCGACTGGTGTTGTGAGTTCAGTTCCATTTTTGTCTCTAATCGATGCAGTACTTCTTATGTTGTTGCCACTTAGTTTTTTAATTGCTGCGTAAACTTGCCGCATGTTCCCAACATTTGACGCTTGTTCAGCTTCGTCTGCTATGTTGTTGTAGTACATTTCTCGGTCTATGCGCGCAAGTTTTTTAACATTGTTTGCTGTTATTCTGTATTCCAGCTTGGCAACGTTCTTTTCCTCACTAGTCTTGGCTGTTTCCATGCGATGTTTTTGCCTCTTCCGTTTTTTTATTTCGGCCCATGTCACGTCAGTTATCCACGGCTATCTTCTGTTTGCAGCACGACCAAGAACGGTCTGTGCACTGCGGTTGCACGCATCAACTATCGTTTGCCATGAGTCATCACTTCGGGCTCTGTTGTTTAATTGAATATTTAGTGCCGTGTTGTATGCTTCGACAGTACTCTGATTTTGTAGGCGGTTTATATTGTATTTGTAACCCTTCTTTGTCTTTTTAATAGCAGCTGGTCGAAGACGAAAGACACCTACTAAGAGTTGATGGTCGCTATCGATGTCTGCGCCACGCCTGGTCTTTACATCCATTAAAGATCCCACAAATAGTTTGCTTACTATAATATGGTCAATTTGGTTTCTTGTCCTTCCGTCGGGGGATTGACATGTATATTTGTGGATATTTTTGTGGATGAATTTGGTGCCACCAATAAAAAGACTGTGCCGTGCGCAAAAGTCTACGAGTCGGTCTCCATTATCGTTTTTTGGACTGCATAACGCATGTTTTCCCATTACACCCTCTATACCGGCATTTATATTGCCAACTGCATTGCATTAAAATCACCCATTAGAATTTTAATGTCACCACCTGGAAGTGAGCTTATGGTGTCGTCAAGCTGTGAGTAGAAATCATCTTTCACAGATTCATCATCCGGTTCCGTGGGAGCATAACATTGTATTATTGCGATCTTTCTAAACCGGGAGTTCAATCTAGCCACGATAATACGATCAGAAATGGGTTTGAACTCGATAAGACAGTTGCTAGTTTGTGGTGTTAAGAGGATTCCAACTCCGTTGATGCGGTTGTTATCATTTCCTGAAAATAGGAGTTTGAAACCAGAGGATGTCTCGAAGGGGGGACCACTTTTCGGCCACCTTACTTCACTTAAGCCAAGGACAGATAGCCTGTAAGCTTCCATTTCACTGCATGCCTGTTCCAATCTAGATGGTTGAGAGAGTGTTCTCACGTTCCATGTACCAATCATAATCCGTTTCTTAAAGCCGAGGGTCGTCATCATAGGGTTCTTGTTTAAATTTGAATTTGTTAACGTTTCTGTAATCGTTTTATTTAAGATGTGCAGCTGATTGGGCCACAGCATCCGATCCTAGTGTTGGGGCTGCCAACAAACCCTCTAGGCCGGGTAGCCTTCTCACTTTAGCTATCGACAGACGGTTGTCTGTGCGATATTACCAGGGAATACTTGATTTAAAAAAAAAATCGGAAGTAGTGAGCTGCTTGAAAAGTTCAACAAATGAGTCACCTCTGGCCACTCCCAAGTGAGTGGCGATCAGAGGCTTTCCGTACCGAAGTACACATCTGAGAAAATTTTTTTACATCATTAATATTATCGAAAGAAAAGTAGGTCAATAGAATTTGACTTATACTTATACCGACAAATTTCCGGTGGAAAATGTTGTACCTCTACCGAAGACTAAATGATACATTTCAGCTATTTCGGCGGGATATTAAGGACATAACCTTAAAAATACCGAAATTCGCGAGATACCCTTCTATGGGGGACTGCATGAAAACGTGGACCCATACTTATAATTATCTTCTGAATAATGTTATACCCCCATTGAAGACTAAATACAAAATTGCATCCATTTCGGTTTGATAATGACGCTGAAACCTTCAAAATACCTAAAATCGGGAGGGACCGTTTTATGGGGACAATTTCGGATGAAAAATATTGTACCTCTAACGAATACTAAATACCAAATTTTCGTCATTTCGGTTGGATATAGAGGGCACAACCATCAAAATACCGAAAATCGCGAGATACCCTTCTATGGGGGCTATATGAAGACGTGGACCTATACCGAAAAAAATCTGGAGAAAAATTTAATACCACCAACGAAGATTAAATGCCAAATTTCAGCTATTTCGGTTGGATATTGAGGCCACAACCTTCAAAATACCGAAAATCGCAAGGCATCCTTCTATGGGGCCTATATGAAAATGTGGACCTATACCGATAATTTTCTTCTGGAATGTTTTATACCCCATCAAAGACTCAATATCAAATGCCATTCATTTCGATTTGATAATGACGCCGAAACTTTCAAAATACCGAAAATCGGGAGGTACCGATCTATGCGAACTATATCAAAACGTGGACATACACAGACAAATTTCTGGTGGAAAGTTTAATAACCCAAACGAAGACTAAATACGAAATTTCAGTCAATTCGGTTTGATAATAACGCCGAAACCTTCAAAATACCGAAAATCGGGAGGTACCGTTCTATGCAGACTATATCAAAACGTGGACCTATACCGGCACATTTTTTGGAAAGTTTAATACCGCCTGCGAAGACAAAATCCCAAATTTCAACAATTTCGGTGGGACAATGAGGCCACAACATTAAAAATACCGAAAATAGGGAGCTACCCTTCTATGGGGACTATATCAAAACGAGAACCTATACTGATAATTCTTTTCTGGAATGTTGTATACCCCCACCGAAGACTAAATACCAAATGTCGTCTATTTGGTTTGATAATGACGCCAAAACCTTCGAAATACCGTAAATCCGGAGGTACCGTTCTATGGAGACTATATCAAAACGTGGTCCTACACCTACACATTTCTGGTGGAAAGTTGTATACCCCTGGTGAAGACAAAATACAAAATTTCAGCTACTTCGATTTGATATTGAGGCCAAAACCTTCGAAATACAAAAATCGGAAGGGAAACTTCTATGGGACCTATATCGACAAATTTCTGGTGGAAAGTTTTGTACCCCCAACGAAGACTAAATGCCAAATTTCAATTATTACGTTTGGAAATTCAGCCCACAACTTTCAAAATACCGAAAATCGGGAAATACCCTTCTATGAGGGAGGTACCCTTCTACATTAAAAAGTGGACCTATCTATACTAGGCTGGTTTTAACTCAAAGGGAAAAATCGATGTCGGAGTTTTTTAGGCGGCAGATTTTAAGATTGCCAATGTTTGAGAACAGTTGAATATGTTAACATGCCCCAATGGGACTTCAAAGTTCCCATAGTAATTTGTATGGAGCCAAAGGTGAATTTTCACGAAATTTCTCTAAAGTCCACATTTATTGTCTAATCGATGAGACATTTTTACCAGTTCACTGCTAAAAAAGTAATTCTACAAAAAATTGTGAAAATTGGCTGCATTTTAATATAAGTCTTTATTATAGGGCCCAGATTGGCCAAATATACTACTGGTGGTGCAATGTCAAAATCTTATCCGATTTTTATAAATGTTTGTAGGATTCGTTTCTAGCCACACAATAAACTGGTAAAAATTTCTCATCGATTAGACAATAAATGTGGCCTTTAGAGAAATTTCGTGAAAATTCACCTTTGGCCTCATACAAATTACTATGGAAACTTCGAGGCCCCAGTGGCACGTGTTAACATATTCCGAGTGTACTCATACTTTGGCAATCTTAAAATCTAACAAGACTTAACACTTTGGGGGTGCCTAAAAAATCCGACATTGATTTTTTTAAAACCACCCTAACCTATACTGATCATTCTCTTCTGGACTAAATATCAAAATTACTATTGCGGACGGACAGACGGACATGTTTATATCACCTTTTAGGGGGTTCCTCGAAATCATATTCGAATTCACATAAATGTTTATGAATCGGTAGTTAGTTGGAATGTCAGTTCTAGGTAGGACTAAAAAAAGCTTCATTGTAAATATTCAACATGCCATCTCCGTTGTATGAATGAGACAGTCAACTCCGTATTCTATGGCGCCCATCGGAACAAATAAAACATTAAGATGCAAATTCATTTGCACGTCTACAATTCGGTACCTAAAATGTAATTTTAAGCGTTTTACACTTAAAGATATTGACCTAATTTCAGAATGTGTTTTGATCAATTACTTTGTATAATTTGTCTACCAATCCCCTTTTAACCTATCAAACAAAGCCGAATTTATGACAAATTCTTAGCAAGTGTTTCTGGAAACAGGTTATTTGGAAAAGATTCCCAATTATTGTCAAATATTTTCTACTTAACAATAAAGCACAGCATCATCAAACATCATCATTGATATAAAAGGTATTTTTGTGGATGTAGCCATATCCACAAAGTTCTAGGGATTTGAACAATCAACAACAATTTTAACAAACAACAATGAAATACTTCATCCTTTTTGTCGCTCTATTCGCCATTTCTTTGGCAGCTCCAGCTCCTGAACATGAGGAACATCATGAACCTGTTGAAATTGTCAAATTGGATGCAGACTTTAAAGAAGATGGATACGCCTTTATGTAAGTTAATTATTGTTTTTTAATTGAAATATTTTGAATTAGAAAATAATTTTGAAATTATTTCAGAGCTGAAACAAGTGATGGTTTTTCCCGCCATGAAGAAGGCAAACTCAAGGAATTCCCCGCTGATGAACTTGCTCCTGAAGGTCGTAATGTCATTGTTGTTCATGGCACCTATTCGTATACGGATCCTCATGATGGCAAAGTTTACACCATTAATTATGTAGCTGATGAAAAGGGTTTCCAACCGGTTGGTGATCACATTCCCAAACCATAAATTTTCGTTTAAAACCTAAATAACAGTGTTAAGAATTAAATGGAGTCAACAAATAGTGGATAATTTAAAATATTCTGTTTTCATATTGGAAGGAAAAACTAGAATAACTAACCTACGGTTGGCAGTAAAAAAATGGTAAACAAATTGTAGTTAAATTCTGAGAACATGTTCAAAAACATCAGTAGTGCGATTCTCTAACTCATTTTTTGAGTTACCGACACATTTCGGTAAAATTAAAACGCAAAATTATGAATGATTTATGAAAGTTCAAATAAATGTTGAAATACACTATTGCTATCGGTAGAACTTTACGACTACTTCCTTTTCGTCGCTAACTTACCAAAAAATATCGTTAATTACCGAATTTATAAGCATTTTAATTTTACCGATAATTGTCGGTAACTCAAAAAATGAGTACAGCAAAGATTTAAATACATAAAGATTGAAAAACTCAATTGTTAACATTTGTCAATAGATGGAGTTAAGCTCTGTTGTTACGATAACATAACAACATTCTGTTAAGTAGTTGACCATTTCAGGCGTTTTTAACCGCCAAGTTCATATTCAATGAACTGGAAACTGCTATGGAATACAACTTTTTACTTTCCTACAATTTGTATAAGCCGAATTGCGTTTGAATGGGGTTTTTATCACCAACATACGCCTGTTGTTGGTAAAATGTTTATATACTTTGTTTCATAAACATATACACAAATGTTTATGCATCTTTTCCAGTCTTTACAGTTCTATGTCTTTGACATCAGTTATAAAAACAAGTAAAAAAGTATCAGTCGGCTTTGCCGACAGAGATATACCCTCAGTCCGTGTAAATTTAAACATTTTTTCCCCAAAAACCCGACAAAAATGTTGATTAGGATTAGAGTTCAAAAGTTTTGCGGAGGAAGTACTTAAAGGAATGGACCGACATAGATCATGGGGGTGCCATAGGGGGTTTTTACACCCTTCGGGCTGTTTTCTGAAGAAGTATGGACTTGCCCCTGAAAAAAAACTTTTTCCAACGTAATTGAGGCAGCAAATGTAAGTTGCTTCAACAAAAATCAAAGTGATTCGATAGCAGGTCTTAAACTGAACTTATCCGAAATTTTGTGTGGGAGGTACCGGATGGAGTGGACAAAAATAGTCCATACTCAAACCTGATCTATATCTGGTAAATATATTAGGATGTGTAAAGTATGGACCAAATCGGCCACTCCCTTCAAGAGTTATCGTGCGCACAATTTTTCCGAACATTTTTGAAATTTTGTGGGGGAGGTACCTGAAGAAGTGGACCGATATGGCTTATCTTCGAACTTAAACTAAGTTTGGAAACAATATTACGAAGGCCAAATTTTGGATGGAATCGGCATATCCGTTCGGGAATTATCTTCCGCTCCAACCACTACACATGGTGTCATAGGGTTTTTTCAACTTTCAGGCTATTTTCTCAGGAAGTATGGACTTGCCCCTGATGAAACTTATACCTTCGTATGGGGGACAGTGAATACAACTTGTTACAACAAAAACCAAGGCGATTCGAGAGCAGGTCCTAAACTGAACTTTTCCGAAATTTTGTGTGGGAGGTACCCGAAGGAGTTTACCGATTGAGTCCATATTGGAACATCATCTAAGTCTGCTAGAAGTTTCGCGATGTGTAAAGTATGGAACAAATCGGTTACTTCCTTTAAGAGTTATCGTGCGCTCAAATTTTCCGAACATTTTTGAACTTTTGTGGGGGAGGTACCGGAAGGAGTGGACCGATATAACCCATCTCCGAACTTAAACTAAGTTTGGTCAAAATATTTCGAAAGCCAAATTTTGGACCGAATCGCTTCATCCGTTCGAGAGTTATCGTGCGCTCCAGCCAGCCAGACAGACCGACAGACAGACGGACGGACATGGCTAAATCAACTCCAAATTGTCTGAAACACATTTCGTCCAAACATACCTGGGGTCTAAAACCATTATTTCGATGAGGCACATTTTGCCCGTATGAAAGTGTATATACCCTCGTTAGCATAAATGCTGAGGGTATAAATATACTGTATGACCTTCATTTCTTAGGCCCGAAAAAGTGCTATTCGGATTAAAGCTATAAAACAACCGGACAATGACGAACAGACAAATTATATTATGGTCTGTTCCTTTACCTCTTAAATGGTAAAAACTACTAAAACAGGCTTGTGCGGCTTTGCCGACAGAGATATACCCTCAGCATGTGTATATTGAAATGCGCCCACCATTCATTTCAGTATAATTTAGAGCTTCTGGGCCATCATGTAAGTAAGCATGGACTTGCCCATGAAAACCCTAATATCGCCATAAATTTCCAAAGGATCATCGAACAGACCCTAAACCACACTTAAAGAAAAATTTTGAACATTGTTTTGAGGGAAGTACCCTAAATCGGTTGTTCCGTTCAAATTATATATCGTATGACTTTTCGATATATACACTACATCCCCCCAAAGTTGATGTTGACATTTTTATTTTGGTTTTTATATCCTCCACCATAATTTGTCATTCTTGATCAGGGTAAAGTTCTAAGTCGACATAACCATGTTCCTCCGTCTGCTGAAATCAAGATAATATATAAAATTGTTCCACAAACATCCCAAATGGGACAAGAGAGACTTCTCCCTTTAAAATCAAGATACAGCTCACAATTTTTAAGATAGAGCTTTGTAATTTGATATAGAAGTTTCTATTACTCCTAGGATGTTTGGTATTGCAAATGGGCTATATCGGTCCACGTGTTTATATAGCCCCCATAGAACGGTACATCCCAATTTTCGGTATTTTGAAGGTTGTGGTCTCGATATTCCCCCGAAATGGCTGAAATTTGGTATTTAGTCTTCGTTACACGGTTTAGTATATCTCTTCGGTATTTTTAGTATTTTAGCTACATTTTGACTAAACTACCTATAATTTGACAGTTGAGGTTCCTAGTCGTCACAAAATATCTCCACCAAAAATTGTCAACATATCAACACATCCTGTAATTTGACATTTGAGGTTCCCAGTGGTCACACAATTTCTCCACCATGTTCTGTTATAGTCACCCGATTTTCGGTATTTTGAGGATTTTACCTACAATTTTTAACCGAATTAGCTGTAATTTGCCATTTAAGTTCCCAGTGATCAACAATTTTGGTATAGGCCCCATATAACGATACCTTCCGAATTTCAGTATTTTAAGTAATTTTAGCTACAGGTTTTGATCCAACTTCCTGGAATTTGACATTTGAGGTTGCCAGTGGTAACAAAACATCTCTAGCCCCCATATAACGGCACTTCCCGATTTTCGGTATTTTGAGGATTTTAGCTACAATTTGAAACGAACTAACTGAAATTTGCCATTTGACGTTCCAACGGTCACAACACCCCTCCCCCTTAAAACGGTACCTCCGTATTGAAGACATTTTTAGACCTTATTTAGGTATTTGGGTATCCGTGGTCACAAATATCTCTACCTAAAATTGTGGACAGGAAAGAAAATAATTATTCTATTTTAGTTCAAAATATTTTTATGGTGGAGCGAATAAAAGAAAATAAACATCCCACGGTTGCGGTTTCTTCGGCACCCTTGTTTCGGCCAGCGGTTGCCACCTCAGTGCACATATGTTTGTATTTGTATCGTTTTTCTGTGTTGGGAGCAGCATATCCCGTGCCGAGACGGAGGAAAACACAGGACCAATATGGACTCGTCCGTATGAGGGACTACGACAAGGACCATGTAGCTGAATGCTGCGTGAACATAGCCCCCAGTAAGTCGTCGGCGTCCACACAATACGAGACTTCCCCGCAGTCCCCTGTTGTTGTCGCAGTCGCAGCACTTAATACCAGCAGTTGCTGTTCAAATCCATGAAAATTCATCCTTTTTGCCATTTAATTGCAATGGACTACGATAGGAAATAGAGGATTTTTTGAGTCGGAACAATATTATAGTCGCGGCGTTCAATACATACCTATCTCGCTTGAGCCTGACTCTAATGATTCTGTCATGGAATGTAGAAGGTTAGCGGTCTGGTGCCGAGGTAGAGCTGACTAACATATACATCCCGCTATAGCTATACTCCAGGTTATAGACCCAACAGTAGCCCGCTTGTTGGAAGGTCATAACCGACTGGTCTTGGGTGACCACGAGTTGTGGCATTCGGTTCTCGGCAATGACCACATGGGTATAG
This sequence comes from Musca autumnalis, assembly GCF_047663935.1. Classification (NCBI taxonomy): domain Eukaryota; kingdom Metazoa; phylum Arthropoda; class Insecta; order Diptera; family Muscidae; genus Musca; species Musca autumnalis. Next base: position 191,081,836 of record NW_027411644.1, read on the forward strand.
TGCTGGCTGAGCACATTGATAGCTCTACGTTTTGCACGACCAGAATTAGCGGAGAGTGTCACTGTTCACTATGGTATGAGGCTGATAGACTTTGCAGCTGCAAAAAACATGGTAGTTAGCAGTACCAGATTTAATCATCTCGATATTCATAAGGGCACCTGGCTGTCTCCAGATCAAAGAACATGTAATCAAATTGATCATGTTGTGATAGATGGAAGACATTCATCCAGCGTGTTGGATGTACGATCGTTCCGAGGCGCAAACTTTGATTCGGACCACTACCTTGTTGCAGCAAAGGTACGTATCCGTCTAAACGTTGCAAATAAAGCACGAACAGACACAACGCGGTAGTTGGACATCGATAGGCTGCAAACACAACAGATAGCCACAGCATATTCCACTCAACTAACCCAATTGCTTAACGCGAGCACTCCTTGTCCCGATAACATAACAACACAATGGCAAAATATAGACCACTCCATGCAAACAGCCGCAAAATTCATACTTGGATTCCCGAGACCTCCACATAGGAATTCATGGTATGGCCAGGAGTGTCGTGCTGCTACCGAAGAAAAAAAATGCTGCTATAGAGCAACTTTACAATCAGTAGCAACACGTAGCGCACGAGAGAGATATCGGGAGAAAAGGAGAGAAGAGAGTGTGAAAAAATCGAGATGTACAGAACCAGAATGATGATACCACAGATCCAATCCCAGAAGATGGTATAGAATGTATACCGCCCGGCCAAGATGAGGTAAAAACAGCAATCAACCGGCTGAAGAATAATAAAGCAGCAGGAGCCGATGGCTTACCAGCCGAGCTGTTTAAAAACGGAGGCGACGCGCTGATAAGGTGTATGCATCAGCTAGTTAGCACCATCTGGCAGGAAGAACGCGTACCCGACGATTGGAACCTGAGCATCCTATGTCCCGTCCACAAGAAAGTAGATAAGACTGTATGCTCCAACTATAGGGGCATAAGTCTTCTCCCTATTGCCTATAAGATAGTGCCAGGGATATTGTGCGAACGACTATAGCCAATGGTCAACGAAATAATTGGACCATACTAATGTGGCATTAGACCTGGCAAGTCCACCATTGACCAGATATTTAACCTGCGGAAAATCCTAGAGAAGACCCAAGAGATGCAGATCGACACATATCACCTTTTTGTCGATTATAAAGCAGCATTCGACAGTCCCCTCCGATCAAAGGAATTCCATGCAATGTCTGAATTTGGTATCCCCGTAAAGCTCATCCGGCTTTGTAAGATGACTTTAACTGATACTAGGTCCTCACTTAAAATTGGAAAGAACCTCTCCGAAGAATTTTGTACCAAAAGAGGTTTCAGACAAGGAGACAGCCTTTCGTGTGACCTATTCAACATTTTGCTGGAAAAGGTAATACGAGATGCAGATGTAAAAAGAAATGGCACAATTTACACCAATAGCCACATGTTACTTGCTTATGCTGATGACTTAGACATCATGGGACGATCAGTAAAGGAAGTAACTGATTCCTTTAGGAAGGTCGAAGCAGAATCTGCGAAAGTGGGTCTGGCGGTAAACGGCGAAAAGACCAAATTGATGGTGTAGACGCGCAAAGCGTCCATAGTAGAGCTGGAAAACTATCGATTGTCCGACTACCGTTGTGATCACTGTCGTACAGCATTATTTATATCGGACTAAGAAGCACTTATGTTTTAAATAATTCGCGACAAATAACCGAAATAATTTGCTTTGGTTTCCGACGTATCCTTTGTTTTACAACAGCAGTCAAAATGATAGTCGGACTATCGATAGTTTGCCAGCTCTAGTCCATAGAGCTCGGACCAACTGTGGAAGTTGGTACCTACAATTTTGAGGTAGTTAAAGACTTCGTCTTCCTCGGCACTGCCATAAACACAACAAACAACATCAGTTGTGAAATAAGAAGAAGAATTGTATTGGCCAACAGATGCTATTATGGTTTAAGTAAGCAATTTAAAAACAAAGCCACATCTCGTCAAACAAAAATAACACTATACAAAACGCTGATACTACCCGTGCTAATATATGGCTCCGAAGCATGGGTACTTGCGCAAGCATATAAGGCAGTGCTTGGTGTGTTTGAGAGGAAAATTCTTCGAAAGATCTACGAGCCGATTTGCGTTGGCGGTGAATATCGACGTCGTATGAAATGAAAAGGCGCGGTATTCCCAAAAGTCAAGCGAAAAACAGAGAGGAATGAAAATCTTTTCTTAGTATGGAACAAATGTTCTGTAATGGGCCAACTAAGTAAGTAAGTCACAGTTCACCAGATATAACCACCTGATCTTACAAATGACCATCTCCCCATAATTGTCTCCATTAGCAGACTGGCGATTTCATCACCTCTGAACGCCACACTGAATCATTAAAAGCTAATTGGCTAGTTTCAGAGACTTCACTAACCACCTTTTTAGAGATCTGCCCAATACTTCTGATATTGGGGTAGCTGGAAGGACGTTCTGTGACATCATAACTGCTGCAGCCTTTCGCTGTATAACTGCGGGTAAAACCAAATTTCCCAGAATTGCAAAATTGGAGTCGGAATAAATGAATTTTGTGCAACGTTTAAATCACTCTCGAACACTTGGAAGAAGGAAGATAGGAACTCTGTCACAATTTCGCGATATTAAGCTGACTGATCCGAAAAGTTGCGCAAGATATTTGAATCTACAGTTTGTTGAGCAGCCAGGCACTGACAGGGCGAAAAGAATAGTATTACTTCACATTAGATCAATCCCGCGGCAGCGGGTTCTTTCGTACCGGATTGACCCGAATCCATAGTATTTCGGCCGGCGGCTGCTAACCCAGCATTAGCCTATGCTTCTACGCAGGTTACATGTTACTACAACAACTTCACATTAGATCTCTTTCCGAGGAGGTACCACCACAATTTACAATGGATAATGTTGCGAATGCTAAACCATGCAAAACGTTGTTGGGCCCTGATGGAATCTTCATGTTAATACTGAAACAGATGGAAGAGCCGGCAGTCGAGTATCTCACTATAGTTCTTAACCTGTGACAAATGAGCAGAGTGGTACCGCTACTGAAGTCAGGCATGGATGCCAGCAATCATACAGACCGATTTCGCTTTCGTCGCCAGTAACAAAGACCATTGAGTTTTTAGTCGTCTCCAGCGTAAGAAATAGCTATTCAGTTGACGATCATCAGCATGGGTTCCGAAAGCAGCAAAGCACGACAACAGCGATGCACGCTATCTCCAAAGATATTAGTCGGGGACTCAACCAGAGCAAGCCATGTGATAACAAAGGCCTGTGACACTGTCAAGCACTCCACGCTGTTTGAGGACATTGATAATCAACGGACGCCAGTAGTATGTGGAATTTAGTAACAAGAAGTTCAAACCCAGTAGAGTGAAACAGGTGTGAGAAGCAGGTTGGGCGATATCTCCGAAACTGTTTAAAGTCTAGCGCTCCGGTATTCCACTCCCTCCAGAATCATTGCGATGATTATACCGTCGTGGCGTCGGGTACCTTTCTTTTAGTGGAATTCTGTACCGACAAAAATCGCTAAAATTAAAACTCAAAATTATGAATGAAAATTATCAATAATAGTTGACAACATTGTTGCTATCGGTAGAACTTAGCGACAACTATATTTTGGTAATTTACTTACCGAAAATTGTATATATGTTCGCCCCATTTGAGGTATTTGGTGCACCAGACATCCAAATTCTATCCAATTTTGATTAACAGCCTGTTCATGTTAGAGTTGGGTAATCTAGTTCCTAGATCCTTGTACTAGTTCCAAAACGTATGAGTAACATCATGAAATATAACGTGTGATGTTAAGTATACGCAGTTTGTTCAAAGAAAAAATGCGGGCCATTGGAACTGCGAAGTGAACTAGATCGTTCCATATAGTTCCTTTGGCACAACTCTAGTTCATGTATGTCGATAAGAAAATGAATGCGCAAGAAAGACTACCAAATTTGAGTGTGTTTTTCAAATTTGTTTTTTGTTTTGAAGTAAAAGCAAAGGCAATAATATTTCAAAAACTAAAGTTTGGGTGTGTTTCATGCGCACACATTTTCGTTTCGAAATACATAAACTGGGGGTAAATTTGGAAAATGTTGCCGAATTTAAAGTAGAAATAACCCCCTGTTTTTGTAAAAAAAATTATGTTCTCACACGAATTGTCAAATTTTGTAGATCGATTTACTCGCCTTAGCGCAAATGTGGAACGCTGATTTTTGAATGAGGAATTCTTAACCATATATAGAACGTGTCTACGAAGAATTAGATCTGTGTATCATCTAGGGGCTGAGCTATGGATGCCCAAATTATTACGAATATAGACGAACGAACAAAAAATAGTTACAAAAACAGGGGGTAAGTGTGCTGAATTATACTGATTTTGATATACATACATATGTATGTACATAGCTTCCGTATGTAGGTTAGGTTAGGTTGAAAAGAGGGGCGAATATAAGAATCGCCACATGCCCGTATGGGACATACACTTAAGCCAGTATAGGCCTGTTGTGCGCTCTAATTTCGGAAGCCTAAAGGCCTGCGTACATAAGCTGCCTCGCCTGCTTACCTTGCTTGCTTCTGATAAAAGAATAAAAAAGAAAAGGGCAACCCAGTTCGAAATTTGCTCGGCCTTCTTTATTCTTTTATTTTTATTCTGTCAGAAATGAAGCAGGAAAGCAAGGAAATCAGGCAAGGCAGCCTATGTACGCAGGCCTTAAGGGGAATAAATTTTTTATTGCTTAATTTATTAAAAGAAAATAAATTTATCAGTTAAGAAATTCTGTGCTATTGACATAATCTCTTAAGTTTTTGAACTCGCTTGCCCTAATTTGGTGGAGTTCTGGTATAGTGTTATTTCCTAGAAATTGGTTTCTTAGCGTCGCGAAGGCTGGGCAATGACAGAGATAGTGTTCCAACGTTTCGCGTCCTCTCCGCATGCTCTGCATTCGCTGCTTTCTGCACAACCGATTTTGTGCAGGTGTGCTTGTAGCCTTAGGTGTCCTGTAAGGATGCCTGCCAGTCTACTAATGTCTTTTTTACTCATTTGAAGGAGTTCCTTTGTTTTAACCTCGTCTGGGTTTCCCCAGAGGATTTTTGTATTTTTCCCTTTCTCTTCAGTATTCCAGAGGGATGTATGGGCGTTTTCTGCCCATGTTTTTAACTCTAGACGCGCCGCTTTTAAAGGCTTAGCATTATCTAGGCTTATCGTAGCTTGCTCTCTGGCTTGCCTTGCCAAGGAGTTGGCTATCTCGTTACCCCTAATCCCATTATGTCCTGGTACCCATATAATGTTGACAGAACCATGGTGGGAGTAGTCGTTGATTGATTTTTTACACTGCAGGACAGTTTTTGATTTTACCGTCTTGCTTGTTATTGCTTTAATTACTGCTTTACTGTCCGTTAGGATGTTTACAGTGATTGGCCATGTGTTAGCTTTAAACCAGTTTAGACACTCTGTGATCGCTCTGATTTCGGCCTGTAGGATCGTATTATGATCCGGCAGTCGAAGGGAGATTCTAGTTTCCTGGTCTTCGGTATATAGACCCAGACCCGTTCTCCCCCCTAGAACGGCCCCATCTGTGAAACCACAGCTTCCAGTTGGCATCCGTTCCAGGGTTCCATCGATCCACATGTCCCTGTCTGGTATTAAAATTTCACACAAGGCGGATTCAATTGTTTCAGGTATACGGTCTGATACAATATGATCTATTGACTCACCCGTTGTAACCTGTAATATGCTTTGGTGGTATGTTTGGTGGTCTCTTACGATCCACTCGCTCATCGACTTAAGTCTTATAGCTGCGATGGCTGCCTCATACCTTACCTGAATTTCTATTGGGTGGACAAATAAAATTGTCTCTAAAGCCCTAGTTGGTGTAGTCCTCATTGCCCCGCTAATACTTAAGCAGCACGTTCTTTGGACTTTTTGCAGTACTTTTACGTTGCATTTCTTGTCCGTAGCTGTCCACCATACCACAGAAGCGTAAGTTAGAATCGGTCTAATTACGCTTCTGTATAACCAGTGTGTCATCCTAGGATTGAAACCCCATTTTGAGCCTATAGCTCTTCTGCAGGTTGACCAACATCTGTGGGCTTTATTAGCCCTTTCCTGAATATGGTCTCTCCATTTAAGTTTCCTGTCTAGAATTACTCCCAGGTACTTAATTGTTGGAGAAATGTTTATCATCTTATCTAGGAAAACGGGTTCTTCGTAAGCTCATATTTTCGTTTTCCTAGTGAATAGACATAATTCTGTTTTTTCCGGGTTGACATTTAGACCTCTCGGTCTAGCCCAGTTGTATGCTATTTTTAGAGCCGTTTCGGCCCTTGTACAGAGTATATTTGGATTCTTTCCCCTAAGGAGTATTATAACGTCGTCTGCATAGCAGATGGGTTCAAATCCTTCGTCGGTTAAGATCCTTAGTGGTAACCCATAGGAGAGGTGATAGTATTCCTCCCTGTGGCGTCCCCTGACCAACTTTGTCTCTTTTTGTTACGTCTTGTAGGGCGCAGCTTATCCATCTATTCCTTAGCATGTGGTCTATCCAGTGCCTCAAGGCCCGGTTTACCTGAAACTCGCCTAAGGAGTGGATTAGCGTTTCGGTGCTGACGTTGTTGAACGCTCCTGCGATGTCGATGCAAACTGCGAGAGTATACAACTTCATCTCGAAGGTTCTCTCTATATGGTGTACTACCTCATGCAATGCGGTTTCCACTGATCTACCTTTTACGTATGCATGTTGTTTGTACTTGAACATATCGTTAGAGATGTTACTCTTTATCATGGTGTCGACCGTCCGTTCCAATGTTTTGAGTAAGAATGAAGTTAAACTTATCGGACTATAAGATTTTGGTATTGCATAACTTGACTTGCCGGGCTTGGGAATGAATACTACCCTTGCCTCTTGCCAGGCCAATGGAGTATACGCAAAGTTTAAGCAAGCATTGAAAATCTCGACCAGATTGGATGAAATATAGTCCACTTCCCTTTGAAGTAAGGTTGGGAAAATCTGATCTGGTCCCGCTGCATTGTATGGTGAGAAGCTCATTATTGCTTCTTTAATCATCAAGTTGTTGATTTTTGGTGCTTCTTCTGATGCATAAGCTATCTCCATCGGTGACACTGTGTGTGCCGTAGTACTCGACGGGAAGTGCGTTCTCATCAGAAGGCTAAGAGTTTCCTCGGTTGTTTCCATCTTTTTACCCGTCTCATCAACCATAAGCTCGGGTTGTGAGTGAGTTTTAGATAGAAACTTTTTAATTTTAGAGACGTCATTCACGCTATCTACCTGTTCACAAAAAAGCTTCCAGGAGTTCCGTTTGGCTTTTCTTGTCATTTTGTTGTATTCTTTTAGTTTTGTTTGGTAGTTGTCCCAGAATACAGCTGCTTTTTTACGTTTTGCCCTATTGTAAAGTCTTCGGACCTCTTTGCCTTTGTTACGAATTTCCCCTGTCATCCAGGGTTTTTCGTAGGCAGATTTCCTCTCTCGAAGTGGACAACTTTCTTCGAAAGACCTTACTAGAGCCTCTGTTAGTTTATTGACATTTCTATCTATATCTTCTTTGCTTAGGCAAACCTCAACTTCTTGCCCTAGTCTATCTTTAACTTGTTTTCCGAATTTAGCCCAATTAGTTTTGGATTTGTTTCGGAAAGTCGTCGGATTCGGCGGTGGCCTTGATATTTTAAACCTAATATACCTATGGTCAGAGAAGGAGTGTTCCTTTGAAACCCTCCACTCATGTACCTCGTTTATTAGATTTTCTGAACATATTGTTACATCTAATACTTCCTCCCTAACTCTGTTAACAAAGGTTGGTGTATTTCCTATGTTAAGGGTTAGAAGGGCTTGACCCCTCTTGTTAGTATTAGTACTACCCCACGAAATGTGGTGAGAGTTAGCATCGCTACCTACTAGTACTTCGTTACCTGTTTGCTTGATTTTCCTCACCACTTGCTGCAGCTCCGACGAAGGTGGTAATGTCGGCGAGTCGAACGGCAGGTAAATTGATGCTAGGTATATATTACCATTCCCTTGCTTCAATACTGTGGCGTCCGAGGTTGACAACTCTGGGGAGAAAAGAAAGCATAAGTTTTATGGCATATAATACAGGTCCTCGGTCGGTTTCCTGTATTAGCGTAAAAGAGTTGGTAATTAATGTGGTTTAATCCGGAAACCTTGTTATTTACGGTCCAATGTTCCTGGATTAAACCCATGTGTATATTACCTTTGTTTATTTTATCCATCAGGGCTTGAGTTGCCGTTTCGCTCCGATGGAGGTTTATCTGAATGACCTCAAAAATCGCTAAAATTAAAACTCAAAATTATGAATGAAATTTATCAATAATAGTTGACAACATTGTTGCTATCGGTAGAACATAGCGACAACTATATTTTGGTAGTTTACTTACCGAAAATTGTATATATGTTCGCCTTATTTGAGGTATTTGGTGCACCAAACATCCAAATTCTATCCCATTTTGATTAAATTTGGAAAATGTTGCCGAATTTAAAGTAGAAATAAGTGTGCTAAATTATACTGATTTCGATATACATACATATGTACATAGATTCCTTATATAAGTTTGCTCGATACATAAAGTATTTGGTGCACCAAATACTCAAATTCTGTCAAATATTGCTAAAGACAGCAATGCAAAGTTCCTAATCATTTGTGATATAAAGGCCCGATAAATACAAACAACTATAGTTTTAGCCCGGTTTAGATGAGGCCATAAAATCCGAACTGGATCTGGCACGACAAACACGTACTAGGGTTTTTGTAGTCTCAATATGTACTTTCAAAAAATTCATACTAGAAGTTGTTTGCATTTTCAGTGTTGCATAGTGATATCAAACAGGCCCTTCAATGAACTGTGCACTCTTCCAGAAGTTAGTTGGTTTTACACAAATTGGTTGATCAGATACATATATGTACGAGTATGCGACAAGTTCAATGTTGTGCTCCATAGGTCTTTAAATAATAACCGTTGATAAATGTGGTGGCTTTTAAAACAATATTGGCATCGGAAAACACGCATATTAATAACCGACGAGCAATTCTGCGTAGATTTAGGAGAGTTTATTAGTTTCTTACCGCGATCATAAAAATGACATATCCTTTTGTTTCTCACTAATGTCCTTTAAGTGTGAGAATCATAAAAAAATCGCCAATGTTTTTTTTCATATTTGTTCTATGACTCATTTATTCTAAAATTCAGATTTTGAGATGAACATTCCATTTGAACAAATTTCAAAGAAATGTTATTGTTGTCATCCATTGACGGTTGTTGTTGATTTTAACAACTTTTATTTTTTTTGTGCATAAAAATAAGACACACATTAAATACTAATTAGAAAGCAAAACCGGTTTGCGTTTCCAATGGACTGTCTTTGTTGGAAATCATCAAAAAAAGAAGCGCCAGCGTTGAATTGGGATGATGACTGAATATATAAACTGGGCCAATAGTATTTTTATTGTATTGGATATGTGTGATCCAAATGTTATACACATTTAATACTATGGTGAACGTTATTTCACACGTGATTAAAATATAATGATGTAGGTATGTATGTACATATGTATATACTAATTATATGTGGACGAATTAACATTATCCGGACGGAAGTTTACTCTTTGAACCAAAGACATCAGCATTGCGGATTTTAGAATTCTGTTAGAATATACTCAATTAAGCAGATATTTTCTTAATATGTACCACAATAATATATTCATATATAGACGCGTACAATCCATATGCAAAACATTTTTTATTTCTTCAATGAAAGAACTTTAATTGATACAAATCTTTAAATAACACTGTGCAACATTTTTGAGCCAATCGCGTGCAAACAACTTCTGTCCAGAATTTTATGAAAGTAGAGGACCAATAGGAAAAAACCATATTTGGGTTTTGTTTTCTTAGATCGGGTTCGGTTTTTATGGCCTCATCTAAACATGGTTAAATATCGAATTTTTAAAACAAATTGGGGCTGTATCTCTGAAACCAGTACGAATCTTGTTTTGACATCTGCAGCAAACTTGTAGATAAGAGCAAGAAGAACATATTTGGAGGACTAGTGAACTCGAAAAACTGCACTTATTGTCTCAAATTTTATAATATTTCTAAAATTCTATAATTTGTGTATATATCTCAGCGTATCTCCCAAACTGTTAAATTTTTCTTAAAGTTACCGTTGAGATAATATTCTCTGGAATGTAATGCACAACTTTTCAGAACATTGCATCGTTGTAAAATGCCTCAATCGCCTTGTTTATAGCAAATTTTTCAACAACAATTTGGTAAATATTTCAAAAACTCATTGAAATCCCCAAAATGAGAATTAACAGTCTGTGTGAACATTGTTTGAAATAAGTTTTGAAAAAGGTATGTTATAAAATACCCCTTAAACAACGTGAAATAACCATTTTAGAGTTTCAGAATGTTCTGAAGAATTGATCGTCACATTATTTGGAATATTTTTAGAATGATTACTTAGTTCAATTCCCAACAGATTAGTTGCTACTGACCGGAATTTCAGAAATTATGTAAACTTTTTTATATTTTAACGAATTTGATGCGCTAGATGCAGCTTTTCCTAGTTCATCTGTTTGACACATACGTTCTACTACCTTATGGCTACAATATGGCCGAAGACTGCAAAGCAGATTTCTTATTAGTTTCGGAGATAAAGGTCCGATCACTGGAAAAAAGGCTAATTTTAGGTCGGTTTAGATGAGGCCATAAAATCTAAACCCGATCTAAGAACACAAAACCCAATTAAGGTTTTTGTAGACTCAATATTTACTTTCAGAAAATGCCCATATAAAGTTGTTTGCATTTCCAGTGCTGCACAGTGTAATTGTTGGTTTACTGGTTTCTGTTTGAGCTTCTTTGTGTATGCCGCACTAAAATTTATAACATGTATATGTTTTGGTCAAAAATAATCAGATTTTTGCATTAAAATTGTGTCATGTTTCTTTAGATATTTGTTTCAGTTTAATGTTATTGGTCATTACCATAATTTCTAAAACAAACAAAAAATATTTCGTTTACGATTTTATAATAAAACTGTGCAACATTTCTGAGGTGATCGTATGAAAACAAACTCTTCCGAGCATTTTATGGAAGTAGATGTCCAATAGGGCTATAACCAAAAAAATACCACCACATAGCCGTGTAGAGCATGGAAAACTATTATGAAATACGGTGTCAATTTTTCTCTATCGCGAAAAAAGTTTCCGCACCAAATGCATGCAAGTTCAGAAATGCATTTTTTAATTTTATCTGTTATAACAACAATTTGCTTTTCATTATCAAAGCGTTCTGGACCAACTTGTTCTCAAATCGCGCCATTTCGGAGCATATTAAGAACTTTTGACAATATTGCAATTTTTGGTTTTTCTGTATAAACTCGTGAATTTTATGTCTATATTTTTTGTACCTATCGTACAAGAGAATTTGGGGTCATTTGCAACGAATTCGCGAAAGTTACAGGCTGTTTTTGTTGACCTTGCTTGTGAGAATTGTATTTGTTTTCTACAAAAATACAACACCAGTACCATGTGGGGAATTTTGTCCTAATAATGAAAACGCGTTTCTAAGATCGATTCGATGAAAAAAGGTTCAGCACCGACTGCAATTACTAAAACCCTTTTGATATTTTTTGTAGTTATAATTTTAAATTTGCTCTGTTTGAATAAATATTTATAGACAAAAATAAAATTCTCACCGGCAAAGTCATTAAAAACGGTCTGTAATTTTCGCGAATTTGTTGCAAATGACACCATATTCTCTTGTCCGATAGGTACAAAAAATATAAACATAAAATTCTCGAGTTTATAAAGAAAACCCAAAAATTGCAATAGTGTCAAAAGTTCCTAAAATGCTCCGAAATGGCGCGATTTGAGAACAAATTGGTCCAGAACGCTTTGATAATGATTTTAAATTAGATTACAAATAAATAAAAATTTTAATGAAAAGCAAACATGTTGTTATAACAGATAAAATTAAAAAATGCATTACTGAACTTCAATGCATTTGGTGCGGAAACTTTTTTCGCGATAGAGAAAAAATTACACCTTATTTCACAATAGTTTTCCATGCTCTACAAGTTATATCCCTAATGTCCAATAGACAAAACCCGATTTGGCTTTTTCATAAAATCGAGTTTGGATTTTATGACCTCGTCTAAATTTGCTTAAATATTGAAGTTTTAAAGCACATCGGGGTTCTCTGAAACCAATACGATTATTGCCTTAACCTCTGCAGCCAACTTATAGATAAGAGCGAGAAGGAAATATTTGGAGAAAATATAAACTCGAAAAATTGCATTTAAAGCCTCAAATCTTATAATAATTAATATATCTTAGAATCCCATACCTTGTATATTTGTGTTATGGCTTTTTGACATTTTTTCTCAAAAATGATTTCCTGTTCTGATAATGAATGAACTTTTGCCTATTAATGTCTAAAATAACACTCATTCCATTTTATTATAAGTATGTAGAGTTCCACATTGAAATAAAAAATTTTTTGAAAAAATATTATGAAATAAAATTTTTTTCTCAAAAAATTATTTCCTCTTGCACGAATAGGACATCCATTGGCCTATTTTGCCTACTAAAAAAGGTCCTGCAAAACGCACTTTTAATTTTTTATGATATACGAAATAAAGTTATACACAATATTGGTCTGTTCCAGAACTGCAATAATCTACGAATTTTTACTATTTTTTCCGATAACATAAAGGAAAAAATGTTATCGTAGTAAAAAGTAGTAGCTTCTTGCAGGTTCTGGAACAGAGCATATATTATGATATGTATGTTATAATACCATGATAAAATTAGTGAGAAACAAACGGTTATGTCATTTTGGTTATGTCGTGTGCGCCTATAAATTGTTTTCACTTATATATCTGCTTACAGTGACTTAAAAAAATTGTCCAAAGTTCGGAAAAATAAAAACTTTAAAAGCTCTTTGTGCGGAAGCTTTTCATCGAATTACTTTATAATTAAGATTTTATTTTAAGATTTTATTTAAAACTCATCAAAATATCATACAGGGATACGAGGTTGTAAAAAAGTCATAACCTTATTGTATGTACACTGCCGCTCACTTGAATAGAACCCCTTCCCCTGCAAAATTGTTTTCAACCTCAATTTTTTCCGAATTATACAAGATATGAAGTTTTTAAGATTTATTATATATTGCTTGATGTGTTTGGAGTAAACTTCGTCATTCATTTGCATTCAAATCCAATTTGTATAAGAATTATGCAAGGAAAAGAAAACAAAGTCAAAAATTGAAGTACAAAATTTGGCTCATTTGAATAGAACCCCCCTTTAAAACTTGGTAATACAGAAAGATTGTATTAGAATATCGATGCATATTCACTCTATATTGTAAACGAAGTACTTTCAGTAATATTCAGTAAAAGTATATCCCTCCTGATTAAGGATACACCCGTATATCCTGCTTTGGCAAGGATTCTTTAAATAATCAGGGGTAATGCATAACAAGCTTGCTTTATTCTTTCAACAAGTTTATTTTTGGAAGCGTAGAGTCTCCTTTAGTAGTTTTGATGACTCGAAGTGTCAGAAGTTTATAAAATCGTGATGAAATTGCCACTCGGGATATCCGAAAATGCTTCTCACTACTGAAAATGCCTGTTTTAGAACTCCTTTCTAAATTGTCATAGGGTGAAAGAAATTGACGCCCAAAATTATTTGTTCACATATTTTTCATATAAGAATAAAATAAACCGAATATGCAGGGACAATTTTCCCCGGAGTCGGAGTCGAGGTATTTTGTTCGACTCCAGCAAAATTGCTCGACTTCGACTCGTAGACTCCAACTCCGAAACCCTGATCACTAGAAACCTCAACTGTCAAATTTCTGATAGTTCGGTAAAAAATTGTAGCTAAAATACTCAAAATTCCGCTATATGGGGGCTATACCAAAACAAGGACCTATGTCGACAGTTTTTAGTGGAGATGTTTTGTGATCACTAGGAACCTCAACTGTCAAATAACGGGTAGTTCGGTCTAAAATTGTAGCTAAAATGCTCAAAATACGAAAAAACGGAAGGTACCGCTATATTGGGCCTATACCAGAACATAGACCTATGTCGACAGTTTTTAGTGGAGATGTTTTGTGATCACTAGGAATCTCAATTGTCAAATTACAGGTAGTTCGGTCTAAAATTGTAGCTAAAATTCTCAAAATACAAAAAATCGGGAGGTACCGTTATATGGGGGCTATACCAAAACATCGACCCATGTTGACGGTATTTAGTGGAGATATTTTATGATCACTGGGAACCCCAAAAATGAAATTTCAGGTAGTTTGGTCAAAAAATGTAGTAAAATCCCCAAAATACCGAAAATCTGGAGGTACCGTTATATGGGGGCTATACCAAAAAGTGGTCCTATATAGCCCATCTTCAAAATTAACCTTCCTATGGAAAAAAGACACTCGGGAGCAAAAATATAGCGCTCTAGCTCAATTATTGCGAACGCTAGAGTGATTACAACAGACGGACAGACGGACGTTGCTAGATCGTCTTAGAATTTTATCCTGATCAAGAATATATATACTTTATATGGTCGCAAATGATTAGTTCGATGTGTTACAAACAGAAAAACAAACTTAATATACCCTCCATACTATGGTGGAGGGTATAAAGTTACAAAATTATACGGCAAACTGGTGGTCACGTTGGCCATACCATCTTCTGGGATTGGATCTTTGGGATATTCACTGTCTCCGCTAGTATTGGATACCAACAATTTGGACAAATGTTCTTTCCATATTCTTAGCCCATTAGTATTAGTTACTAAATTACCTAGCTGGTCTCTACAGGAGGATGTGCTTGTACCGATCCATCAGTTTGATGTGTAACTCTTTGGTAGAATGTACTTACATCATTCTGGCTCCTGTACATCTCAATTTGTTCACACTTCCGCTTTTCCATTTCCCTATTTTTCTCGCGAAAACGATGTTTGTCATTTTGTCCGGATACTTCTCTCGTGCAACTTGCAACTAATTGTAGAGTTGTCCTATATGCAGCACTCCACTCCTACTCATACCATGGGTTCCATGGTGGAGGTTTCTGGTATCCAAGTATGGATTTTGTGGATGTTTGCATGTTGTGGGCAATACTTTGCCACTGTGCTGACATGTTATCGGGACGAGGAGTGCTTTAATTAAGCAATTGGACCAGTTGAGTGGAATATGATGTACTTTATTTGCTATGTTTAACCGGGTACGTACCTATGCTGCAACAAGATGGTGGTCCGAGTCTATGTTTGGTTTAACCGGGTACGTACCTTTGCTGCAACAAGATGGTGGTCCGAGTCTATGTTTGCTTTGGTGTTAACTACCATGTTTTTTACCGCTGTGGAACAGCATTTATGCTAACGAGGGTATATACACATCCATACAGGCAAAATGTGCCTCATGGAAACAATGTTTTTAGACCCCAAGTATGTTTGGACAAAAT
Source organism: Musca autumnalis (assembly GCF_047663935.1). NCBI lineage: Eukaryota > Metazoa > Arthropoda > Insecta > Diptera > Muscidae > Musca > Musca autumnalis. Next base: position 191,097,363 of record NW_027411644.1, read on the forward strand.
CCGTTTCAGACAATTTGGAGTCGATTTATCAATGTCGTCTGTCCGTCTGTCTGGATGATGCGCACGATAACTCTCGAACGGATGAACCGATCTGGTCCAAAATTTGGCTTTCGTAATATATTTCTAAACTTAGTTTAATTTTGAAGATGGGCCATATTCGTCCACTCCTCCAGGTACCTCCCCCACAAAAGTTCGAAAATGTTCGGAAAAATTGTGCGAACGATAACTCTTACTCTTAAATTTCTACCAGACATTGATGTGGTTCAAATTTGGGCTCTATCGGTCCACTCCTTCGGGTACCTCCCATACAAAATTTCTGAAAAGTTCAGTTTAGGACCTGCTGCCCCCATTACGACAGTACAAGTCGTCGGCAAAGTCGACTGATACTTTTTTTACTTTTTTTTTCAAAGATATTCTCCTTCCCAATTTTGGCATTAAAATAGCTTAGAATAAATTTAATATCATGGGCAAGACACTGGTCATATGTTTTCTATAGTAAATTTATTTTTGATAGCATCGACCTTGTCTTTCCGATTTGTAGCAAACTGGAGTGAAGCTACAGACATTTCAGCTAAAATATAATGTATTACCTTTAGTCGCTGTTGTGAAGACTTCCCCAGACCATCGTATGTATGGCAGTAATATTGGCTTTGTACTTAATATCCACCAGTAGGCTTATTCTGTAACTTTTACCGATCGAAAAGTTGTTTAAATTCCTTTTGTTTTTGTAACAACTACAAAACAAACAAATGAAATTGTTGTAAAATAAACAATGAGTAAAGTTGTTAAAAAGTTACTGAATAGGTACCCTGTAGGCCTATTCTGTAACTTTTATCGATTGAAAAGTTGTTAAAATTTCTTTTGTTTTTGTAACAACTACAAAACACACAAATGAAATTGTTGTAAAATAAACAATGAGTAAAGTTGTTAAAAAGTTACAGAATAGGGGGGCTGGTGCCGATTTTCAGATCATCGTCATTAAAGCGTTAGCGAGGGTTGTCAATATTAGAGGAGTTTGTTTGAGGGACCAATATAGGTCCTGGGCTTAACATCGCCGTTGCTTGGTACTTTGCTTAAGTATGGGATACGTGACCCTGACGAACTAATCTACATATATACATAAATGTTCTTCTGGTCTCTTTCAGAAGTTTTACTGGCCTTCTAAATAAAAATATTCTGGCCATTTATAAGATATCTAAACTTCTATCAGAGAATCTTCTGGTCATCGATGAGATGTCCAATTTGCGGTTTTTAAATATTAAGGTCTTTTATTAAAATTCTTACAGATCTTATCTAAGAAGTCACGTTGGCCTTCTAGTAAAAACAACTTTCTGGCATCGATTTTTTCCCTTTGAGTTAAAACCAGTCTAAAATCCACTAGTACTAAGCGGTTATTTCCTTCTATAGTGGGATAATTTTAGGCCTCGACGGAGCCAAACTTTGGTCCTAGACTCAAGATGGTTATGTATTAGACTTCTATTACCTTACCTAAAACTGTGGCATCTCACCGAAATTCGTGTGTAGCGAATGCGGATGTGATGACAGACCGAACACATCCATATTGCACTAGCGCTCTCCTTTGTCCCGGCACTGATTAAAAAAGTTCGTAGCAGCGACTCTGGGATATGCCTTCCATATGATTTCGTTTCAATCCGCTACATAGAACCCGTCGCCGTAGTATTGTTCTCCTACGAGGGTCACTAAAAACCTTCTGGCCTAGTCAAAACGCAGTGTCGCCAGCTGTCATTTGACATTTTTTTGGAAAGTTTGACCGTTTTTAGCCTAAGAGTACTGAGGACAGTTTTACATACGACCATGTGTTGGGTTGTTTGCAGTAGTAGTTCTATGATTCGTCACCCGGATCCATCTTATATACGTCTTTTGAAGCGCCGCATTCGTATTTTTCAAAATTTCATGCACTGATCGGCAGGGGATCCAACGAGAAAAACTCCATTTTTACCGCCAAGTGGTCTTGTAATATCAAATGTTAGTTGGTGGAATAAATGACGGAGGATGCCTCTATCTCACGGTATTTAGCACTGCGTTCTTGCATTATCCGTTTACACACGGCTTAATTTTTTCTGGCACAACGGCCGTTTTTGGACGACCCTCACGAACTTCGTTATTTGGCGAGTGTCGGCCACGATTGAATTCACTAAACCAGTTTTTCATAGTGCTATAGGATGGTCCTTTATCGAGGTACAAAGATTTAATTTAATCGATGCACTCTTGCCATGATTATTCACGTCGGAAATTGTGAAATATTATCGGACGAAAATGTTCATTCCATTTTGTTTTGCAAAGTGATTTTTTCAAGTCACTGTAAACAACTCAACACATGGTCGTATGTGAAACTGTCCTGAGGAAGCATATGCTAAAAACTGTCAAACTTTCCAAAAAATCTGTCAATGGCCTAGGCCTGAAGGTTTTTTAGTGACCCTCGTATTGTAATTTTTTTAATGTACCATAATCGCACTAGAGGACGTCCGACTACTTTGCCAAATTTAAAAAGATTTAATTCTATCGGGTCCATGGTTTCTCCATAGTTCAATAAAACACCTTCACATTTTATTACAGCATTAAAATTGTATTTATTTAATTATTTTACCGACAAAATGTAGTCCAAACAACTTTAAATAATGCTTTTTTTATTCCGAGTGACTGGAAGCGACTGGTAACTGAGGAATATGGTCACCAGTGGGTTGGAAACCATTTTCATCAGCAACATAGTTAACAGTATAAACTGTGCCATCATGTTCATCCTTCCAGGTGTAGGTGCCGGTGACAACTAAAGCTGGGTGTTCAGAATCGGCATCCTTTACTTTGCCCTCTTCATGGCGGGATGTACCATCACTGGTTTCAACACTACAAATAAAAAAACGGAAACACTTCATATGCAATCTAAAACAAAACAAAACATGATCGTTTGACTTACTCAAAGCTATAACCATCAGGTTCAACATGAGATTCCTGTTTCAAAATCTCAACATTCTCCTCAGGTGCAGGAGCAGCTACAGCTACAATGGCAAACAATGCGGCAAGGACAATTAAAAGCTTCATATTGGTTTTTGAAAATTTCACTTTGTGTATTGAATAATTGTTCGATACTAAATGCATATCGATTGCACTTATTCCAATACTTTTATAGGTTCGCGGATAGCATAATGGCGTGAAATATTTACAATCATGTTTGGTGATTAATTTCTAAATCTGGAACTTGTTGGCGGCAAAAATTCTAAAACTTCTTAGAATTTTATACGTCTTTATTAAAAAGAAGAATGTTCGAACAAAATGTTACTAATTTGTTATCTTGAATCTGTAAAATAAATAAATATTTGGTAATAAATTATTAAAACAACGATGCCGATAAAACAAAACAAAATACCGACAAATGGCCTGCATTGACGGCTCTATCATCAATAACACATCTTTGTAAATGGCGAATGATATATTGTGTGAATTGGAATAACATTAATCCCGTTTTGAATTTTGAGAAATATTGTTCAGTGACGTTGTAGATGAAGACACGTCTCAACAATAAGTCTTGAGATTACCGGTCCCTAGATGCGTGACGTGATCGCCTTCTTGGTTAGGAGCGAAGCCCATCTAATACTCCTGCCTTTCTACGCAACTCTACATTCAATCAAAAGCCCCAAACCGCGATTTGGATATAAATCACAGCCATTACGCTGCACAATGGACCCACTGGGATCGCGGCATCAGACATTACAAACAACACTACGCCCAACTGTAGAGATGATTATGTGGACAGATTACCTCCACTAAGTCTCGTCCTGCTCCTCATAACAAACACTTGATATAAAAAGCTACTTAAAAAACTAAGGATCCGACTGTCTCCAAGTGTCCTAATGAAATCCCAATATTTGCTAAATCTAAAATGTAATTATAGCAAGCATATTCCGTCAGTACATGCCTCAAGTCTTCAGTCATCCCACAGTCACATAAATCTGTCCCGGATAGGCTTCCAACGAGCAAGAATGCATTCTGAGAGCCATGATCCGTCAGTAAGAATCCCAGACTCATGATAACGCTGAAGACTAAGCGGTACAGTACAAACAAACGGTCAAGCATAAATTCGTACTTCACCCTCCATTTGTCACTATTCGTACACCTAGTCCGTCACCTATCAGCAGCACACTCCCGAAATAAAGCACTGCTCCGTCTAAAATCGCATCCACCAGATCAACAGGCCGAGCTAATCATTCTCATACCGAATAGACCTATATATCGCTTCCAGGTCAATGGGCAAGGTGCCAAGTAACACGTGCAGTACACAGTCCGACACACAGGCAGACATGCAAACTTGCCCAGAGCGCCTGTTCGAGGTCCAATCAGTCCTCAGGAGCCTTCTGACCATACCAGCAAGAGCTGTGAACATTTCCTTCAAGCAATCAAAATGTTTCAGGAAGTTCATTCTCCCAGGTACTTGACTTGACTAACGTACTGGACGCAATTTTCACCGATATGAACGCAAGGACAACGACTTTACCCTAACCTGCCTTCAGCAACATTTGCCACTCGGACGTAGACAGAAATGTGTATCGACACTATTTAGGGGACCCAATGCACTCGTCGGTTATAGGGCCAAAATTACAAATAATTGATCGGTATCTCCAGGCCCTCACGATGTTCCAGCTGGGCACCAGTCTCACCTTCAATCATGATAATCAGGTCATCATTATATGGACACTGGATACTTGTTTAATATAAACGAGTGCACTTCGATTCATTGGCTCAATGATATGGGCCTACATTTTATCGCCGAGTCTGAACGGTGTGTCTTACGTCATCACTTATAGAGAAGTTTGCATATCTGGAAAACTCAGGAAATGTCGCCTATATTACGCTGCGTGATGTTTTGCCACCGCTGTAAAGTATGATGTTTTTGCCCGGTCTGGGAATAAACTCGGGCATACTACAGCACCCAGCATACGCACAGATCATAGAAGTGGTCGCTAACTCCCGCAGTGGAGAATCCATCAAAAGGTTCCACATAAATAGACTATTTATCCTTAAGAACAGTCTCGCTCCACATCTGTCCAGACCTTCTCAGGAGATGCCATTACCTCCGCAAGACCTTCTTCCACTAAAATGACTTGTCCAAAGAACAACCTCCTGACACTTGATCTCAGACAACTTAGGGAACCCGCAAATCACTAAAAAGGAAGTCAAAAGCGCCCTTTATGTCCACAAATATGGCAAGAACATATTTGACACTAAAGCTTCTTCTAAGGCATCCACGCGTTCACCGTAACCAAATCGAAATAATGCGTATACAAACCCTCGTTGTAGCATTCCTTAATTATTGCCACCATAATCCTCTCTAGCAATTTTCCAAGCACTGGGAGATGGCTTATGTCCCAATACGAACGAGGATCACTCTTCCGACTATTGTCAGCAGGAATGTTTAAAACCTTCAACAGAGAATAAATACCTAATTCCAACCATTTGGAATGAAGAGGCTAAAAACTTCAAAAATGGGTGGAATCAAGAGGTACCGTAAGCTCAAGTCTGTTTTCAAGCACGCGGAAAATATCCATGGCGAAGGCAAACACTGAGAACGAACTCAATAAACTCAGACTTTATTTTCCAGGGGGTTTTATACATCCTTCCAGTCATACAGTCGTCTCGCGTCGATTTTCTACTCATAATTCGGAAGATACTTTCCGAATCTTTAAAACGTTCCAAATCCGAAGGCTCACCCAATTCCACACAAGCTGGGGAAGGGTTTGCGTATGCAATCTTGCAATGAATGTACCCAACAACATTCCTACATTTTCCACCCATCCCGATGCAGTCATCGTGGCGCCAATATCCAACGGCTGTATGTCAACCTGACGCTTAGATCCACCATGTCGGCACGGATTGTCCCTGTTGTCCTGTATGACATTTCTCCATTTGTCTTCTTTACACCTAAACAGCTTGTCCTTATTAAGAGCAACAAGGAACTCAGCTTTATACAGAGCCATGCATTCGGCAGCCTCGCGTCTGTCGAGGTGTACTTCATTGACGCCTCTCATCCACCCGTTAAACCAGCTGACCTGCACTGAAGTCCTCTAATGGCATACCAGCTAATTCAGTTTGGATAATGGTCCCAGTTCATATGTCATTCCACCCAAAACCAGAAACACTCAGTACCCTGCCCACCATCTTGGAAAACCACAAAGAATACGTTGCATTTGCAGCTAAGGCTTGTTTTCTCAATCTGTTTCTTTTAGTCTGTCACGGGTTTTCCGTGCAAAGGGCGTTTTTGCATAGGTTCAATATGTTTCGATGTTCAGCTGCGTTTTTATTCTTCATCTTCATTAATAATCCCAAATATTAAGTATTTGTTCTTTTTTGTTTTTTGTTTATTACACCTCTTGGCATCACATGGCTTCCACAAAGCAAAGCCACGATTAGTTGCTGTCGTTTTTGCATCATCCCACGTAAGCTTGTTTTGCATTTGTTCTTAGGTGATCGTCACCAGGCGTTTCTTGGTCGACGTGGACATCTTTCCTCAACCTCCTGTTTATTCTATCAATATTTTTTCTCAATGTGTGACCAATACATCTCCATTTCTTACGTGATTCCCGGTTCGTTAAGCTCCACAGCTCTATGTTAGTTATGATGTTGTGCCAAAATATTCTGTATATGATCCTGAGGCATTTATTTATGAATACTTGGGACTTTTTCGACCCTATAAAGTATATATATTCTTGATCAGCGTGCAATGCTACATCGATCTATGAAAATCACTCTAGCGCCCGAACGGATTGGTTGATTGAAAAATTTGTGATTAAATCTATTGTAGATCAGTATAAATTTTGATACTTAAATTATATATAGGTCCACGTTGGATTTTGAGTTTCCAGAGGCTAAACATATTTCTACCAAAAATTGTTTATATGGGTCCAAGTTTTTGTATAGCCACCACGCGTCATCTTAAAGTATTTTAAAGGTGTTAGTCCCTTTTGACCAGAGAATTTGTTGTAATTTGGTATTGTATGTTTCCAGAGGCTAAAAAAATGTTTCTATCAAAAATGTTGTATATAGGTCCACGCCACCCGATTTTAGGTACATATTTTAAAATTTTTATCTATATTTTCGGTCTTAATTGGCTGTTATTTGGCATTTATTGTTCTTAGAAGTTAAAAAATTTCACCACAAATTTGTCGGTGCAAGTCAACATTTTGATATATCTCCCAAAGAACGGTGCCTCCTGATTTTGGAAATTTTTAAGGTCTTAGCCACATAGTCCAACCGACACACTATAGGCCCAATGGCAGGTTTCTGAGGCAAAAAGTCTATTTTTGAAGTCATATATTTGGATAAAATAGTAACGGGATTAGATTCTTAACACTTTGAGACACTCATACCCTAGACAGACGGCAGCGTTAATTTGCGTTAACTGCCTTAATTCAAATTAATTCGTGCATTATCCACATTCTTAATGCACAGAATCAAAGGAAATTTAAACTGAATTTAGATATTTCAATATGGCAATGCTGTAAAAGAGAGTCCATATTCATACAGGAAAGAGTATATTCATGCTCGGAGACACAATTTGCATTGCAAACAACAACGAAACAGTCGTTTACTAGCAAACAGCTGTTTCGTAAATGCAGAAACTGTCGTCTGTCAGGTTAAAATTAAATGCTCATCTTAATGTGTGTAAATTAACGTTACCGTCTGTCTAGGGTATGAAAAACAAAATCATTTCAACCTGGCAACGCTTCATGACCACATACCGGGCTGTCAAAGATATTGCAACTTACATTGTAAAATTTTATAAAAATCTAACATACGAAGAACAAATTTGTTTCGCTCGACAATTAAAAACCCCCAGCAAAATGTTCGATGCCAAGGATGCTATTGAATCATGGGTGCAAGTGATCTGGCATGTCATCTTTTTAGCATTTTCACTCATGAATTTTATATGAGCGTGACCATCATAAGATGATATTCATTTTCGGATCTTAAGATGACATTCATTGTCGGATCCTAAGCATGTCATATTGACCAATGCTTTGACATGTCATTTTCACCAACCTTTTGGCATGACATTTTCATGTCTTGTTTGGAAAATAGAAAATTGTGTATTGAAATATGATTTTCATGACAAACCAACTCTTTATTAATTCAAACTATGTAATTCATGAAATAACTAGAACTAATTTATCAGCATAAAGTTTACACCGAAAATTTCAATTTAATCACCGCCGCTGCACCGCAACATAGTTTACTTCGTCCATTCTCAGCCACTGATTTTGTTTCATCTTACAAAAGCTTTTTTATTATCTTCTCATCACCAGTTCAGATTTCGACATGGACTCCAACAGCACTCCTTTAAGAATTTCTAGTTCGTGAACCTACATTTAATTTGTAATTTTATAGCAAAAAATTTGGAAATGTATACTCTTTTGTTTTGATGTCGCTACTTGTAGGGATGTACAAATCGACTTGTTTGTTTGTATTGTGATCTGTACAAATGATTAAAATGCAGATGAAAAGATCGGATCTTTCACGACTTCCTTTGCATGGGTTGAAATGCTAATGAAAAGATCGGATCTTTCACGACTTGCTTTGAACCAATGCAAAATATGTCATGAAATCACGTCATTGCATAGAACCCCTTCCTTCAAATTTTGCTGGGCCGCTAACATAATAAACAGTTTTTAATGGATAACACGTGTAAAGGTATGTATATTAATATTCTGATTAAGAATTAAAAATGTTAGATTTGGTAAGGAATATTTGATGTAGACTTGTGGTGTATTTTTGTGTAGTTTATATTGTAGTTTATATGGTTTTTGGAATAGATCTCGGTATTGCGACGTATTCGCGAAACTATATATACATATGTGGTAGAAGGTAATAGTGAGTACTATATGTGTAGAAAATTTTATCCCCGTATGGATTCGTAAACTTATAGAAAACAAGTAAGCAAAGGCTATAGTCGGACAGGGCCGACCATACGATACCCTACACCACTACCCAGCGAGTTAGCTTTCAGCAAATCAAAGTTTCTTTTGGACAAATAAGCTCATTGTAAGAAATAAATTGTTGGAGTCTGCACCCTTATTATATTAAGTTTAAATAACAATATAATAATTGTTCCACAAACATCACAGAAGGGACAGGGCGTGCACCACGATTCATATTACAGCAATAGTATGGGGCCTACTGTTTATCGCTGGGTCCGAAAGGCATGTCTTAAAACACCACCTGTAAAGAAGTTGTACATGGTTGAAATACTCAGTAAATGTCTCCAACTGTAATGAGGGGTATTTTGCCATCGTTGGAAATTTGATGTTTGCTGGCCGGGAATCGAACGCCCGACCTTCAGCGTGCAAGGCGGGTATGCAAACAATTGTACCATGGTGGCACCAATAATTTTTTGCATATTTTGACATATTTGCTAAACCATATGCAAGACTTTGTGTCCTAAATATCCCATCGAATTGGCTGAAAGTTTGTATTAAGTATTCGTTCATCACAATTTTCGACCTGAAATTTATCGGTATAGGTGCAGGTCTTCATATACATAGCTCCCATAGAACCGTACCTCCCGATATCCGGTATTTTGAAGGTTGTGGCCTCAATATCAAACTGAAATGGCTGGCATTTTGTATTCAATCTTCGTTGGAGGTAAAAAACTTTCCACCTGAAATTTGTCGTTATATGACCACGTCTTCATATAGCTCCCATAACCAGAACCTACCGATTTTCTGTATTTGAAGGTTATGGTCTCAATATCCCTCCGAATTGGCTAAAATTTGGTATTAAGTCTTCATTGGGGGTATTAAACTTTCCATCTGAAATTTGTCGGTATAGGTCTAGGCGTTCATATAGCTCCCATACAACGAAAGCTCCCCATTTTCGACATTTTGAAGATTGTAGCTCTGGTTACAGATTTCTCTATTTTATTGACTTGTCTGAAGTGAATTTCAAACAGAAAAATGTAAACAGAAACATTTAAGAAGATATTATTGAAATATATGTAAATATGTGAAATACAGAAATTTTCCATATGCAAAAATAATATTTGCATATGCATAATTTATACATTTCGCATATTTTTGTATATGTGATATATTTCGATTGGAATTTAATTAGAAGCCAAAAATATGCAAATTTTACAAAAATAGGTGTTGCATAAAATTCCGCTGTTTACATATCATTGAGCTGATTTTAATTGGGGTGCTCTCATTGATATGAGAGAAGGGTCCCTTGTTCCAACTGGGACGTTTGTGGAACAATTATATACTGTACATTTTAAGAGATATCCTTAAATTTGAAAATTGGCGTTGTTTAGCAATTTCTGCTACATCTTTAAATTTTGACAATTGGACAGGTAATATGATAGGGTTCCACGCAATTTGTAAGAACTGGAAATTTGTCTGTCATGATAGAGACAATTTGTAGCATGGGAGGAAGATGTGGTTTTCTTCACAAAACTCATTATATCTTAGGTAGTAGGTCCGTTACCAAGCACACATATTATTGCAATTTTCATCAGAGGAAAGATCGGTAGTTAATTTTTCATATATAGGCGACTTTGCCGGTATATGGCCTCCAGGGATTCAAATATGGACCAAAAATAAAATGTTTTTATTTAGCATACAAAAGTAATGGTCCATTGCACCCGCTAAATAATATCAGATCATCATCAAAACTTGTAGGCATCTTCTTCCACTTAAACCCCTACCTCATGCAAAATTTCGTGACTATTGATCTATAATTGCGACCTCTAGTAAGCTTTTGATTACATTACAAGCAAAACACTGGATATATTAGGCTGTAACTCTGTTATCTGACCACATAAATCAACATAATTGGCATTAGTTGAAAGGGCAAGAGTTGTCCTTCCAAATATTATTTATGTGGGCGGAATGCGTGGTCCAGGAATAAAGATATTACCGGTATATTAAAAATTTTCACAATTTTCACACAAAAGTTGTGGTCCATTTAACCCTCTAAACATCATTCGATCACCATCTCAAATTGCAAGCTTCTTCTTTGTCATATAATCTTACATTATTTAAAATTTCGAGGCGATCGGACTATAATTGCGACATACAGAGCCGCTACAAAATCGGATAAAAATTTTGTTTTTGGTCCATTTCACCCGCTAAATATTTGTCGATTATCACCAATAAGAATAGGGATCTATTCTGGCCTGAACCCGACCTCCATACAAAATTTCGTGACGATTGGTCCATAATTGCGGCCTGGAGCGTGTTTACAATTTATAATGGACAGACGGACGGACGGACGGACGGACAGACACACATCTCAAAATCGCTTTATCTCGTCGAGATATGAAGATTGGTATACCACATTGGGGGTCTCCGACGAATATTTCGCGGTGTTACATGAATTCTTACCAAAACAAACTTATAATACCCTTTTCCACATTGTGGTATAGGGTATAAATACTTACAGATAGCGTGACACTTAAAAATTTGCGACCCTATAAAGTATATATATTCTTGATCAGGATAAAATTCTAAGACGATCTAGCCATGTCCGTCTGTTGTAATCACTCTAGCGTCCGCAATAATTGAGATAGAGTGCTGAAATTTTGCACCCGAGGGTCTTTTTTCCATAGGCAGGTCAAGTTTGAAGATGGGCTATATCGGTCCACTTTTTGGTATAGCCCCCATATAACGGTACCTCCGGATTTGAGGTATTTTGACGTTCTTCGCCACATTTACAGACCGAATTAGCTATAATTTGGCACTTAGGGTTCCTAGTGACCAACAAACTTATATCCCAAAGGATATGGACATAGGTCCATGTTTTAGTATAGTCCCCATATAACGGTACCTCTCGATTTTCGGTATTTTGAGAATTTTAGCCACAATTTTCAACCGAACTATCAGCAATTTGACATGTGAGGTTCTCAGTGGTCATGAAACATCTCCACGAAACATCGTCAACATAGGTCCATGTTTTGGTATAGCCCCCATATAACGGTACCTCCCGATTTTCGGTATTTTGAGAATTTTAGCTACAATTTTTAACCGAACTAGCTGTAATTTGCCATTTAAGGTTCTCAGTTGTTATGAAATATCTCCACCAAGCATCGTCAACATAGGTCCATGTTTTGGTATAGCCCCCATATATCGGTACCTCTCGATTTTCGGTATTTTGAGAATTTTAGCCACAATTTGTAACCGAACTATCTGCAATTTGACATGTGAGGTTCTCAGTGGTCATGAAATACCTCCACCAAACATCGTCAACATAGGTCCATGTTTTGGTATAGCCCCCATATAACGGTACCTCCCGATTTTCGGTATTTTGAGCATTTTAGTTACAATTTTTAACCGAACTAGCTGTAATTTGCCATTTGAGGTTCTCAGTGGTCATGAAACATCCCCACCAAACATCGTCAACATAGGTCCATGTTTTGGTATAGCCCCCATATAACGGTACCTCCCAATTTTCGGTATTTTGAGAATTTTAGCTACAGTTTTTAACCGATATAGCTGTAATTTGATAACCGAACTAGCTGTAATGCTCGGTATTTTGAGAATTTTAGCTACAATTTTGTCTATTCAAAGATAATCGTCAATATAGGTCCATGTTTTGGTATATCCCCCCATATAACTGTACCTCCCGATTTTCGGGAATTTTCAGTGGTCACGAAATTTCTTCACTAAAATTCGTCAACATGGGTCCATTTTTGAGGGTCTACATTGTTTTGGTGAAACTACCCTCAATATGACTCTTGAAGTTCCCTGCAGCTATAAAACTTTTCCGCCAAAAAATTTAAAGATAGGTTCACTCCTATTTTACCTTTCACCTAGCTGAACACATTTTTTTTAGATTAGATTAGATAACACTGTGCAACAAAATGGAGGTGAAAGTCTGGGGCACGGAAAATTCCTCTTGGGGAAGAAAGGCCTTGGTGAGTATATTATGAACCCCGAAGGACAGATCCGCCGTGAGTCGAACATCCGCGTTATGGCGTGATGAAATTTTTGTTAGAGACGCTGTGGGCCATCAGGAATTAGCGTTATATCTCTGTTCACTGTTGCTTAAGTGCTCTACAAAAACAACAAACATAGATATAATGATAATTCATGATGGCTTACAGGGTCTTTTGCAAAAACCTCATCACGCCATAACGCGGAAGTTCGACTCACGGCGCATCTGTCCTTCGGGGTTTTTAACATACACACACCAAGGGCTTTCATCTCCAAAAGAAATTATCTCTGCCCCAACATTTGTGTTCACAGTGTTATTTAAGTAATAGTGGGTGGCAGTAGGAGTCTATCCATTGTCGAAAAGTTGTTCCACCTAAAATTGTGAAAGGAACCTAATTATTCCATTTTAATTAGGAATATTTTATGGTGGAGAGTATAAAAAGCTCGGCCCGGCCGAACTTAACGACTTTTTACTTGTTAAGTATTGGGCTGGGCTGGGCTGGAAGTCGGACTTGTCAATATGACACAAGTCGCGAAATTTGATAGTTATCTTAATCGAGTTATACCAAGTATTGACATCTTTTATGTTCAACATCTCTTAATTTAGTAATTGGGACTACAAAAACCTAATCAATTTAAAAATCTTGACCTGCAATTATAAATTCTACTTATTCTATTCTACTTCCAAATCATCAAATGTACCATATCAAATTTTAAAGTCATCGAATGCAAATTGTGACCTTAGTGCGGCTTAAATATAAAATCGAATAAAGTCGGTTAAAACATATATACGAAAGCTATATCTATATCTGAACCGATTCCTTCCGAATTTTGCAGATATATTTTTATGCTCACTATAAACATAAGGACGAAAGGTACAGCAGCTTCCAGTGACTTGTTGCCTCAAAAACCTGTCATAGGGCCCATAGTGCGAAATAGCTAAAATTAAATTTTGTGCAATAACTTCCCGAGGGTTGGTCCCATTGTATTGCAAAATGGGAAGACCCTCTCGGTGGAAATAAAGCATCTCTTCCGAAAAACGTAAATGTTTTAACATTAAACGTTTAATAATAGTACGGTTACATTTGAATTTTTGCCGGGTTAACCCACTTCATGAGAATTTATTTGACGTTTGCGCTATGGAATTGGCATTTGAAACCCAAACCCACTGGGTTAATCCGGTTAAATGTAACCGGGGTATAATATTACAACTAAGAAAGTATCAGTCAGCTTGCTGACGAAGATAAATATTTTTGGTAACCAAACTTTTTCATAAAGAACTCGACATATTAAAATTAAAGTTTGGAAGAAATTTAAAAAAAAAAAAAACTTAGAGTTAAATTGCACAGAACCCATTGTAGTATGTGCCGGCAGGATTTTTGAGCTTTTGGGCCATTATCTCAGGAAGTATTGACTTACTCCGGAAAAAATTGTACCATTGCAAATGAGGCCGCTAGAATAACCGACTCAAAAAAGAATCAAATCGATGCGAGCGGAGCTTTTAAACTTCACTTTTTCCCGAATTTTGTGTTGAAGGTACGAGAAGGATATAATCCATATTCCAACCGTATACATGACTAGATGAAATAATACAATGTGCAAAGTCTGCACCAATCTGAAACTCCCTGGGAGAATTATCTTGCGGATTGGCCATTTTGGTTGGTGCCGCAAGGATCTACTGAAAAAAATTCAAAACGATCTGAGAGGAGCTCTTAAACTTCTTTTTATCTGAATTTTGTGTGGAAGGTACCAGAAGGAGTGGACCGATATAATCCATATTCGAACCCGATATATACACGCAGAGAAAAAATATTTTTCGGTTTTGTTGGAACAAAAATATCTATTTTGGTTCCAAAAATGTGTTTGTTTTGTACAAACATTGTAATCCAAATCCAAAAATACCATCTTTTGTTCCGAACATAGAAAACAAAAACAACTTTCGAATTTCCGCAATATTGTAAAAATCGTTAACAATACCGATTGTAGGAACAATCATAATCTAATTTTTTTACAAAACATATTGTCAGCCCTGAAAACCAGATACTAATTTTTTTGATTTGAGTGTATATACTTCTCATATACACTCTCCACACCACTTTGATATAAATATCGCGTATAATATTACGAGCATTGATGAACGCAATACATGGTTTGATACTTTAGCTGAGAACAAAGACAAACAAAAAGCCACAAGCAGCCACCACAACATAAGGAATAATTAAACACCATAACAAACATGAAAAGGAAAGAAGAATGAAATAAAGAAGGAGAATGAAACAAAACAGAAACAAATAAAAACAAGAGTCTCATTGTTGGTATGCATACACACAAAAACAAAGATAAAGGCAGCATGTCATACAACAAATACCACAACTCACCAAAATTGTTTTTTCAACACGGCATCGAATAGCGAGAGAAGAGAAAAAAATTTTCGAAGAAAAGAGAGAAATATGTTCAGTTGACACAAACTATTTTTGGATTTAACAAAAACGATTGTTGGATTCACAATACTACATAAGGAATCCAACAATATGTTAACAATACATATTTTGCTCTTGGAATATTGTTGGATCAAACATATTTTTTTCTCTGCGTGTATCTGAAAGGAATAATACGATGTGCAAAGGTTGGCCCAAATCAATTCCTCACTGCGAGTGTTATCGTTCGCACCATTTTACAGAAAAAAATTGAACTTTTATGGGGGATGTACCCGTATGAGTGGATCGATATGGCACATATTCAAACTTAAACTAAGTTTGGACAAAATAGTACGATACTCAAAATATGGTTCGAATCGGTTGATCCGTTCGAGAGTTACAGTTATCTATCGATATTGAATTTTCAAAAAAATAATCGACACATTCAAATTGAAAATGTAGCGAATTTCCACTCATGTTTTTCAAAATATTCAATCAAATGTGAAAAATATTAGTTTTTTTAATTCTACAAATTAATAGACATTTCCTTGTTTTGTTTACATATACCCGTGACACTAACATTACATACAAAAACAAATTCCTATGCGGTTCATGTTGAGTTGTATTTGCTGCAGTATTTACCTTATTTGTTCTACCATAACATTGTGACATTAAATGTTAAATCATTCATTGAACTGTGTATGTTTGAATGCATGAACCACATTAATCAAATCAGAATCATGTGAACAAATGAAATGAAATAAAGCAGATTAGAAACATATGCCAATTTAACATAACGAAGAAATCCAATTATATTCAGTTTTTGCTAACTGCAAAGGACATGCAATGCAACGCATAAATGAAAAGATGAAAGGATACCATTTATGTAGAATGGATAACATTTTAAAATTGTAAGAAGAATTTGTGATAAACTGTGAGAGCTATACAACAATTTTAAATTGTTGGAAATAAAATGCAGTGAAAAAAAAAATTTTAAAAAAGATTTTTTATGAGATTGACTGATAATGTTCCAAATTTCTTTCGAATAAAACCGTTTATGTAAGTGTTTATATAATCATGATAACGTCCGACGACTGTTTACAATAAAAGTTACATTTACCATCGATCATACTTTTCCTCCAATAGTATTTTCATCAATAAAACTTATTACCAGGTACCGATTGCGTATCTATGACATCATTAGTTAATCTACAGCCGGTAGCCATTGGTAATGCCATTAAGTGATTCCTTTCCCATTCCACCATCCATTCATCCATATCAATTGAAAGAGATAATGAGTGACAGCAAATGAAGATAATGATATTTGCCAGGTGATAATAAATCAGTTTTTCCCATTAGCTGGCGACAACGTCAACTAATGATTAGAACAATGCATTCATAAATAGCCATTTTTATCGATAAGGATGGCGAGATACGAATAGTATTACATGTGGCGTCGTTGAAAGGAAAAATTACTTAATTGAAGGAAAAGTATAAAAGCGGCGCTAAGTTAAGGCCGGGACAAACTTTTTCCACCCTCCACCATTAATTATATTGAAACCATTTCGGTTGGATCATGGTGTTAAATTCGCCTTGGGTTGGATAATGTATGAGGCTAAAACTTTAGAAACCCAAAATCAGGCCATAGCTTTTAATAGGGGCTATATCAAAACATGGCCCTATACCGAAAATTATTTGCAAAAATATCTTAAAAGGTGACTATGTACCGAATTTGGGCGATTTCTGTTAAACAAACTGTGAGGTACCGTTCTATGGGGATGTACATATATCAAGCTGGACCTGTATCGACCATTCTCGGCAGGGATGTTTTATTCCCCCAAATTTTATCAATTTCGGTTGTATAATGTGGTTAAACCTTAAAAATTCCCAAAATCGTGAGGTAACCTTCTATTGCACAGTGGATGCGCCCAACGACAAAAATCAAAAAATTCATGTCGTCGTTTCAAAAATTTAAAAATGCAAATAGCTTCAAAACATTCCAAATTTTTCGAAACTCAACTTATTTTTTCCATTTTTTCGCGGTTCTTAATTAGAAAACGCCTCATGAACATCACTAATTTTGAAGAAAAATATGTATTTAAAAATGAGAAAAAATAATTATATTCTAAGCGAATTTATGAAACAAAGGACTATTTTTAACGCCTTAACTTAAGATGACTCATTTAGTCCCAGCGAAATGTTCGATGCCAAAGATGTCATTCAATCATGGGTGCAAGTGATCTGGCATGTCATCTTTTTAGCATCTTCATCGATGAATTTTATATGAGCGTGGACGCCAAAAGATGCTATTCATTTTGTATCCAAAGCATATCATTTACACCAATGCTTTGACATGTCATTTTCACCAATGCTTTGGCATGTCATTTCCACCAATGCTTTGGCATGTAATTTTCACCAACCCTTTGCAATGACATTATCATTAGGACGAGAGTTTTAATAACGTTGGTTGTGGTTTCGAGTCTCCGACAATATCAAGCCTATTTTAAATTATTAATCTTATATATTTAGGAAACTTGTATAAATAAAAACACAAAATTCATCTCTATTGGATCGATGGAATGGGTTGAAATACTTATGAAAAGATCGGATCTTTCACGACTTCTTTTGCATGGGTTCAAATGCTGATGAAAAGATCGGATATTTCACGACTTCCTTTGCATTGGTACAAATGCTAATGAAAAGATCGGTTCTTTCACGACTTCGTTTGAACCAATGCAAAAGATGCCATGAAATCACGTCATCGCATGGAACACGTGCCCTTAAATTTTGCTGGGGTAACCCAGCAAAATGTTCGATGCCAAAGATGACATTCAATCATGGGTGCAAGTGATCTAGCATGTCATCTTTTTATCATCTTCATCGATGAATTTTATATGAGCGTGGACCCCAAAAGATGACGTTCTTTTCTGGATCCTAAGCATGTCATTTTAACCAATGCGTTGACATGTCATTTCCACCAATGCTTTGGCATGTCATTTCCACCAATGATTTGACATGTCATTTTCACCAATGCTTTGACACGTCATTTTCACCCATGCTTTGACATGTCATTTTAACCAATGCTTTGGCATGTCATTTTCACCAACCCCTTGGCATGAAATTTTCATGTCTTGTTTGGAAAATGGAAATGCTGTATTGAAATATGGTTTTCATGAAAAACAAAACTCTTTATTAATTCAAACGAATTCATGAAATAGCTACAATTAATTTATCAGTTTAGTTTTTCAAAAGTTTACATCCAAAATTGCAATGTAATCACCACCGCTGCAACGCAAAAGATTACTTCCTCCGTTCTCCGCAACTGATATTCTTTCATCTTACAAAAGGTTTTTTCAATTATCTTCCCATCACCAGTTCAGATTTCAACATGGACTCCAAATGCACTCCTTTAAGTATTTTTATAACAACATTTTGGTAATTTATACTCTTTTGTTTAGTGACGGAAATATGTAGGGATCTACAACCCGGCTTGCTTTAGGGATCTCTAAGAACAAAATGTAACGAACGGGGAGGAGAGACTTTTTATGGAAAATACCATTTATGCTTAATTAATTTATTTTTAATTGTTTCTTTCCAAAAGTAGTTTCTTCTTTATTTTCAGATTCTTGTTCCTTTTCGTTTCGGACTTTTTTTTTCAAATTCCAAGAAGCGAGAACAGACAAGGGAACTTTTGAAATAGCAATGTGTGCAGTCCGATTCTATTTTTAGCTCGATGGTTAGGACTTCATATAATACCAATTGTTTAGAAATTTTAGTTGTTTGATATGCAGGAAATGTAAGACAACATCACGACGACAGTTCTAACAACTTTGGTCTGTTCCAGAAACTGCAAGAATCTACTTATTTTTACTACGATAACAATTTTTCCTTTATGTTATCGGAAAAAATAGTAAAAATTAGTAGATTTTTGCAGTACTGGAACATACCAAAATGAAAATAAACACAAACATCATCTCTATTGGATCGATGGAATGGGTACAAATACTGATCAAAAGATCGGATCTTTCACGACTTCCTTTGCATTGGTTCAAATCCTAATGAAAAGATCGGATCTTTCACGACTTCCTTTGAACCAATGCAAAAGATGACATGAAATCACGTCATCGCAAAGAACCCCTTCCGTCAAATTTTGCTGGGAAATTGCCTAAGCTTCATTTTTCTAGTTATGAAAATTCCTCTAAATCGCAAGGGTTGCCAAATATTTTGGTTATCATATTGGTAAAAATTAAATTATTTAATATATATGTATGGATTGCCTTAAACTTTTAGTCACTTTCAACAAATTCGAACAAATGGCTACTAGTGCCAAATTGTAGCCTAGCGCCTGTTGATTTCAAAACTGTATAGACCTTTTGCGGAAATTTGCGGTTTTGGCTGTTATGACCAAAAGTTTAACACCCTTTTATAGTTGCTGAATTTATATTTTTTGGAATACTTTTAAGTAATAAACTTTCTTAAATTTGGTTTCAATATAACGTTTTTTGTGCTATTAGCGATTTCTATGGTCATGGTAACTTAGACTTGTAATGAAAACTCGCGAAAACAAGATTTGGGGGTAATCACTTTAACAAATAATTTATTTTATTTTTGGGACACCCTAATGTTGGACCACGCCACAAGTGGAGATATTTCCCCGCATTGAGTAAAAAAATGCATTATTACAAGTAATTCTGCAGGCAAATGTGGTTAAATCTTATAAAGTACAAAAAAAGATGGTAACCCTATATGGAGGCTGTGGTCAAAAGTAGACCGATACGACATTTCTTTATAAGATAATGTTCTGATGTCTGAGATCATTATAAGAATATAGTCGCTTATAATATTTGGTTGACATCTGCCCAAATAAATCGAAATATAAATCATTGGGGAGTAAACCAAATCATGGACCAATACTGAAAATTTGTCGTGGGGATGCTTACAATACAATAATAACTCCTGGTACCGGATTACAGCAAATTTGGTTGAACAATGTCTTGGTAACAGTAAAATACTTAAATTCAAGATAATTCGTTTCATGGGAAACACGCGAAATTTTGGACCGAGGACCCCAATATTTTACGTAGAGTGTTTTTAGGCCACTATGACCCATTGATAACAATTTCAGTTCGATATAGCATTTAGAAGTATTTTGTCACACCTTCCCATGTAAGTGCCACCACTGTGTGTTGGGGCTATATCAAAACGTGGACCTGTGCTGAGGATTACTGCGGTAGGAGTTATGTTGCTGCGCAAAAGCATTGTGGATTTTATGAGTCGGAAAAACATCATGGTGGCCGCTATCCAGGACACACAGGTCACCGTCACACACAGCTCACCGTCTGTCCAGTACAAACCTATCTCGCTTGAGCTTGGCTCTATTAACCCACACATGGAGTGCAGGAGGGTAGCAGCAAAGTGTGGGACTGCTGAGGTAGAGTTGCTGAATGTGTACATTCGGGTTATAAATTTCTGCAAATATCAAAAATACCACCACATAGCCGTATAGAGCCAGGAAAGTATTCAGAAAGGCGCTCTCATATTTCCCCCACCGTTAAAAAAGTTCCAGCAACGATTGCATTCGAGTTTTCCATTGTAGTCATTTATTTTATTTGTTTCATAACGACAGGAAATCGTTCTGAAATAAGCTATTTTGTATTGAAATTGTATTGAAAGTAATGAATCTTAGCCATAAAAAATTTGCAAAAAATGGGGCGAACAAAATGCTTGAGGCGTGAAATGAGAGGTGAAGTGTGTCTCAGAACATACCCGATAAATTTGTCTACAAATCGCGATATATTAAGCGTTTAGTTTAACTTAAATGCATGTATAAAAAAATATTTGTTAAAAAATTTAAATTAAAAGTTTTAGAAAGAAACAAATGTCTAAGGCCTTTAGAAATCGCAGTCGATGCGGGAACTTTTTTGGCCAAATCGACTTTAAAAACGCATTTCGGTATCAGGACATTTTTTTTTGGTTACAACCCTTGGTAACGTACCGCCGATGAATAGCTATGTTATATATAGACAGCGGAATTTTATGCAACCCCTATTTTTGGTCCGATTCATGTCAAATTTTGAGACTGGGCATATTTTTGGCTTCTGATTACATTGCAATCGAAACATATGACATATGCAAAATTATGCAAAATGCATAAATTTTTGCATATGCAAAATTTATTCATTTTACATATTTTCTTATGCAACAAATATTTCAATAATACGTACAAAAATGTTTGTGTGTACAATTTTTCTATTTAAAATTCTCTTCAGACAAGTCAATAAAATAGAGAAATGTATAACCAGAGCCACAAACTTCAAAATACTGATAGTCGGGAGGTATCGCTCTATGGGGGCTATATGGAGGCCTGAAGCTAAACCAACAAATTTTTGGTAGATAGCTTTTTACCCCCAAGGAAGACTTAATACCAAATTTCAGCCATTTCGGAGGGATATTTATGCCACAACCTTCAAAATACCGAAAATCGGGAGGTACCGCTCTATGGCGGGCTATATGAAGACGTGGTCCTATACCGACAAATTTCAGGTGGAAAGTTTTATACCCACATCGAAGACAAAATACCAAATTTCAGTAATTTCGGTGGGATATTGAGGAAACAATCTTCAAAATACCGAAAATCGGGAGGTACCATCCTATAGGGGCTATATGAAGACGTGGTCCTATACCGACAAATTTCAGGGGGCTATATGAAGACGTGAACCTATGCGGACAGATTTCAGATTTGCTTAATACCAAATTTCAGTCATTTCGGTGGGATATTTAGACCACAAATCCTTGAATATATTTTTGCATATGGTTTTGCATATGCTCATTTTATGCAGATATGTACAAATATGCCAAAATAGGCACGATATGCAGAATATGCAAAATATGCAAACATTTCTGGGCCTAATTCGTTTTATTTTGTAATAAAATGAGTTTCTGTCTAATCAGATTTTCTCTACGACCATCCTAGCCATATATGCATTTGCATAGGATTCCGCTGTCTAATAATAATTAATCGGTCATGTTCTGGAATTCACCGTGCATCCATTTCACATCACACATGCACTTCACCTGTGAAAGCAATAGCTGTTCTGTATTTCACGTGAAAAGAGCTTTCATATTTCACGAAAGAACTTTAAAAAGCTTTATTAGAGCTTTCAAACTTTATCATTAACAATGAACAAATATCAGTCTGTGTTGGCGCATCAACGAATACACATACGTGTGTGGGTACCAGCAAACAAAAATCGGAAGAAGCATCAGAATTCGGATCGAATTCGGTCCGAAAGTCGGATGAAACGTCCGAGTTCGCATCTGAATTCGGTCCGAACTCTGACCGAAAGTCATATGGCATGGTTGACGTGTTCTCTGACCGAAATTCGGATGTTTTAGCCGACTTTCGTACCGAATTCGGTCCGAACTCTGATGAACTATCGTATAAATTTCTAATTTTTTGACCGACTTTCGGACAGATATAGGTCCGAATTCGGAAGTAAAAATCTTATGAAATTCGAATGTGTTTGCCGACTTTCGAACCTAATTTGGTCCGAAGTCAGATGAATTATCGTATGAACTTCTCATTTATTTACCAGCATTAGACAAGAATTTGTTTTTATTATTAAAAGATGTTGAAAATACAGAGTTAATTCATGAAATATCCAAATCCTATAAAAGTTTATCTACTGAAAACATATTAAAGGGTTTAATATCATCTTATGCTGCGTTGTCAATGCGCGACTTGGTGGAAAAACAAACTGTGGAGAAGAACAAATTCGCCAACACGATCTGTGAAATTGTATGTAAAACAATTGTTATTAATATATGAAAAAATACATGTCTTCACATGCAAAAAATGTTGATACACATAAAAGTGTTAAGAAACTTAACTTTGGCCATATGCAAATATAAAACATATGACTTTCCACGGAATAGTGTTGAAGTTTGACGAAGAAAATATTTACTTTCATTAACTTCATAAAAATAAAGAAATATGTATACAACCGATCACTATGAATAACATTTAAACACTATCATGCAGGGTTGCCAACTTGGTGGTTTTTCCGCTACTTGTGATTTTTGACGTACAAAAACCACTGTTTAAGCAGGAATGTCAACAGTTTTAAGGTAAAAATCGCTACAGACCTATGGTGCGTATGTGGCTGTAGCGATTTTTACCTCGGAACAGTTGGCATCCCTGCTATCATGCATCAACACGCATAACTAAGATAAACCAAATTTGTTCTCCGATACAGAAATTAAAACCCGAGCACTTAATTTTTCGTTCGTACTGTATCAACGTCGGCACATTAACAATTACACATTTACAAAGTGCGAGCGAAGCATTTCTTTCTTTTCTCTCTGCTTATTTAAGGGGAGTACACACCATCAGTCAAAACTGACAGTCAACGAACTTTTGCTACAATTTTCTGGCAAATAAAAACTTTTGTTTAGGTAATAATGCTTGATATACAATATGTAATGTATTATTTAGAGATTAGGAAAGTAATTATTCAGCTAGACTTTGACATTAACAAAATAGACCTCGATGACTGTCAGTTTTGTTGGCCGGTGTGTACTATGCTTTACACTTAATTTTGCCAAAACAGCACAAGAGAAAATAGAAAAATTCCCTTCAGAAAAAGTTCGTCCGACTAGTCGGACAGAATTCGGACCGAAGTCGGTCAGACGCGTCGGAAAAAACTTCTGACTTTGAGTAGACGCGTCGGACGTCCGACATTGTGTTTGCTGGCTATGTACGCTTTGTTCGTTTGATTGTTTACGAAACAGACGTAAACAAAGAAACGAACTCTTACAAGAGCGCGTACATGTTGAATTTAGTACTTCAAGAAAAATACATTTTTAAATCATATTTTGTTAAGAAAATTAAATATTTTTTAAATGCTCATTAAATGCAAATTAAATTTTAGTTCTATGCAGTTTTTTTTTAGAAATTTTCAATTATTTTCTTTAAAAAAATAAGAATTCACTCAGCTCTCGCCATCAAAATTTCAGTGTGAGGAATACACCCCAACTAGGTGTAAAGTGTGTTGCAGAACAGCTTTAGGTGTGTTCGATACACGTGAGGGGCAGAGGTGAATGCCAGAACATGCCCGCATAATTGATAAGCTTCATCGTACTAAACCTGAAGACACGGGTGTTAGAGAAGTTAAGCTGTAAACACATCCAACGTTTGAGTAAAGTTTTGTGTCATTTCTGGTAGATGAATAAAAGACAAAGTGGCTTCAATTTTTCTTTATTCTTCTACCAGAAATGGCACAAAACTTTACTCAAAGATTGGATGTATTCAGGGCTTTATACTATGTTTACACTTACGAAATCCACTCGATTTGAACTGTCAATTCCATTGCTCAAACGTCAAATGAAATCCAATCGATTTCAGATGAGTTTTCCTTTGACGTATACACAAAGGAATTGACAGATGAAATCGAGTGGATTTCGTAAATGTAAACATAGTCTTACTCTTTCAACAGGCTAGTTGGCGAACTTAAGCGGAAAAAGTGGCTAGATCACCTGAAGCAATGCAACATTGGTATAGTATTAAGCATATTGTGGACAACGGTTAAAGCAGGCCGACTTAGTTGCTTTGTGTTGTTTAAACTTCGTCAAAATATTTTAGTTCCACACTCATAAATTGTTCCTCGAAAATGCAACTAAATGTATCAGAAATAACAAGTAAAAAAGCGTTAAGTTTGGCCGGGCCGAACTTTATATACCCTACACCATAAAATATTCTGAACTAAAACGGAATAAAACATGTATTCTAATGGCCGGGAACCTTATATGGGGCTATATTAAAGTATGGACCTATATTTTTGGTGGAGAAGTTTTGTGACCACTGGGAACCTCAAATGTCGAATTGCAGATAATTTGTTCAAAAATTGTAGCTAAAATATTCAAAATGTCGAAAATCGGAGGTACCGTTATATGACGACAATACCAAAACATGGACCTATATTGACAGTTTTTGGTGGAAATGTTTTGTGACCACTGGGAACCTCAAACTTCAAATTACAGGTAGTTCGGTCTCAAAATATAGCTACAATTCTCAAAATACCGAAAATCGGGAGGTACCGTTATGGGTTTTTTTTGAGGATATATTTTGTGACTACTGGGAACCTCAAATGATAGATTGCAGGAAGTTCGGTTAAAAATTGTAGCTAAAAATCCTCAAACTACCAAAAATCGGGAGGTACCGCTATATGGGGGCTATACCAAAACATGTACCTATGTTGAGAGTTATAGTGGAGATGTTTTGTGATTACTAGGAACCCTAACTGTCAAAGTACAGGTAGTTAGGTCAAAATTTTTAGCTAAAATCCTGAAAATACCGAATATCGGGAGGTAGCGCTTCTATATGGGGGCTATACCAAAGCATGGACCTATGTTGACAGTTTTTGGTGGAGATATTTTGTGACCACTGGGAACATCAAACATCAAATTACAGGTAGTTTGGTCTCAAAATGTAGCTACAATCCTCATAGAACAGAAAATCTGGAGGAACCGTCATATGGGGGCTGTTCCAAAACGTGGACCTATGTTTACAGTTTTAGGTGGAGATATTTTGTTATTACTACGAACCGCAACTCTCAAATTACTGGTAGTTCGTTCAAAAATTGTAGCTAAAATCCTCAAAATACCGAAAATCGGGAGGTACCGTTATATGGGAGCTATACCAAAAGGTGGTCCGATATAGCCCATCTTCGAACTTGACCTGCCTATGGAAAAAGACACTCGGGTCCAAAAATATAGCGCTCTAGCTCAATTATTGCGAACGCTAGTGATTACAACAGACGGACATGGCTAGTTCGCCTTAGAATTTTATCCTGATCAAGAATATATGTATATACTTTATATGGTCGCAAATGATTAGTTCGATGTGTTACAAACAGAAAAACAATCTTAATATACCCTCCATACTATGGTGGAGGGATTAGAATGATACCTGAGTTAAAAATGCGTATTTTTGACGTTTTCGCATTGTTAAATACAACGTACAATACTTCGCAGGCGATACGCACTCTCGAATCCGGAAAAGAAGGACGATAGAACGACTTTCAACGGTGTGACAGAGACAGATCTAAAGAGATGCCGCTGTTAGTGTGCAAAAGAAGCGCTATACACCGTATAAGAGCCCTCTCAGCTGAGGAGGTATCAGCACAATTTACAAAGAGCAACTTTGCAGATATCATCCGAAACGCGAAATCATGCAATACTTTGGGCCACGCGGAATGTCAATGGTAACGCATATATTGTACGAGAAGCACGTATAGAGCGGTTTCACCCGTGTCGCCAGTAGCGAAGATCCTAGAGGTCCAGTTTCCCAGTAGCCCAACATCCGCAAAACTCACAATACCACGACAGCATTATACGCGCGATATCCAAACATCAGTCGAGGACTGAACCAGAAGAGGCTGTGTGACCTAACAGTCATGGTCAAATGTCAAGCTGTTCGAGGATATTCGTATAGAAAAGACGCCAGTTGTTTGTGGAATTCACAAATTAGAAGTCTAACACTTGTATAGTAAAACAGAGAGTTGCATAAGGCGGGATGATATCTACGGAATGTTGAAGCTCTACCTTTCTGAAATCCCGCACCCTCCAGACGTGACAGA
Organism: Musca autumnalis; assembly: GCF_047663935.1. Classification (NCBI taxonomy): domain Eukaryota; kingdom Metazoa; phylum Arthropoda; class Insecta; order Diptera; family Muscidae; genus Musca; species Musca autumnalis. The sequence continues at coordinate 191,124,354 of NW_027411644.1, forward strand.
AATCGTACTGTACGTTGATGATTGTACGATATTGGCGTCGGGACTTATCATCGGTGAAATGTACAAAACTGACTCAGTACTTCCATGTGGGAAATATGAAGATAGATATCCGCAGCTAATTCAACTGCCACACTGTTCGCCTTTTGGAATTAGCTGTACTTTATATATATTTGTAAAAAAACACCAATTTCCCATACAAATTTACGATATTGGATTTTACCACTGCCCGCTTAAACGGACACCCGATTCCGGAAAAAAACTATCAGCCCTCTTCTGAACGCATGGGAGTTGGGAATTTTTTCCCATTCCCACATTGAGTGAACACAAATTCACGAACCCCTAATCAACAATCAAAAGTGAATTCACGAACCCTGCTATCCCCCTTATTACAACCAGTTTTCCCCCCTATTTTTAATATATTGCTTGCGCCATCTGAATAAAATTTTGTGGGAGTTTTTTTCCCATTTCCCATCTCCCCTCATTCTGAATGAAGTTCGAATTGGGAATTTGTTCCCATGGGAAAAAAGTATACATTCTCTATCTTTAATTGTGGGAGAATTTTGTGTCTTTTCTTTATGTTATCGAACAAAACAAAAAAAGTAGTAAAAATTAGTCGATTTTTGCAGTTCTGGAATAGACCATATGTATTGAAATACGAGGAAAAGAGTCATGGTTGATTCTATTAACGCAGCACAGCAAGTAAAAACAAATCAATTTCAAAAGAATTTTTGGCAATAATTATTAAAATATATTGGAAAATAACCATAATATATACAATCTTTACAACTTTTATTCATTTTCGTAGTATAACCTTCGGGTTTTTTAAATCAGACGACTAACGTTCTATTGAAAACGTGTTAGTCTCCTCAACGATCACACAAACGTACATACATATATGCCAAATTATTGCAATGCTATTCCATTTTCCGAAATGCCTTTTCTTGAATAGGATCGTTATTTTTGAACGTAGAAGCTTGAAATTTTGCAAGGGCACGTGTTTAGATTCAATCAAAAACATATTTTCAATTTCAATTTTTTCAATTTCAATTTCTTTATTCAGTAATATGGAAGCCTTAAAGGCCAATAATATATTACACAGTACTAATGTTAAACCTGAGAATATTTAAAAATACATACATATAAAAAATTATTTGTGCAAAATAGTGCACTCAAAATTCGTATTTGTTCCCAATAATAAAAAGAATTTCAAAATAGATTCAAAATAGGTGAGTAAATGGTCAAGGCAGCAGAAGCTATATTTCTGATTGAGTGGGTTCTGAAAGGTATGAACGCAATTTGAGACGAAACACATTATTGGAATGCGAAAATATCCTAAGCTCATGAGGTAATCTGTTCCAAATGCGTGCTATTCTAACTGTTAAGGATGTGGAATATTCAGACCGTACAACACGAGCTATAAATAACTGGGGATTTCTCGTAGATCTCGAAAATATAAAGGAAGAGCATAATGGAATAGGTTTGCCAGTTTTAATAACGTTGTAGAAGAGGATCAAATTCCGATATTTCAAAAAATTGTGGAATGAGCAACCCAGAAACTCCTTAACATAGTCCGATATGTGATCTCGTACACGGACATTATAAACAAATCTAACAATAGTGTTAACAATCCGTTTGAGTTTACGAATAAGAGTACCTGTTGTACCAGAAATGACCTCTATCCCGTATATAACTTGCGACAATAATAGCGAATGGGCTAAAATAGTTTTCACTCGAGGTGGAAAGAACAAATTAGTAGATCTGATCCTGCGTAGAGTTCCCCAAACTCGACCATAAATAACATCAATGTGTGGTTTAAATGTAAGCCTGGCATCCAGCAATAAACCAAGGCATTTGTGTTTCTCGACAATCTCAACCAGGTCAGTTCCCACAAAAATGTCTAAATTAACCACTGATCTATTAGACGGTTTAAATACCATAGCTTTCGTTTTAGAGGTGTTGACCTGTAACGAATTTGAAGATGTCCACTGCAAAAGCCTATCCAAGTAATAATTTATAGAACTTTCCAAGATGTCAATACTTGAACCACTTCCAGTAAATAACAGAAAAACATCGTCGGCATATATAAAAGTGCGGCATATTCGTGGGTTAAAAATAGTAGGCAAATCATTCATGTAAAGGACAAATAATAACGGGCCCAAGATCGAGCCCTGTGGAACACCAGAAAATAAATCTACCAAATCAGACTCATTACCATTTAAAGATACAAATTGCGTTCTACCAAAGAGGTAGGAATAAATAAGCTTACAGGCCGATCTAGAAAAATTGTACTCCCTATTCAATTTTACAATCATGTTTCCATGGCTAATACAGTTAAACGCTTTAGATAGATCAAGCGATACCATGATACTTATCTTTTTGGCATTAATATTCTTTTGCATAACGTGCTCTACTACCTTCGATAAGGCTGGAAGTATCGAAATGGGACGAAGATCTTCAGGCCCACTGACTGTACCAGATTTAGGAATAGGAACAATACGGGCGGTTTTCCAGATTTTTGGATAAGTAGAAGACATTAAAATTGAGTTGATTAAATCAAGAACAAATGGAGCAACAAGATGAAAAATTTCTTTAATAAAATGAATAGGAATTCCGTCTACACCAATTGATCTTGATTTGACCTTACATAAAGCTTCCAGTAATTCAGACATGTCAATACATCGAAAGGAAAAATTATTATCAGAATCAAAAATCTCATTAAATTCCAAGGGAATATCATTACCCAAGGTTGATGCAAAGAAAACATTTATCATATTTACATCATCGATTATACAGACATCTTGACCTTTAGTGCAACCGTTAGCTTTTAACACTTTCCACAATGCAGTCGAATCCAATCCAGAAAAAGTCTTGGAGAAATACTTACTCCTCTCCCTACGTATTACATTTTTAGCCCTGTTGCGAAGTTTAGAGTAACACGTCCATTTTTCAGGACTCTGATCGGAAAGATATGCAGAATATGAAAGGTCCCTAAGAGATCGGTAAAATTTTACTTTTCTCGAATACATCCACGGGTCTTTGCCATAAGAAATTCTTCTGCGAACAAGCGGGACAAAGTTGAACATATTTTTAAATAGGGAATCAAGAATTACACATTATTTTATTTATTTATTTATTTATTTTTTTTTTTTTTTTGAGATACGTCTTCGGAAATTTATGGTGACGATATGTAATAACAAGCAAAAATATGTAATAATTGAGAAAAATATCCTAATTTATCTTTTTGATTTTTTTTTTTAAATATGCAAAACGAGTTCTAGCGATCATTAGGAATAAGTAAAACCAGCGATATACTCGTTAAACCCCTAACTAAAATTACTCCGTATCAACATACAAATTTTAAATTCGTTACAAACTTAAAAAGTTCCGATTACTTTATACACAAAAATTATTTTTGCCTACTAATTAAAAAATGCTTACCCCAATTCGCACATTCTGAAGAAAATGTGCTTATTAGAACAACATCACACATCGCTGACTCCATTCACTTAAAAATCCATAAATCAATGCACGGTTGTTGAATTAAGTGAGTTGTGCTTTTCCTAATCTAATTCAAAAACCGCGAATTCACTGCAAATATGCATTTTGTATTACAAAACAAAATTACAGCTCCCAAAAGTATGCTATAATAATTTGGTGTAACTTATTTCGAATTTCGAAATTTCAGCTCCCACGTTTTGCTGTTCCCACGTCGTTGAGAATACGGAAAACGTGGGAATGGGAAATTTCGCTCCCATGGGAAACAGTTCCCATGGGAATGTTCAGTATAAGGCTGTATAAGTTTTAAGAAATAAAGTTATTTATTAACAATTTTTAAAAATTAAAATAAAACTGAATTCAATAAAAAAAATTCAATTTTCCAAACAAAAAATCCTGGCGTAGTAAAAGAGCTTCCTTCATATTTGGATTCGACATACAGCCCTATTCTGAACATTCCCATGGGAACTGTTTCCCATGGGAGCGAAATTTCCCATTCCCACGTTTTCCATATTCTCAACGACGTGGGAACAGCAAATGATGGGAGCTGGAATTTCGAAATTCGAAATCAGTTACACCAAATTATTATAGCATACTTTTGGGGGGATGTAATTTTGTTTTGTAATACAAAATGCCTATTTGCATTGAATTCGCGGTTTTTGAATTAGATTAGCAAAGCACAACTCACTTAATTCAACAACCGTGCATTGATTTATGGATTTTTTAAGTGAATGGAGTCAACGATGTGTGGTGTTGTTCTAATAAGCACATTTTCTTCAGAATTTGCGAATTGGTGTAAGCATTTTTTTAATTAGTAGGCAAACATAAGTTTTGTGTATAAAGTAATAGGAATTTTTAAGTTTGCAACGAATTTAAAAATTGTATGTTGATTCGGAATAATTTTTATCGCTAGTTTTACTTATTCCTAATGATCGCTAGAACTCGTATTTTGCATATTTTTAAAAAAATTCAAAAAGAAAAATTCGGATATTTTTCTCGATTATTACATATTTCAGAAAACGTATCTCAAAAAAATAAATAAATAAAATACGTTTTTGATTGAATCTAAAACTAAAACACATGCCCTTGCAAAATTTCAAGCTTCTACGTTCAAAAATAACGATCCTATTCAAGAAAAGGCATTTCGGAAAATGGAATAGCATTGCAATAATTTAGCATATATGTATGTACGTTTGTGTGATAGTTGTCGTGTCGTTGAGGAGACTAACACGTTTTCAAACGAACGTTAGTCGTCTGATTTAAAAAACCCGAAGGTTATACTACGAAAATGAATAAAAGTTGTAAAGATTGTATATATTATGGTTATTTTCCAATATATTTTAATAATTATTGCCAAAAATTCTTTTGAAATTGATTTGTTTTTACTTGCTGTGCTGCGTTAACAGAATCAACCATGACTCTTTTTCTCGTATTTCAATACATATGGTCTGTTCCAGAACTGCAAAAATCTACTAATTTTTATTACTTTTTTTGTTTTATTCGATAACATAAAGGAAAATTTTTTATCGGTGTAAAACATGTTAGATTCTTGCAGGTTTTTGTATCATATAAGAATATGCAAAATCCGAAATCTACTAATGGCATATTTTACAGTACATTTTGTATGCTTTTATTAAGCAAACACATGGCGATTATAAATATTTGCAATAATTTTGTCGTGTAGATGTCTTAAAATATGAAATTTCATAAAAATATGAAATTTCTTGAAATTTTTTTTCAAACTCCCACACTGTTTGCTGGGGAGATTTTTCCCACAAAAAGACACAAAATTCTCCCACAATTCAAGATAGAGAATGTATACTTTTTTCCCATGGGAACAAATTCCCAATTCGAACTTCATTCAGAATGAGGGGATATGGGAAATGGGAAAAAAACTCCCACAAAATTTTATTCAGATGGCGCAAGCAATATATTAAAAATAGGGGGGAAAACTGGTTGTAATAAGGGGGAAAGCAGGGTTCGTGAATTCACTTTTGATTGTTGATTAGGGGTTCGTGAATTTGTGTTCACTCAATGTGGGAATGGGAAAAAATTCCCAACTCCCATGCGTTCAGAATAGGGCTGATAATTTATTTGATCTGAATAACATACTACGCAATGTTGATGTCATAGAAAATAAAAAACACAACTTTTTGGGTGAATATTTAAATATATTTCATCACTTTATTATTTTTCTTAACTAACAAAACTATGCGTATATATAAAGTTTTAGTAATAAAAAAATCTAATTAAAAAACCGAGGGAAAAAAACAATTCATTGGAATTATCACACGTATGTATATAGAAAAATACACTAAATATAAATTATTTTACAACAGTAATAAAAAGAGGGGAGTAGGAAATAATTTTTCAGGGAAATACACAAATAATGGGGAATTTAATTTGTTTTTCTTCTCTAAATAGAAGAAAGCAACATATAGTCAGTACCATTGAAATCATTGTTTCACAAATGATTGACATCATCTCCATTAGTATGGGTCGGTGTTAATGGGAATGGGGTTGTTAGATAGAACTATGAACATAATCCTGTAGTAGTTATTTAAGCTTTAAATATTAAAAATTACGCCAAAGCTCTTATCATCTTAATAGTAATTCTCCATTTGGGTTATTTTATCAATAGTCATATAGGACTTAATGATACATGTAAGATACCCAGTTTATAATATTATAGTACAACAAATGTTTAAAGCTAGATGATGACAGATAATATTTTGTAAGTAAAAAGACTTAATTTAATGTTTGAATGTTATTTTTATTTTTAATGTATGTACCTATATGGTTTTTATTTGTTCGTAGAGATTCTTAAAATCTAATATGAGTTTGAGTTTTTGTATCACATTTAATTATACTTTTAATTGTTACTAATGGATAATAACAATTATGGTTTTTATCTTATTTTCTATTAATTGTATGAATATATTGAAGAATAAAACAACTAACTTATTTTGGTAAGAAATTTATTCAGTTAGCAAGGCTTGTGAGTTATTTTATAATAGCTAGAGGTATATATTTTGGGGTAATGCATATTTTTGTTATTCCATTAGAGTAATATAATATTTATTTATGCATACATATGTATGTATGTATTTTGCTGTAAACATCACATTTATTTTTGCTCACTAATTTAGTGATTTATTTTGAAACATAATTTAATCTGAAAGAAAATATACTTAAATCCCTAAAAATTCTTTTATGTTTTTGTTGATATATAATTCATAATTTATGTAATTAAAATGCAAAATGATCGAAAAAGACAAAATCTAGGGAGAAGAAGAAAAACATGTAACTAAACAAGTAGAAGAGGATATAGCCAGTGTTATATCGTTTACTAGTTTTAGGCCGCAAAGTATTACTGCAAGTTGTTGTTTTAAGTAGTTTAACATTAAAATTTGCAAAAGTCGTATAACTCATAAACGTATAGGTCAAATTTAGAATACAACGTTATCAAAAATATTATAAAACAAGTAAAAAAGTATCAGTCGGCTTTGCCGACAGAGATATACCCTCAGCCTGCGTATATTGAAACAATTTTTTTTCCATATTTGAACCTGATCTATATCTGGTATATATATTAGGATGTGTAAAGTATAGACCAATTCGGCCACTCCCTTCAAGAGTTACCGTACGAACAATTTTTCCGAACATTTTTGAACTTTTGTGGGGAAGGTACCTGAAGGAGTGGACCGATATGGCTTATCTTCAAACTTAAACTATGTTTGGACAAAATATTACTAAGGCCATATTTTGGACCGAATCGGCAGATCCGTTCGAGAGTTATCTTGCTCTCCAACCACCTCACACGGTGTCATAGGGGTTTTTTGCAACTTTCATGCTATTTTCTCAGGAAGTATGGACTTGCCCCTGATGAAACTTGTACCGTCGTATGAAGGGCAGTGAATACAAGTTGCTAAAACAAAAATCAAAGCGATTCGAGAGATGGCCCTAAACTGAACTTTTCCGAAATTTTGTGTGGGAGGTACCCGAAGGAGTGGACCTATTGAGACCATATTGGAACCTCATATTACTCTGGTAGAAAGTTTACGATGTACAAAGTATGGACCAAATCGGTCACTCCCTTCAAGAGTTATCGTGCGCACAAACATTCCGAACATTTTCGAACTTTTGTGGGGGAGGTATCGGAAGGAGTGGACCGATGTAGCTCATCTTCGAACTTAAACTAAGTTTGGGCAAAATATTACGAAAGCCAAAATTTGAACCGAATCGGTTCATCCGTTCGAGAGTTATCGTGCGCTCCAGCCAGCAGGACAGACAGACAGACGGACAGACAGACGGACGGACATGGCTAGATCGACTCCAAATTGTCTGAAACACATTTCACCCAAACATACTTGGGGTCTAAAACCATTATTTCGATGAGGCACATTTTTATCGTATCAAAGTGTATATACCCTCCTTAGCCTAAAGGCTGAGGGTATAAAAATGATGTTACTTGGGTTATAACAATTTGTTTGTAGATCTACTATACACAATGTGATCTCTGTGAACTTAATTTAAAAAGGATACAGTGTTGTACTGCATTGCGGTGAAATGTTTTGTTTGTTCGGAAGAGATACCCAAAAGATTGGGCATTTTTCGGACATAGCCTAAAATTGGCAGAAATATAACGATATGCAAAGTTTGGACTAGCTCGGCTACTCCGTTCCAATGTTGTCGTGTGCACTAAGCCACTACACTTGGTGGCCTTAGGATTTTTACAACTTTCGGGCCCCTTTCTTAAGAAGTATAATCTTACCCCTGAAAAAAAATTTACTGTCGTAGAAGAGGGGGCCAGGGCTGCCTGTTGCAAAAAAATCAAAGCGATCTGAGATCTAATCTTAAACTGCATTTTTTTTTTTTTTTTTGTTTACTTTTTACCACTTCACATATATCCGTGTTGGGCCTCAGGTGGGCTTTTGCTAACGCTATGACTACAAAAAGCTTTCTATTGCTGAGAAGCATGGATCCATAGGGATTGGTCCCCTCAAATTCTTGCTCTTACTACTCTCCTTCGACATGAGATAGCGACATATTATCTAAGTTGAATTATTTCTTGCCTAAATATTAAGTTCTTTGTCCGAGCTTCAAGTCCATCCCCAATGATAGAACATGATAGGCAGAACCCATCTCAATTTCTAGTACTTTCTTCGTTAGCAAAGCTGTTGTGCCGAATTGAATTAGCCAACTCATAATAGTTTGAGACGAATACCCGTGTCATGCACTCATAATGTCAATACTGTCATATATGAAGGTTGTAATCTATCGGGTATGGTCTGTGACACACTTCACCTTTCACTTCACGCCTCAAGCATTTTGTTTTCCCTATTTACGCTTACTTTTTGGAATATTTTATGGACGGACTAGGGTTTACTCTTCTTTTTATATACCCTAATGAATCTTAGCCCTCAGATGTTCGCAAAAAATAGGAATAAATAGGGTGAACAAAATGCTTGAGTCGTGAAGTGAGATGTGAATTGTGTCTCAGAACATACCCGTATAACTCAAGGTCCCATCCCTCATTAAACACGTAAAAGGCAGCCTATGTTTATTGAAACTTGCATCTATGGACAGATCGAATATCGAATATTTAGGGGATTTCAGATTTTTTTTCACCGTTTTTAGGAGTATGAACTCGTCGACAAAAAATACAAACTTTTTGGATTAACGATTTTGGAAATTCTGAATAAATAAGCGGATATTTTGCAAATAAAGTTGGTTTAAAGCGCAAAAGAATTGCGAAGGAGATACCTGTAGGAATGGACCGACATAGCTCTTTTAAAAGCCATTCGTTTCGTTAATGCGCCATCAATCATTTTAGTTGATCGCCGTAGGGTTTTTGGCTGTTGGGTCATTATGTCAGGAAGCGCGGATTTGCCAAGGAAAAATATGTATTACTGTAATCAGAATTACAAGGCTAACCTCAATAATTCCACGGCAACGGATTCTTTTGTACCAGACTGACCCGATGGAAAATTTAAACCACTCCTCGAACATGCCCTAAATTTTATTTTTGTGAGGGAGGTACTCAAAGAAGTTGTCCGAAGTATGGACTTTCGCCCGAAAAAATTGTCACGGTACGCCTGAACCAACTGCTTAATCCTGGGAATTTTATATGGATTCTGAAACTACATTGTTCATAGATGAAAAAAAATCGCGGGAGCGTTTTTTAAATAAAACGCGATCAAATTTCACATTTTTAGGGGTTTCTAGGTTTTCACGACTTTGCTTGAAAACCGTAAGTCCTATCGAAATGGAACTAAAAATGTGTTGTAGTAGTGAAAATTCTCTACAAGTCTGACCATTATGATATTTACATAGGTTTTACCATTTTTGAGATATAGAATTTAAAATTTTGACAATGCACTGACTGTATCATATAAATGACATGAACGGGAAGCTTTTGCGGATTTTGAAACAGCAATGTTCATAGAAGAAAAATCCAAAAACAAGAAGAAATCGCTGGTTTTTGGGTTTTTCCAAAAAGTGGGGTTTAATTTGATATTTGCGAAAAAGGTAATGTATCTGTCCGTTCCTATATGAATTTTCGAACTTGATTTACGTTTGGAAGAAACATATGGGTTATCTGCAAAAGTTGGACCATATCGGATAGTTTTTTAAAAATTCATTGTACGCAGCATTCATATTAGTTAGTACAAATTTTGGACCAAACCGATTACTGATTTAGGAAGAAGAAAGACATAGTTGCATCTGCTACAAATGGTCTGAAACTGATTTGATCTAAACATATGCGATGTCTAACAACATTCTTTTTATGAATGAAAAAAGTGTACATTTGCATGTACGACACACTAAACCTTTTCCACTGACCTGCTAACTGCAGTAGCTTTGTGGTTATAGACAATCACAGCAGCCACATTCCTAGAACTGGAGATGCACCCAGAACCAGACTACAACAAAATTATTCTAAAACCTCTCAACTATCCCTCATATGATAACTATACAAAAATGTATGTGGACATATCCTAGACTCAATTCATAATCCAGAAGAATTATTTCACAACTCTGTATAATTCACTTTCCAGCAAACCAAATGTCTGATGTCCGATACGTCTGAACTATTTCGGAAGCAAAGTCGTTCAGATTTCGTTCTCCGATTTCTAAACGATTTTTCGGAGAGGAAATAGTTCAGATTTTGTACCGATTTCGGAACGATTGTCGGAAAGTCGAAAAATTTTCTTTCCGAATTTTCCAAGGGTTTTCTTCAGATTTCGTTACGAAATCGGACCGAAATCGATCCGATGACGCTCCGACATTTCGTTCCGAAATTATGTCAACCACTTCATACAACTTTCGTTAATATATCGTTACGATTTCGTTTCAGATATCGGACGTATCGTCCGAATTTTGTTCCGATTTCTTTACGATGTCGGTACGATTGGTTTGCTGGGTTATTACCTCCTTCACAGAGTCTGAAGGGTGTATACGGGATACAGTACGTCACCACGTACATATTTGAAATGATCAAGAAACGTAAACGAGGTTACTTTACTCTTCGGTGTTTTGAAACCACAATTTTTTATAAAACAAAATGTGCTCAAAACATGCAAAATCGCCAAATGATTTTATATGAGTCCTATGCCAACATTGAACATTTTTGCAATTACTTCTCTACAGCTCGAAAAATCGTATGAAGATAAGAGGCTTGAAAGAAAAACGGCAATTTTTTGTACCTGTTTTACTCTTGTTCTATTTCACACAATTACAGGATGGTAGCAATGCCCTGAAAACCAATCGTACCGACATCATAACGAAATCGGAACAAAATTCGGACGATACGTCCGATGTCTGATCCGAAATCATAACAATATCTTAACGACATCGTATCGATTTCTTAACGAAATCTGAAGAAAATCCTTGGGAAATTCGGAAAATTCTTTCCGACATTCGTTCCGAAATCGAAACGAAATCGGTACATAATCTGAACTATTTCCGCTCCGAAAAATCGTTTAGAAATCGGAACGAAATCTGAACGTAGTTGCTTCCGAAATTGTTCAGACGTGTCGGATATCGACATTTGGTTTGCTGGGTGGATACTCTGATTGAAGTGTCTAATAACAGCTGTGCATACGTTCCATCTAGAAAAACCTACTCTCGTTAATCCCCAACCAGGCCTCTACCTTTTTATAGTTATTTGAGATATTCTCATCAGAAGTTATGTTTAACTATTATAATAGAAATGTTTGCATACCCAAGTAAAAATCGTATACTCAATAGAATATCACCCATGCAAATTCTAAAGGATCCGAAATTTCAGAAGTGTTTTATGTTTTGGTTAATTTATGCTATCGTATAAAAATATAAAACATCGGCTGCTCGTGTTTCATAGCGATTATTAGCCATAGCCGCAGAACATCATTGGTTGATTTTCAAAGTAATGCTAACCACTTTTTACGGTACTTTGACAGTGTATAACGTATATATGTATAAGTGAATTCGAATTATAATTAATCTGACTAATTTGTCCTTAAAACCCCTAACACTCCTATGAACGTTGGTTATATTAAAAGTGCCTCTTCACCTAACCATTCTATACAATCACAATCCTGATCTCTTTTTAGTTTACTAACTAACATGCACCAATTTTCTTTGAATTTCAAAAAAACAATTCCCTTCATTTACTATTATTTTGTTTCTTCCAGCTCATGTATATTTTCATTTGTAATGTTGTAATGTTTGTGGTGTTTTTGTTAAACTAAAAAAAAACAATAAGCGAGTCACAGTTAAAATTAAGGAAAATAAATTGAGAATGCATAAATATGTTACAAGGAATACTGCACTTAAATTCTACTAACAAAAATTAATATTAATAATAAAAAATAACTAAATCTATTCATAACAAAGTAACATGGCATGTGCATTGAATTCAATAAAAAAAACGTTTATATCATTCCTCGAAAAAATATCTGGTACTTCAAATTCATACTTCATTATTGGATTGGCATTAAGTGGACTTAGTTTACTTACTTCATCTATTGATGTTGTCGTCTACGATCTGTAAAGAAAACAAAAAGGGAAACATTTTAAATAAGCACGAAACAAGAAAGTATGAGGAGCTTCTGCTCGCTAAAATATACTCTATGGACTATTGGAACGCTATTATAGGCAAAATACTTAATTGACTCAATTTAGATTTAATATTGACTGTCATTAATTTTTGCTAATGTATATTATGCTTAGATCCAATAGCTATACCTTATACTTTCAGCCTTTTCAAATTAAAGGAGAAGATGAGAAAATTCACGGGGAATTTACGTTCAGAATAACCCCCAATGTGTTTACATCCCACTATGGTAAGCACCAAATCCCTTTCATACTATTTAGTTTCGATGGAACAATGTACTGCATGAGCAATTTGGAGGCGATACAGAAAAATGTGGTATCATGTAATGGGAATGGATGCTGCTTCTACACCTAAAATCATAGATTACGAATCTTCTGGGGTTAAGTCAAATTGTGAAAGCTAAAATGCTAATAGAAACTCATCAAATATGTACTCTGCAGCAGTAAGTTCTTGGCATGATAACCACTTCTGAAAAGTTAATTCTTCCGAAATATATAACCCAACAAAACTATAACGACAACTTCGAATGTTAAATAAAAAATTGTATTAAAATTAATAATTTTTATGTTGCCATCATCTCAATCATTGTTTCGATTATGTTCTGAGAAAGATAAGACAGTCTGTACAATACCCAAAGGCAATTTATAAACATTGAACCAAACATCGGGGTTCATATCGTTATCTTACCAAAAATGCATTTTTACGAGAAGCAATCTCTTGCATTAGTTTGTCGTTTCCACAAGCATATGTGGCTACTGCCACATGTAAGACACATGTGTCTTATGGACACTTAAGTTTGACTACCTACATCTTTCTATTATAAACAAATATAAATTATTGGTTGTTGAAAACGATTCCACTTGAGATTTCCTTCATTAATTATGTGGTTTTAAATTTCACGGTGTAGCGCATAACATGCACAAAAACACTTGTTCCACTACTAGTATGAAAATTCCCTAAAGGAATATTATTAAAGATTCATATATATTTTAATTTATCAGAATTTTATCATTCAAAAGATCAGCGAAACTTATTTATGTTAAAGGAAAAACTTCCAAATACTTTTTGATTTACTTACAGTTTGTATTGGAAGGGCTTAGGGCATGACTACTTGAGTGACGCTTAATTTTCGATTTCATTGATAGCGATGTTGCAGCTGTTTTGGGACTATCAACAAAAGTATCCTGCTCCTTCTTTGCTGTTTCTCCATTTAAGACAGGATCACTGTATGTTATAACTTTTGGTACTGGACTTTCACTCGAAACATCAATGTTATTATTCACAGGTAATGATTTATAACGTTGGAATGATGTGCGAGGTTTTTTACTTTGTGTAGCTTTTTCAATGATTTCATCCAAGGATACAAACCAATCGTCTGGACAATCATCTTCTAAGAACTTCATGTAAAATGAAGAACGTTTTTCTATGGTTGCTGGAGACGAACAGGATGTAGTTGAAGTGTTTGCCACTTCCGAGGAAGTGGTAATATTTGATGACGAGGTAGCCGATGGCTTATTATCTTTCTTTAATGACAGTGATGCTTTTGAACTTGGTTTGTTATCTTTAGTTGATGAAAAAGTTGATAGCTTATTATCTATCTTCGATGATGATGATGTTGATGAATAGGTTGATAACTTATTATCCGTTTTCGAAGATGATGATGATGATAGCTTATTATCCAGCTTCGATGACGATGATGATGATGAATAGGTTGATAACTTATTATCCATTTTCGATGATGATGTAGATGATAGCTTATTATCCAGTTTCGACAATGCTGGTGCAGTGCTGGAAATATTAGGAGTAATGATGTTCTTGTTTTTATTATTCGTTGTTTCACTTTTAGTAACCATTTTGGATTCTATTTCTTGCGTAGCAGCCAATAAGAAACAATCCTCATCAGAATCATTGAAAAAATCATCAATTGATTCTCCAACGCTGCAACTGACATCCATGGGTGATGCCATTTTAACTGTCGAAGTTGTGGTCTGTGTGTTACTGATTACAGTATCACCTGTAAACGCCGTAGTTGTCGTCGATGATGAAGATGAAGAAGTGACGGTTTCACATTTCTCCACACCACTGCCACCGCTTAGACTAGATGTAGATTTTTGCGTTCCAGCGCTTTTAAGTTGTTCCTGTAATTTTGCACACCGCTGTTTAAGCTTTTGATCTGCCCGTGTCTTTTCCACCTTTCTCATTTGCTGTTCTCTCATTGCATCGTAGGCCATACGTTCTCGGGTGCGCGCATTCGTTATTTCTGTGCTACTGGAACCAGCCGAAGTAAAGCTGCTATCTGCAGCATATGCAGAATCTGGTGTTCTTGAGGACAATTCCTCTTTGGAGCCAGCAGAATATCGACTCCATTTCCAACCAACTTCAGGACTATCAATGGCCAGTGTTTGAGATAAAAGACATGACGGAGAAAAGCTACTGTCAAATAATTTCGGTGAATAGTCACCACAGTCATCCACATACATTCCCATTTTTTTGGGAGGTGGTGTACAACATTCTATCCCACCATCTGAAGATATTGAAATAATGGATGGTGATCTTGTTAGCTCACTTCTAATGGTCGTGGAATCACGACTATTTAAGGCACTATTTGAAGCAGCTGTCCTCTTAATGTTCTGTGGTGAGGCTGTAACCAACAATGAAGAAAACAAAACATTAAAATCCTTTACAGAAAAAAACACCCCTATAAATATTTGCCCAAGCAGGCAGGCATTTTTAATTACCACTGTGTCGTTTATTGTTTAAGCGTGTACTCAAAGATAACGAAGACCTCCGTTGCAATTTTGGAGTATTATCCATATCGAAAATGGTGAAATATCACTTTTTCTGGTAGCTTTTCATTAATTTTATTTATTTAAAAGAATTTTAAAATCCAAAAACACTAAAGTTTAAACAATTCAGAGAAAACAAATGCGGGAAAAACAGATCAACAAGTGTGGCTTGTCGGCTTGTCAAATGTGTACTAAAAACATTTTAGTATAAAGCCGGTGTATACTTTTTCGTCGGCGATCACAAATAATCAACGGCGACAAACATGGTCGTTGTCTTTGGATTGACTAGCAATTAATCATGGTACAAATACACAGGTAGCCGCATCGGCAATTGTTGGTAACATAAGGTGTCAAAATTTGACATCAATTCAATGCAATTGACACCTTATGTTACCATCAGCTGGCTTGATAATGCTACCTGTATTATTGTACCATGCAATTAATTAAGATTACGTTTACATTAGCGCCTATGATCGTGATAATCGCTCTATCTTAATTTTGTGTCTTCGTTTACTTACAATTTGTACAAATTGTTACTGGATGTTGTTCGTTTACTCTACAGTACCATGCAAAAGACCTTAGTCGATTAAAAGAAGTTAGTGGACTTGTACAAATTTGTACAAATTATTTAATAAACGAACAGACCTATTAGAGCGAAACCAATAGCTCTGCGTGTTGCGTGTGCGTTCAAAAATACAAAAACAAAATACATGTATTTGTTGTTGTTTTCAATTTGAAATACGTGTTTTTTTTGTACTTTTGAAGGTTTCGCCCTTATAGCCCTGTTCCTTTACGTTCAAGAATCTTCAAGTTTTACAACTTTTTACTCGAAAAGCGTTCCTTTACTTCAGACACAATACAATTCATATGGGAGCAGTTTTCAACTTTTACTACTTTTGCCGGTTTTACCATTTTCAGAAGTAAAGGAACAGACCATATGTGTGTTCTCGTACTTTTTTTAATGGTAACCCTGCGTTTACAAATGCCAGGGGCTAGATTCTTGTTCTATGAAAATTTGAAATGAAAAATATTTCCTTTATAATTTTTTTCATTTGACAGTTTTCTCCTTTATAAAAGTTTTCATTTCACATTTTCATAGAAACAGAATTGAGCCCCAGGACAGTTGAGTTCATGTAATGATTGTCAAAATCCCAAAACTTGACTGTGTGACGTAGGCGTCCCGACAACTGCAAAACCAGTTGTAAAATTATGAATGAAAATAGTCGATTTCTTTTTGTTTTCCGTTCACATATTTTGTTTTTGTACTTATTCTTTTGTTTTCAACACATTTAAATTATCAACTCACTTATTTTTCACAAAAATGTCAAAAATTTGTTAACCCTGCTGTCTTTGAAAAAAATTATGGACAGCTCGGAGACAGCCGACAAATGTATTGGCCTGTTCCCGTACTTTATAAAGTGGTAAAAGTCGTAAAAGTTGTAAAAGTCGTAAACGATTTTCATACAAATTTTGTGTACGGGAACGAAAAATGTGTAAAAGTGGTAAAAATTGTAAAAACTTTTTAGTTCTGGAACAGAGCTTATGTATGTGTTAGTAAATCTGAGTTGTATTTGAAGACAAAGTCCGTGTTTAGACACACGGGAAAGTAAATTCAGTTTTTAGGCAATAGGGGGTAGGAAAGAGTATTGAGGAGCTCTTTCCTCTCCGCTCTCTCCCAAAAACTCAATTTACTTTCCCGAGAAATTTGTGTGTCTAAACACAGACAAACTGTCTGGTGTACACGACTAGTAAAAGTGGTAAAAGAGCGAATTGTGAAAAATGAGTTCCACCAACAACTTTGTTTAAAAAATACAGGAAAGGAAAAATTGAGGAAACACAAAAAAACTGGAAGAAATATCAAAGTCGACATACCAGCCAATTATATAAAGGAACAGAGCTATTCTCCAGCAAAATTTTGCATGCGTGGATGCAGTTTAATCAGTACAAGTACCGTTGGAGTACATCTTTACTTATGAATTTTACAAGAAAGAGCGCAGCTAGGATGCACTCCATTTTGCTTTCACAGCACACAGCTAGGTTGCACTTCATTTTCTATCCAAATCACGGCTTTTGATGCAGTACTTTGAATTGAATTCAGATTGCATTTTTAATCAGTCTAATGATTGGTTTATAATTACGAAATCCACTAGATTTCAACAGTCAATGCGTATACGTCAAATGAAAACTCATCCGAAATCCATTGGATTTCATTTGACGTTTAAGCAATGGAATTAACAGTTGAAATCGAGTGGATTTCGTAAATGTAAACCAAGCACAAAAATGCAATAAAAATGCATGCCATTACGAAATATCCCAGAATAAATAAATTTCATTTATTATTTGTGTAAAACAGGAATACAAAGAACTTTATTATATAAACGCAAATTAAAGTTTTCATTAAATTCAATCCATGGTGGAATAAGAAGTAACACTTTCTTTCATGTGAAACGTCAAATTTGCTCACAATAATGCATTACTGTGAATTGCTTGTTTACATTTTGTATGTGATTTTATTCACAATAACGCATTTTGACAACTGGTATGAAGATCAGCTGTTTTTGGCGTTACACCTTTTTATTCCACCATGATTTTATCACATTTGAGCTTACTTCCACCGTTCTTCATTCAATCCAAACGCATCTGATTTTGCTTCATCGCCCTAAAGCGCTCGGCACATACGGTGCGTTGTGCGTTGCGTTACAACAACCACATGAAAAAAGTGTAAGTGATGCCAAGTTTTTTGAAAAACAACAATATGGCTGACGCTTAAAGCCCTCGGCACATACGGCGCGTTGATCGTTACGCTACAACAACCACATGAAAAATTAGATAACAAACTTGGCATCACTTACACATTTTTCATGTGGTTGCTGTTTTCAACGCGCAACGTGTCACAAAACGGACCGTATGTGCCGGGGCCATAAGCGCTCGGCACATACGGTCCGTTTAGTGACACGTTGGGACACGCGTTGTCCCAAAACAGTTAAATTATATTTAACTTTAAAGCGCTCGGCACATACGGTCCGTTTAGTGACACGTTGGGACATGCGTTGTCCCAAAAAAGTTAAATGATGTTTAACTTTAATGCGTCCGCCATGTTGTTGTTTTTCAAAAAACTTGGCATCACTTACACATTTTTCATGTGGTTGTTGTAGCGCGACGCTCCACGCACCGTATGTGCCGAGCGCTTAATGCGCCAGCTATGTTGTCATGGTACAAATACACAGGTAGTCGCATCGGCAATTGTTGGTAACATAAGATGTCAAAATTTGACATCAATTCAATGCAATTGACACATTATGTTACCATCAGCTGGCTTGATAATGCTACCTGTATTATTGTACCATGGTTGTTGTTTTTCAAAAAACTTGGCATCACTTACACATTTTTCATGTGGTTGTTGCAGCGCGACGCTCAACGCACCGTATGTGCCGAGCGCTTTAAAGGGCCGAATACATACGGTCCGTTGTGCGACGCGTTGCGCGTTGAAAACAACAACCACGTGAAAAATGAGTAAGTAATGCCAAGTTTGTTCTTGAAGTTTTCATGTGGTTGTTGTTTTCAAATAACGGCTTTTGATGCAGTACTTTGAATTGAATTTAAAGACATTCTTTGGATTTCATTTTTATTCAGTCTAATGCTTGGTTTACATTTACGAAATCCACTCGATTTCAACTGTCAATTCCTTTTACGTCATATGAAAACTCATCCGAAACCCATTGGATTTC
The DNA here is from genome assembly GCF_047663935.1 of Musca autumnalis. Taxonomy (NCBI): domain Eukaryota; kingdom Metazoa; phylum Arthropoda; class Insecta; order Diptera; family Muscidae; genus Musca; species Musca autumnalis. The sequence goes on from NW_027411644.1 coordinate 191,143,463, forward strand.
ATTTGACGTTTAACACTATGTTTACATTTACGAAATCCACTTGATTTCAACTGTCAATTCCATTGCTCAAACGTCAAATGAAATCCAATCGGTTTCAGATGAGTTTTCATTTGACGTATACACAATGGAATTGACAGATGAAATCGAGTGGATTTCGTAAATGTAAACATAGTATAAGTCCCGGGCCACACAACAGTAATTTCACTGAACTTTTGATATGAAATTATGCGTCTCTAGATCATACCGACCAAGAAGAGCGAGCGCTTAAACTGTTTATGTGTGGGTAAAATTACACTGACAGAACAGAACAGGGTGATGATTTTCATATTGAGTATGAAATGAAAAACACAGGAAAAAAGTTGTCACGGCGTGTTAGCGTTCAGAGCCAAACATAGTGGTGGGTGTGTGGGTTCGAATCGTCGGTTTTCCTTTTTCATTTGCATTATAGATCATAAAAAAACTCGATTAATAAATGAAAAAAAAAAAATAATACTAAAGCGGAGTACACACCGACAGTCAAAACTGTCAGTCAACGTATTTTAAGGACAATTTTATGGCAATTAAAATCATTTGTTTACCTAAAAACATTTGAAATACAATATGTCATGTATTATTTAACGAATAGGAAAGTTATTATTCACCTTGACTTTGTTATTACCGAAAAAGACCTCGTTGACTGTCAGTTTTGTTGGTCAGTGTGTACTATGCTTTAAAATGATCTTCGCCTAAAAAGGCAAAATTTTCAAAAAGAAAAAATATAAGAATAATATACAGTGAATCCCTGTCAAAAGTATCCACTTCAGTTTCTTTTATTAAAACTGCGATTGCTAAGAGTTAATTAATGATAGCGATTTCGTTCTTTTTTATATTTTTACATTAGGTTCTTAACTTAAATATAATAAAATTAACGAAATTCGGGTAAATTTAGATAAAAAAATTAAAATTGTTAAACAACATCGATTTCTACCTCACAGTTGTTGCATTGCAGACGAGGCATTCTGCGTCATTAAAAATATTAATACAAAACAAAAAATCATTTTCAAATTCTTCCCTCCACATATTTGCTGTACAACTGCAAAATCTTTTCAGTGTACCCAAAAAAACAAATAAAGCGGCATCAACCCGCTTGCATGACATTCAGTACAAGACTGAAGTAAAAAAAATCAAAACATTTGCTCTCTTACTTTGCGTTCGGGTCGCGTGTGGGTGATTTGCCGAAAAACTTCGTAACCATATCAATACCACCGAACGGGTTTGCTCTAGATCACAGCCGACCAAGAAGAGGGCACAAAAAATTCTCAATATTTGCAACTTTTGACAGTGTGTTAGTAACGTTGTATGCACGCATGCTGCAAAACAAAAACAAATCAAAACATTTGTGTGTTCTTTCGTTGCGTTCGGGTCGTGTGTATGTAAATTGCCGAAAAACTTCGTAACTTAAACAATATCAAAGCACGACATTGCTCTAGATCACAGCCGACCAAGAAGAGGGCACACAAAATTCTCAATATATGTATGTGTTCGTTTACTCTACAGTACAATGCAAAAGACTTTAGTCGATTACAAGAAGTTACTGGACTTGTACAAATTTGTACAAATTGTTGAGTAAACGAACACACCTAATATTTGCAACTTTTGACAGTGTGTTAGTAACGTTGTATGCACGCATGCTGCAAAACAAAAACAAATCAAAACATTTGTGTGCTCTTTCGTTGCGTTCGGATCGTGTGTGTGTGAATTGCCGAAAAACTTCGTAACTTAAACAATATCAGAGCACGACATTGCTCTAGATCGACGTCCATAGCAGAGTAAAATCATAAAATTGCTGTAGTGGAGAATTCGATTTAAGAACACCTAATTTCATGAAATCTTTTAATGAAATTCAAGCTAGTGTGGACCGGGACCAACGGAATTGACAGTTGAAATCGAGTCGATTTCGTAAATGTAAACCAAACACAAAAATGCAAGCCATTACGAAATATCCCAGAATAAATAAATACAAAGAAGTTTTTTATATAAAAACAAATTAAAGAAGTTTTCATTAAATTCAATCACATTTGAGCTTACTTCCACCATTCTCCATTCAATCCAAGCGCATCTGATTTTGCTTCATCACCCTAAAGGTTTTTTATGTTGCCTTCCCATCACTAGTTCAGCCTTCGACAGGGACTCCAACACCACTCCATTAAAAATTTCCGTCTCGTGAATTATCGCAAAAATGTTCGCAACTTAATTTTTTTTCTTTATTTTATAACAAGTTAACAGAAATGTATACACTCTTTTTTATTTTTGGAGGAAATAAAGGCCTGGGTACATAAGCTGCCTCGCCTGCTTACCTTGCTTGCTTCTGATCAGGGTGCAATAAGAAGGTGTTACATAAAATCATAAGAAACGTCAAATTTGCTCAAAATAATAACAATTCTAAAATCAAAATTGAAAAAATTGTTGAAAAAACAAACATTTTTAGAAAGAAGGAAAAAGATGAATGGAAATTAATGAACTAAACATTTTATATAGATGCAGAAGGAAGATGGCTATGTTTCCTTCCTTCCTTCTTCTTCCACACACATTTCTTGTCTATTAGTTCAAAATCGCGTAAAAAATCAGAAACAAGAAGGAAACAAATAACAGAAAGTCTGTATACACAAACATTGTTTTGACATGTCTCTCTTTCTCTTTAATTTTGAAAATAGAAACATATAAAAATATATTGAAAATACAAAATTATTCAGAATTTATGGATGAAATGAATGAAATGTGTATAGTTAAATATAGAAGACACTTATTGTCCAACATATTTGAAAATATAATAATAATGAACAAGTTCGGCTTTTTGAGCAATTTTATGCATAGTTCTTGTTAAGTTTTAAGGTGTCGTTTAATCGGAATTTTAGGCTAACGGTGTTACTGAGTTCAGAACAATACGTATATTAGTGTTTATTGAACGTTTGTTTGCGATATTTCGTTTTTAAATTTTTTTTATAAGAGCAATTCAACAATAAAATGTAAAACTGTTACTTAATCTTTGTGGTTTTAAGTATTTGTATATTTTCTCTAACACGTTGTTATAATGAACTATTTTGAAATTCATAACAATTACTAATTCTTTATTATGTTTGAAATTTGCAATAAAAATACTATTTTTTTTATATTATTTCTGTCCCACCGCAGTGTCCTAAATGTCTATTCGACAAAAGGATTTTTATGCCGAATTTTCATGTTTTGTTTGACCTTTCGAATGTTAATAAAATCAAGATTATTGAGCTTGAGGTCATTGTTTATATTTTACTAGCAGAGCCCGGTGCGGTTCGCTACCCTGAATAAGGTAAAATATATTTTGACAAATTTATTTGTAGGCCAATTTTTCGTCACTCATTGCAACTTTCATTAAAATCGGGTATATAAAGCGTGTTTGTTGCATCAAATACATGAAATCGGAGGAAAAAATATATGGGAGCTATATCCAAATCTTAACCGATTTCAATATAATTTGAAAAATTTATTTCTAGACCCAATTCCGTCACACATTCCAAATTTCATTGAAAGTGGACCTACATAGCGTGTTTAATGCATAAAATACATGAAATCGGCCGAAAATATACACTCCACGTCAGTAGAATAGAACACCTAAATTTTTGTTAATGTTAGCTTATTTATCCCAAAACGAATGCATCTGCGTTTTTAATCTTGTGGGGATTTAAAGACTATGATGTTCCGTATCAAACACAGAAAAAATTATGTTTCTAGCTCTTCGCGAAATGATTTTCTGATCAATTTTCCGATAGTACTATGAAAAATAGACATTTATTTTTGGTCATCAGGATAGAACATTCACTTTATTTTCGCGAATTTTTTGAGATATTAACGCCGAATTTTCATTCAGTCGATAAAACGGGGCTTTCTAATCATTTTTCACCAATAAAACCATATAAATAATTCCGCGGACGCCGAAATAACAGCGTAAACGGGTTTAAATTGACAGATAATTGAAACATCTCGGAATATCAATTAGAGTCGCGCAGTTATGTCATAGTTCTTCACAATAAGATAGATTATGACACAGACAACCTCGACGGATACGTTCGAGTGCTTCGGATGCTGATAACATAGACTATTTTCAAAATAATTATGAAAAACGTAAAAATTTCTTATAAAAACCTTGATGTTTTGTTCAATAAAATGATTTTTCCGCGAACAAGTCTGCCGTTTAAAGGTTTGGAAATATGCTCCACATTTAGAGGAAGATCATCTGATATGAAAACAACCGCTATTTTAATACACTGAGCGAAATTTTAGTACTTTTTAAAAGCAACTTACGCAACCTAAAACCTCAATTTTCATGAACACAGTCATTCCCGCGAAAACGGGGCTTTTACAAGCGACTTCAGTTAAAAAAACGACTACTTCGTAAAATCTGGTATGGAGTGTATAACCTGGTCCATTATTAATGGAACATAACACTATTGAGAACAGTCGCGGACGCCGAAATAAGAACACATATAAAATGCAAAATCCCAAGGGTGTGTTCAATTTGAAAAATGTGCTAAAATTTCGCTCAGTGTATTAAAATAGCGGTTGTTTTCATATCAGATGATCTTCCTCTAAATGTGGAGCATATTTCCAAAACTTTAAACGGCAGACTTGTTCGCGGAAAAATAATTTTATTAAACAAAACATCAAGGTTTTTATAAGAAATTTTGACGTTTTTCATAATTATTTTGAAAATAGTCTATGTTATCAGCATCCGAAGCACTCGAACGTATCCGTCGAGGTTGTCTGTGTCATAATCTATCTTATTGTGAAGAACTATGACATAACTGCGCGACTCTTATTGATATTCCGAGATGTTTCAATTATCTGTCAATTTAAACCCGTTTACGCTGTTATTTCGGCGTCCGCGGAATTATTTATATGGTTTTATTGGTGAAAAATGATTAGAAAGCCCCGTTTTATCGACTGAAAGAAAATTCGGCTTTAATATCTCAAAAATTCGCGAAAATAAAGTGAATGTTCTATCCTGATGACCAAAAATAAATGTCTATTTTTCATAGTACTATCGGAAAATTGATCAGAAAATCATTTCGCGAAGAGCTAGAAACATAATTTTTTCTGTGTTTGATACGGAACATCATAGTCTTTAAATCCCCACAAGATTAAAAACGCAGATGCATTCGTTTTGGGATAAATAAGCTAACATTAACAAAAATTTAGGTGTTCTATTCTACTGACGTGGAGTGTATATAGGCGCTATATCCAAATCTGAGCCGATTTGAATTCTAGACCATTTTAGACCGATTTATTTCTAGACCAAATTCCTGCACACATCCAAAATTGGGAGACATTATCTGTTACCATTCTATAGATACTTGCATAAAAATCTAAATTTTTTGGAGGTACCTCCGATTCTGATGATATATCTCCGGATCAACGCGGAATTTCAGAAATTTTTATAGCCTCTGTTACCTTCAGGCCATGTAGTGATATACTCTGAAAATTTCAGGAAAATCGGTTTAGCGGTTTTTAGTCCAAAATTACAAAGAATTTCATCTTCAGAGATTTTTCTGTGGATTACTATTTGAATAAAACCAGAAGAAAACGTCATAGAAACCCACAGCAATTGTATTTTTGGGAAGTACTTTCAATGGATGCACATTTCTAAAAATGTTAATTTTTCCTGCTTCGGTAAAGGACCTTGTGACGACAAACGAAATCTAAAAACTGATCGGAAACAGGTTCTTCTTCGTCAAAATCTCAACAAGTACCACTCGACTTTGCAGACAGGAATATACCCTGAGTCTGTGTGAGTTGAAACTTTCATCTATAGACAGATCGAATAGCGGCTACACAGCCAAAATCCTTAAACCCACAAACTATGCATTGGGAGATTTTCAGAAATTTGAAGCCATTTTCGGACGTATGAACTTGCAAACAAAATATGGATTTGTATCATTGATCACAACTGTTGCGGAGAATGTATGGAGAAATGGACCGGACCGACATAGTTCATTTTTGGAGTAGATCTTATTTTGGGAGTCATTCTTTTAAAAGATATTGCGCCCACCAGTCATTTCAGTTCGCCACAGTATTTCACCTTTTGACTCTTATGTCAGGAAATATGGACTTGCCCACGATAAACATGATACCGCTCTAAACTGCACTTAAACAACTATTTTGAATGTTTGTGAGGGAGGTACCCCAGTATTGCTCATTTTCGAGCAAAAACTAAGTTTGGAAAAAATATTACTAAATCCAAAGTTTGGACCAAATCTGTTGCTTCGTTCAAGAAAACTCGCGCATACCACTTTAGCTAAAATTCTTGAAATTTGGGGGGAAAATACCAGAAGAATTAGACCGAAAAGCACCATCGAATTTTGTATACATATATAAGGCTCGCTGAAATATTGTGATAAACAAAGTTTGGACCAACGCAGTATCCGGTTCGAAAGTTGTCGTGTGCACTAGCCACTACACATTTTCTCTGGAAGTATAGACTTGCCTCTGAAAAACCTGTACGGTAGTAATAGGAGCCCCGAGAACATTTGTTGCAAAAAAGCAATGCGTTTCCAGAGAGTTTTTTTTTTATTTATTAATTTATTTATTTTATATTTTTACTTATAACTAATTATTAGCATAAAGGGAGTAAAGCCATGACCATTGGGGTCTTAAGCTTACACAGCTTATCCAGAGAGGTCTTAATCGGCACTTAGCTGAAAATTTTTGAAATACTCTGCGGAAGTTTGCCGAAAAAGTAGATAGATCAAAATATCACGAAGGCCAAATTTTGGACCGAATCGGTTGATCTGTTTGAGAATTTTCGTGCTCATCAGGCGACTACCCAGAAGAACGGACATAACTAAGTCGACTCCAAGTTTTCTGAAACAGATTTCTTCCAAACACACTTTTGCCCTAAAGCCATTATTTCGATGAGGCACATTTTAAACGAAGTTAAGACTGGATTCCAGAGATTCTTTTGTTCCTGGTAAATTTATGAGAAGATAAAGAATTTCTATAAGTGAAGTCCGACGATTGGGCGCCAAAATTATTCTTACATAACCTCGATTAGGTGCTAGAATTTCTTGATGGATAGACTAACTATTGCTCAGCATTAGTTCTCAGCCTTCAGAAATTCTTTGCGAAATGTAGACATCGGATTTTTGCATATTTTTGAAAATTATAATGTTAAGATATTTGAAAATTAAATGTTATGATATTTCTAGGGTTTTCCATTGTATTCGCTTTCTTTTGGCCTTACCGAAGTGATATCACTGAATTTCATAACATTCGCTGTAGTTTTGAATTATTTGATAAATGATACGCCCAAAAATATATGGCATTATAAATATATTCATTGTTTTGACCATATATTAACTGTGACATATTGTCAAAAAAGTTCTAAAAACAAGATAAAATTGGCCAAGAAGTCTTGCGCCATATGAACTAAAAAATAGTATTATTTCTTTAGTAGAATAAGTCTAAAATAAGGTTTGCATCTTTGCTAAACATGAACTTTCAAAATTTTGGTCAGTTTAATCACTACAAGTGTACAGTACATTTGCCGTTGGAGTACATCTTTTCCTATGAATTCACTTATGAATTTTACAAGGGAGCGCGCAGCAAGGATGCACTCTATTTTGCTTCCACAGCACACAGCTAGGATGCACTCCGTTTTCGATCCAAATCAAAGCTTTCGATATAGTCGTTTGGATTGAATTAAAAGGCACTCTTCGGATTGTGTTTTTGATCAATCTAAAGATGCAATGAAAATGCAAGCCATTGCGAAATATCCCAGAATAAATAAAATGCATTTATTATTTGTGTAAAACAAAAATACAAAAAACTTTATTATATAAACACTAATTGAAAAAGTTTGCATTAAATTCAATCACTTTTGAATTTACTTTCTCCGTTTTCCATTTAATCTACGCGCATCTGATTTTGCTTGATTATCCTAAAGTGGGGTACACACGATCAGTTTTGACTGTCAGTTTTGCTCAAATAATCGGTTGCTTGCCAGTATGGCCATTCATTTTTGTCAGTCATCAGGCAACCACAAAATATTTTGTGGTTGCTGGACGGTTTGACATTTATCTATATTTTTGAAAAATCGACAGCCAAAACTGATCGTGTGTACCCCGCTTTAAGATTTTTTATGTTGCCTTCCCATCACATTTGCAACATAAGCTTTTTTCTTTATTTTATTACAAATTCTTAGAAATGTATACACTCTCTCTTATTTTTAGAATAAATGATTTCGCAGAGGTGGGTAGGGATCAACCAACTGTGTTTGGTTTTTTTCTTTTTTTTTGTAGGGATCTCTAAAGCAACTGCTTATAAATTATATCCAACGGAGTGCATTATTCATAACTCCGTGTGGACTGCATCGAACGATGTTGTGAAATCATAACTCCAATTGCACAACTTCCAAATTTTTTTGCTGGGAATCATTAGAAGGTAGGTCTTGTGCCAGACTAAGAAAATTTTTGAGCTTATGGGTAAGAAGGGAGAAAATATTAAAATATTTTCATGTGTTATTTTCAGTGCCTGGCACAAGAGTAGGGCATAGCAACACGTGATTACAATTGGTCTGTTCCTTTACTTTTGAACATGGTAAAACTGGCAAAAGTAGCAAAAGTTGTAACCTACTTCCATATGAATTGTATAGTGTCTGAAGTAAAGGAACGCTTTTCGAGTAAAAAGTTGTAAAACATGAAGATTCTTGCACGTAAAGGAACAGAGCTAATATGTTTCTATTGGTTTGTTTAAGGTGCTATCAGATCATCTGCTTTTTTACCTATGTTATGTAGCTTGAAGCTGAGTCTGTTAAGAAAACTTGGCCTCCCATTCATTTTTCGCTTTTTTAGTTAATGATCCAAAATATCAAATAAACAGTACAAGCTGTTACATATTCAGTTATGGTAATTCTTACAGAATAAGCAATTACACCTTGGTTTTCACAATTTGTTTGAACCTGGGGCCTAATTATAGGTGTGTTCATTTACTCAACAATTTGTACAGATTTGTACAAGTCCAGCAACTTCTTGCAATCGACTAATGCTAAGTTTACATTTACGAAATCCACTCGATTTCATCTGTCAATTCCATAGCTCAAACGTCAAATGAAATCTCATCTGAAATCCATTGGATTTCATTTGACGTTTAACCTATGATTTGACAGATGAAATCGAGTGGATTTCGTAAACGTATACATAGCATAACATCTTTTGCATTGTACTGTAGAGTAAACGAACAACATCCAGTAACAATTTGTAAAAATTTTGAGTAAACGAACACACATTAGCATTGTTCCTTTACTTTTTTAATGGTAAGGGTGGTAAAAGAGAAAAGTGTCAAAATTACTCTCTCATGAACATTTTTACCAGAAAAGTGATGGTAGAACAAGAAAAGGTAGCAGCAATACCCAGCTGACTGAACTGGGTTGTAGTGTTAGTGTCAAATTCCATTCGACATTTTATGTATTTATTTCTATGTTCGATGTATATTAGGGATATATATTTTTGAAGAACAAATTTATTCATCAGAAAAAAAACTATTTCCCATAAAGACGGCTTCATATCATTGACATGTAACCTCCTCCAGGTCCGAACGACATGCCGCACACTAAAACACCGCTTATAGAGGCGGTACAATATTTGTTAATATGTGTGGTATTCTCTTAAACTTGAAAAGAATGAAGCCCTAATAAACATGTGCTTTTTTGTTTTCAAAAGCAAATGATTGAAACATCTTCTCTTTTTTCAATGAATTACCAGCGACCCGAAACATTTTTGCAAGTATTCTACTTTCTGCGAGAAATTATGCATTTAGTGGAATGATATGGAAACATTCAAATTGAAAATCTAACGAGTTTTCATTCATGTTTTCCAAAATATTCAATCAAATGTGAAAAATTATTAGTTTTTTAAATTCCAATAATTTATAGACATTTCCTTGTTTTGTTTACAATTACGTTCACACTAAGGTTTACAAACAAAAACAAATTCCTTTGTGGTTGTTGTTCGAGTTGTATTTGTTGTAGTATTAACTTTACCTTGTATTTGTTCTACCATGCAGAAAAGTAAAAGAACGGAAAAATGGTAGATCTGGCAGCAATGTCAAAAAGAAACATACAAAATCAATTTTCGTCTTTTATTTCACAGTTTTTAATTTAGTTTTGTCAGCGTTCGACTTTTTCTTCTGTTTTTCGTCCATTTTCTTTTTCATTGTGAAATAATCGTCAAACAAAAGTCGAAAAATCAGTTCTGCCATTTTTTACCTGCAGAAATTTTGCTGGTAGCCTGTGGTAGAAGAGAAAGCCATTTCAATCCCTCTCTCCACTCTCACTCTCTTAAAAATTGCTTCCAGTTTTGCCACTTTTTGGGATTAAGGAACGCTTTGCAGGTTAAAAATGGTAACAAATGGTAAAAATGGTAACCTCAGGTAAGTAAGGGAACACAGCTATTATGTGATTCGATATGAGCTTTGTTCCAGTACTTTTCTAATGGCAAAAGTAGTAAAAGAGCAAACTGTCAAAATTGCTCCCAGAGCAGATATATTTTCAAAAAGTATGGGAACGGAAAACTTGGAAAATGTTTAAATGGTTCATATAAAAAAATGACGTCTGCCAAAAACATAACAACAAATATAAATTTTTAAGAATTTGTTTTATTTTAATTGTTTAACATGAAAGGACACTTGCAAATTAACTACAGGAACCAACACCGATTTTACGCATTCCTCTGATCACTTATACAGCTGTATGTAGTACGAAATTTTAAGATTAAAATCTCTCCAGGCAAAATATCGAAATTTTGTGTTAAATCATCAATGACCTTAGTAACGACTAATCTGCAGCAAAACCCAATGTTTGCAAACGGCATTCTGCTGGTCAAGCTTTTCCTTTTTTATTTAAAATAAAAAACAATATTTTTATGAAAACCTGCGTTTCTTTGCTAAATGTATGATGATGTTCATCTGATTTATAAAATGCAATTACATTGTGAAACAAAATATAAAGTATTTAAAGAAAATTTAAAATACATTTAAATTGATAATGACACATTTGGCTCTATAGCGAACACCATCTTGCGTTTCCTTGCAAACAGACATTCCAGTCGGTACGTGATGGAACAACGATAGGTTCTTCTACAATTCCTGAATTTGCATCACCATCTTGCACACGTTAAAGATCTTACGAGATTTAAAAACTTCTTACAACATTGCTCTCTAGGAAGTGTCTATTCTACGCCATTAGAAGCGATATTTCTACTGAAAGTTAAGAATAAATCTGGACAACATGGCGGATCTTGCTGTTGCAAAGGCAAATGACAGTGGTATACACATTTTCCTAAAATGTCCAAACCTCGAACGGTTACGGTAATGATTACGTATTTTTGTATTTCACGTAACGGCTTGTGGATGCTGCACTTGTGGAAGATTTCGTATTACAAAGCATTCACCATAAACATGATTGAATTGATTCGTCAAACTTCAAAAAAACTGTTAATTAATGAAAAATTCCTGCGAATTTTAATACGTAACACCGCGGATTGTAGTTATCACTGCATCTGTAATTGCCTTGAAGTGTTATTTCGTTATTAAATATAGAATTTGATTATTTCGTAGTCAAATTATTTTTTAAATTATTATTTTTTCCTTTGAACAAATGTCAAATATATTGTTTGACGAATTTACAACTTTCTACACACCCAAATTTGTGTAGTAGAAAATAGTAGAAGAGAAAGCCATTCCGAGCCATTTTTGTTTAAAGAGAATAAAAAATTTTGCCAATTTTTGTAGTACGGGAACGCATTTTATCAAAAAATTTTAAAAATAGTACTAAATAGTACTATTTTGCAGGTTCTGGAACACAGCTATCGAGTTGATTCGAACCGAGTACTAGAGCTGGCAAACCATCGATATTCCCAACATTAGATATTTTCGATATAATGTTTTAAAATATCGATTGCTATCGATATTATCGATAAGTTGTCATCGCCATTAATTTGTAGATGAAAATGGCGGAAATGTCAATGATTTTTTTGAAATTATGCAAAAGTAGTTCACAGAAATGTAAAGGGGAATAAACAACTGCTTTTATTTTATAAAAAATGTAAAAAGTACATTTTATTTTAACAAAAAATGTGTACGTGAGACTACGGACTTACACACATATAACCGAAAAGCAGCCAAATTTATATATATTTCAATGGATTTCAGGTTATGGGTTTCTATTCCGATAATATCGATAGGCAAAACTATCTATCGATATTGAATTTTTAAATAATAATCGATATTATCGATAGTGCCATCGATTTTTTGCCAGCTCTACCGAGTACTCAAAGCTGGGATGACAATTTTCGTTATCGATTAAAATGATCGAGTTATTGAGCATAAATTTGCGAGAAATTTCTCGTAGCTAAATTGCCTATCGTAAACCAACAAAATGAAAGACCTCTTAATATCTTTTTGTATAAAATGTAAAAAAATTGTTGTTTGTTGCCGGTTTGTAGAAGAAAAATAAAATTAAGAAAAAAATCTCAGCATTTCTACATGGTAGAACAAATATAAGGTAAAGTAAATACTACAACAAATACAACTTAACAACAACCACAAAGGAATTTGTTTTTGTTTGTAACGTTATGCTTGGTTTACATTTACGAAATCCACTCGATTTCAACTGTCAAATCCATAGGTTAAACGTCAAATGAAATCCAGATGAGATTTCATTTGACGTTTGAGCTATGGAATTGACAGTTGAAATCGAGTGGATTTCGTAAATGTAAACTTAGCATTACTGTCACCGGTACATGTGAACAAAACAAGAAAATGTCTATAAATTATTGGAATATATAAAACTAATATTTTTCACATTTGATTGAATATTTTGGAAAACATGAATGAAAATTCGTTACATGTTCAATTTGAATGTTTCCACATCATTCCACTAAATGCATAATTTCTCACAGAAAGTAGAATTCTTGCAAAATTTCATTGAAAAAGGAGAAGGTGGTTCAATATTTTGTTTTTGAGATCAAAGAAGCATATGTTTATTATATGCTGTTTATATTAGAGCTTTTTGGAGGGTTAACCTTCATTATCAGGATTTGTTTGACGTATATGTAATGGAATTGACATTTAAAACCCAGTGGGTTTGTTGAATCCGTTTATATATAAACGTACTATTAAACGCCGTACACACTAGAGCCTTTTTGCCGGGTTAACCTTCTTTGTGAGGATTTATTTGACATATAACCTGTTGCGTGGTCTTTGCAGTTTTTTTAATAAAAAAAGAAACGAAAAACCCGACAAAATTTCTTCGCACGACCGATCAAACGAGACAACGTTTTAAAAATGAGGCGCGGAAACGGCAAGTAGATGCTGGTGAATAAAAAGTGGTGCCAATTGCAGGGCTGTGTTTGAGTAGGGTAATGGAGAATGATAACATATGACGAAATACAACCCTGAAGTATGACAGGTTTAGTAGTACCTGGGGGTAAAAGAAAATAAATAAACTGAAGGAAAATAAAAGAAAATTATTGGAAAGTAGGGGAAAATTGTAGCGTCATTTCCCAGGATATAAAAGGGCCTAGAACCTAAAAAGCGCGTGAGAATCAAGTGCCGTGTCTAACCCCTAAGTTGGGATATTAAACCTTAACGTTCACCCAGAAAACAAAAAAAAATTAAAACAAATAATTATAAATTATTTTTCAAAAAATCAATTCAAATATTTTATTTAAAATTGTGTCTTTTTTTTTTAATGTTGTGGGCAGATTACCAACTAAATTGCACCAACAATTTAAAAGAAGACATCAACTGTCCTCCTCGACGCTCCAAAAGGGAGGAGGGCAGCAATATTTTATTCAACTATTTGAAAATTATCCATAAAAATACATCGGGGAAGCAGAAATAACCTTATTATGATTTTTTGGTTTTTGCTGTGAACCACACATATGATTGCCTGGATCATTGAAGAATTGATGTAAACCGTGCGTTTCTGGTGCTTGCCAAGAAAACCCTTTCTTTGCTGAATTGAGTAAAAGATTGATGTAAGCCTTTGATGCCAGGTAAATTAAATAGTGAAATCCCCCGTTTACACTGCTTACGAAGAACGAATTTATTTAATTGACGGCCATTTCGCGCATGAGCGCCAATTATCAAAAGGAGAAAAAAAAACCTGAAATGAAAATAATGATAAAATTTTGAATTAATTCTTAATATAAAAAAATATCTTGATTCTAATTAAATTGATTTTTAACGTAAACTAGATATATTTTAAAATAAGTTGTGTTGTCCATACTCAATATTTTAATGTTAATTTTTTTTATGTGAGGGTTATTAATGCCGCCATTTAATATTAATCGAGTGTAGGATTACTTCTCAGCAAAATTATCATAAAAGGATTTAAACAAAAAAAAATATTAAGACTACCAATGAACAGTCTACTCACCGCTTAAGAGAGCTCTTTTAGGTAGGGAATTTGTTAGAATTTTATTGTGTGTGGCCGAATTGGCATTGTAATTGGAAAAGAGAGGTAATCTGAGTCAGTGACTCGCCATTTTGTCTCTAATTTCGGTATTAATAATTCATTTTTTTTTATGATTATGAATTTTTGTTAGTAGGTTAAGAGAAAAAATGACTAAGCCATCAATATATTTTTATGCTTGATTGTCAAGAAAAATCATGTGCTAGTTTTGTGTTATAAAGGGGGTAATATGATGTAAATTGCTAGGTAAGTGTGTGTGGAGCACGGGGCCCTTTTAATAATGACTGATGAAACGGACTAAAGGGTCAAGGTTGGGCGGGCTATGTGTGGGCGCAATTTTCCATCAAGCACCTTTGTCACTGGTATATGTAGGGTTGTATTTGTTGTTTGTGTTCTTGTCTTTGTATGTTCAAATTCAATTATTGTTTATCCCCTTGGGCTGATGGTGCCAGGGTTGGGACCGCCTTGAGTACAGCTCCCCTGAACTAGCTGGATACCCCACCACAGTGCCGCATAAGCCGGATTATAACAATATGGCGCCCAAAATAAAAAACGAATCATAAAATGATTTAATTTCAATACACAGTGCAATACCACCAGTGCGCTGTAAAATAGACCTACGATGCAATAAACCAAAAAGACAAATATCGCATTTTCTTATAATGCAAATTTTGCAACCACATTTTCCCTTTTGAAATTGTGTTAAATGTGCAATAATTAGCTATAAGTATGAGAAAATTAGGATATTTGTTTTAAAAATTCCAAAATGGTCAAGTGCAATAGCTCTTGTTCGTCTAATGTAACAAATGATGTATTGTTTATGACCTGTTCTGTTTATGTGTATATGTTTTGTGATAAGTAGTTTCAATAGTCGTTAGAGAAAACATAAGGGGAAATGTGCAATTGCTTCAGTGACGAAGGTATCACAGAGTGCATTGCGCAAAGTACTCGTGTACGTGATCTCTTTTCTTACTAATATAGGAAAACTGCCGTCGTGTTTGATCTAATTATGTGTTTGTTCAGTAACGTTAATTCCTAATTAGCAATATACCGTGACAACCAATAGGGACACATTGATTTAACATGATTAAAGAAAAAAGAAACAAATGTTCATAAAAAAATCCACACACTTTCATAACCAAGCAATTGAAAATACATCTTATGCCCTCTTATATGTATGTTGAAAATTAAAAGTAAAAAAAAAAAACTAACCTTTAATATTTTATGTTATTTGATTTTATGTATTGTTTGTTTAGTTCATTAACGTATTAATAACTAGTTCATCCAGTATTTTTTTTTATTTAGGTAAATCTGCTTTCATTTTTTCATAAATTATTTCTTACCACAACATTTTTTTTGTTTATATCATTGCCAAAACGTAAATTCAAATCACTGTTAAGATCCGAGTTCAACTGTTAATTATCATTATACAATCTAATGAGTGAACAGATAGGTGGGAAAAGACGTAGCAAAAGGAATCGTTTGTCAGCTTTTGATGTTAGTGTATTTTCACCTCAAACTCCTAGACCCAAAACGAAGAAGAAAAGAACAGAAGTAATCATGGCCAACAGAGAAGGTTCAATACAAGATTTATCAGGTACAATTAACAATCCTAATGCTAGTACGAGTGCTGGCGCTCGAGTACCAGAGAACGAAATGGATCATATGATTAGAGGTATGGTACAAGAGAGCGTAAACGACGCTAGAGCTAGTATTAGAAATTTAGTACAAGAAAGTGTCAGCCAGGAAATGGAAAAGTTTCAATCTGCAATTCAAAAATTGAATGAATCTATCGCCAGATTATCGGTAGGTCGTAACCATGATCCAAACCCTAACCCACAACCACCATTACCCCCTAGGCCTCAGGCTCCGCCTGGACCGCACAATAGTTATACAAACGCGAGCCGCCAAAGCTCGGATGTGCCGCCCATATTTAATTCCAATTACGTTCAACCCTTCAAAGTGGAACGGTTTCACTTAAATTTTTCAGGAAGACCGAACACATTATCTGTCGAAGACTTTATTTACAGAATCGAATATTTTCAAAAACATTATAGATTGTCCTGGGAGGAAATTCTAAATGAGTTCCACATCCTTGTGTCAGGACCCGCTTATGATTGGTACTGGCTTCAACAAAGGAACGAAGCCATCACTGATTGGATGTCCCTTAAGTATGGATTAACCGAAAGGTTTAAAACTAGAGAGATCTCATGGAACGAAAACAGCAACCTGGGGAAACCATAGACACATTTTTTCACGATATGAATCTCATGCGTTCTAAGTTGGAAAAACCCGTCTCTGATTATGAGATGATTACATTAATAAAGAAAAATCTTCGAAAGAATCTATCTAGCATTGTCTATGCAATGCCTGTGAGTTCCGTCGAACAACTGAGAGTCGAGTGTTTAGAGATTGAGAGGACGTTTTTTAGGCGTGAAAATGTGGCACCGCCACCACCCACACCCATAAATAGACCGATTCGGGTTAATGCTTTACAAGAAGAAGAAGAAGTCGATAATTTCCGTAGGTTTGAGGAAACAGATGAAGTCCCGGAAATAGCGGCTATAAATACCCAGACTGTCTGCTGGAATTGCCAAAACCCGGGGCATGTCTTCCGTGAATGCACTTCCACTCAAAGAAATTACTTTTGTTTTAAGTGTGGTAAACCCAACACAATAACACCAAAATGTGCGAATTGTGCGTCGGGAAACTCCCGAAAGAACATGGTTGCAGCGGGAAACCATCGTTCAACGGAACCGCACAAGGGAGCAAACCCGCTGACAAACAAGTGAATGAGAACCAATGTAATAATTATCCATCAATACGCCATTACCTACCACTAGAATCAAGGCAACAACACTATGACCTTGTAAAAACAAAAATTTTTGGCAACAGCGATGAAAATAAACCGATAGAAAATTCAGAGAAAAAAACATTTAAGAAACAGGAAAAGAATAAACAAAGGATCCTTAAGCTAAGACAATACCAAAAGGAGAATAGAAAGCGTAGAAAATCTTTATGTGAGACCATAGTACGATGCCAAGACATAAGTGATCCAAGACCATATGTGTTCATTAAAATCAGGGAGAAAGAGATACAAGGCCTATTAGATTCAGGAGCAACTGTAAGCCTTTTAGGTAAACCGTGTCGAGAAATCGTAGAGGAATTGGATTTGGAAATTCAACCTTACACTTCCGATATAAGTACGGCCTCTGGGAAAAGGCACAGAATTTTAGGCAGAATTCAAGTTAATGTTGAGTATGAAGGAAAAACTAGAAAAATGAATTTATATTTGTGTCCCGATCTACAGCAGGATTTGTACCTAGGAGCCGATTTCTGGCGTCTATTCGAAATAGCACCAGAAATATTTCCCTTGAATGAAATTAATTTAGACCTCCAAATAAAAATACATGGCGATTCAAAAAACGAAAATACAAAAATGCATACTTTAACAGAAGATCAAAAGAAAAGGTTAGACGAAGTCATTAAAAAGTTTCCAACATTTGAGGAGAAGGGTTTAGGATGTACAAGGATAGAAAAACACGCCATCAAGTTAGTGGAAGGAGCACAGCCTGTCTAGGATAAACACTATCCCTTATCCCCAGCTGTTCAAGACATTGTTTACAAGGAGATAGACAACATGCTCGCTCTGAATGTAATTGAGGAGAGTGATTCTCCTTGGAGTAATAGAACGACTGTTGTAAGAAAACCCGGGAAGAATAGATTTTGTCTGGATGCCCGGAAACTAAATGCGCTTACCGTAAAAGACGCATACCCTCTACAAAACATAGATGGAATACTTAGCAGAATTGATCAAACGCATTTTATAAGCAGCGTCGACCTGAAGTATGCGTTTTGGCAGATTGAGCTGGAAGATGAAGCCAAGCCATATACTGCCTTTACGGTACCAGGTCGACCGCTTTATCAGTTCCGCGTAATGCCGTTTGGACTTTGTAATGCGGCGCAGCGACTCTGTCGCTTAATGGATAAAGTTATCCCTGGCCGTCTCAAGTCCAACGTCTTCATCTACCTAGACGACCTTCTTATTATCTCAGAGGATTTCGATAACCATATAAAATTGCTTAACGAAGTGGCTGAATGCTTACTAAAAGCAAATCTCACAATTGGTCTAAAAAAATCGTTATTTTGTTTTACCGAATTGAAATACCTCGGTTTTATAATCGGGAACGGATGCCTTAAAACCGACCCAGAGAAGATACATGCTATTAAAGAAATACCAGTACCGAAAAATCCGAGAGAGGTTAGAAGTTTTTTGGGAACCGCAGGATGGTACCGGCGGTTCATCAAAAATTTCGCCTCCATATCTGCTGCCCTTACCGATACCCTCAAAAAAGGCCAAAAATTCTCTATTAGTTCAAAGGCAATGGAATCATTCAATACGCTGAAAAGGGCCCTGACCTCAGCCCCAGTCCTTCGTCACCCAGATTTCTCACGCGAATTCTTCATTCAATGTGACGCATCAGACTATGGAATTGGGGCTGTGTTGTTTCAGAAGGACGATAACGGAGGAGAAAATCCAATCGCCTTCTATTCCCAAAAATTAAATGCTCGCCAACGGAATTATTCAGTAACTGAAAAGGAATGTTTGGCAGCGGTACTAGCGGTAAAAAGATTTCGGCCTTATGTCGAATTAATGAAATTCACCATAATTACAGACCATGCTAGCCTTAAATGGCTGATGTCCTTAAAGGACTTAAGCGGCAGACTTGCGCGCTGGTCTTTGCAGCTCCAAGCATATGACTTCTCTATAGAACACCGGAAAGGCTCCGAAAATGTAGTGGCGGATACCTTATCTAGGATGCCCACCGACTCTGGGGTTATAATCGAAGAAATCCAGAATGAGGATATGTTGGGTTTTGAGACGACGGCGTTTGAGAGTGAAGAGTATTGTGAACTCAATGACACAATAATTTCGAATCAAGTAAATCTACCCGACCTTAAGGTAGAAGACGGAAAAGTGTACATAAGGGCCAAACATTTTGATGCAGACACCAATGAATTCGAATGGAAACTGTGGATACCCCAAGACATCACCTACGCGTTGATTGAAAAAGCCCATACATATACCGAAGTAGTGCATGAAGGCATAACCAAAACATTAAACAGACTAAAGACGTTTTATTATTGGCCGAAGATGGTATCTCAGGTCAGACAATACATAAAAGCCTGTCAAATGTGTAAAGAAACGAAGCCCTCCAATCAGAACATGAGACCACCTATGGGAGAAGAAGTTGTAACCGAAAGGCCATTCCAGAAGTTGTATATTGACTTCTTGGGAAAATATCCTCGTTCCAAAAAAGGAAATGCTTACATCTTTATTGTAGTGGATCATTTCACGAAATTTACTTTTCTACATGCCATGAAAGAGGCTACTGCCCAAAATGTCATACGGTTCTTGGAACACCATGTATTTCACGTATTCGGTGTGCCGGAAACAATACACAGCGACAACGGGAAGCAGTTTTTGTCGAAATCTTTCGAGGAAATGATAAACAACTATAAAATCAACCATATAACAACGGCCTATTACTCTCCTCAATCGAATGCATCAGAGCGAGTAAATCAGTCGGTACTAGCGGCGATAAGGTCATATGTTGAGAAAGATCACCGTGACTGGGATCTATACCTATCCGAAATTGAACAGGCTCTGAGGACTTCCGTGCACTCCGCAACCGGCGTCAATCCATTTTTTTCCTTATTCGGGTACAATCGGTTTTCAAGCGGAGCAGATTATAAATTAGCTAAGCGCCTCAGATCATTAACAGATCACCAAATCGTTCATTTTAACAGAAATGAGAAATTAGAATTGATGAGAGAGAAGATGAGGGATAGCATGCATCAGGCATACGAAAGCAGCTCAAAGCGTTACAATCAACGAGCAAGAATTGTCAAATTCTTGCCCGGGCAAGAAGTGTATAGAAGGAATCATGTGTTGTCTGATTTTAAGAACAATATAAATTCCAAATTCTGTAAGAAATTCCTTAAGTGTAGAGTAGTAAGACCAATTGGAAATAACATGTACGAATTGGAGACACTTCAGGGAAAACCCCTCGGGAATTATCATGCCAAAGACATTAGAATATAGAAAAAGTGCAATAAAGCTGTGATATAGTAATAATAGTGCAATATAGGTTAATAAATGTGTGTCGTGTGTGTCCACTTTTATCAATCTATTTGGCTTTTATTTAACTATATCAATAGATTATTGTGATATGATAATAATAGTGCAATATAGGTTATAAATTTGTGTCGTGAACGTCCAATTTTATCTACCTATTTTGGTTTTTTTTTTTTTTTAAATTATATCATAATATTCTTGCCTCTTTTTCTATAGTAGTCATTAGCATGATAGTACATAACTTAAATTGCCCGGCCAATAGATCTCAGGGTGTGGGAGTTCCCCACGTTGGGTCTGGAGACAAGTAAGCTCCAAATAAACTAGTACAAAAAGTCTAACCACCTTAATATAGCATGTCAACTATAAACGAGTAAACCATAAAAAAAACAGGGAATTGTTGTATGCCTTATAAATCTCTAAAAATCACAAATCAAACCAAAATCCCTTAATTCAAATTAAGAAGCTAACATTTTTACACCCACAGTGAATGCAATCTACCTGGAAAGGCTATTTGTTCTCAAAGACATATTGATTAAACCCAAACCCCATTGAAATAATAGGACATATTTTCTTTTCAAACTGAAAATCACAACCCAATAGGATAATTTTATTAATAATGTTTAGTACACTCGGGGTTCCCTATGAAAAGGAATTTTAAATATAGGAAAACAAACGATCTAATATATCATAAAATGTTTATACATCACAAAAAATAATAATAAGGAAGGTATACTAAAATATAAATATTATACAAATACGTCAAGTCCAATTCAATGGCGGCAAAAAAAGGTGTAATTTCTTTATTTGTTTTTCGTTTCACGTAGTCAACAATAATAAAACATATTCACGGGAGGTGATCATAGCCACTCCTTCCACAGGTAGTCGATGGTCAGACTAGCACGGTTTCAACATGGCGACGTCAAGTTTATAGGCGAGGGGTATGAAGTAGTGAAACCCATGTACATGGTTTTCTGTGTTTGTTGTGTTGCCTCTTCTCGTTCTTCGTTGCAAGATTATTTCTTCGATTTTCTTTCATTTTTATTTTCTCAAGCAAACGTTAACAACAAAACAAACATAAAAACATTTAATTAATGAAATAGTGAAAATTTAACTATTAATAATAATTTAATTATTAATGTTAATTATTTTATGTTGTTTTTTTGGTTTATTTATGTCTTTTTTTGTTTTTATTGGTATGAGAAACACAACAAATGCGAATGGTAAAATAAAGAGGACACGCAAAAATCTTAAATTTCACGTTAACGTGTGTGGACACTAACGAAACTTGAAAAGAAACTTTACCGAAATTGGTTTCAAGAAACCTTGCTAGTCTGACCATCGACGTAGAGACCAATTATCAAATAATTGCAAACAACATTCAAAGTAATAAATTGATATCACAAATTCAATTGTAATAAATTAAAAAATTCCGCAGACAATAGATATTTTGCACCATTAACATTTCATATTAATAATCACATTCATCACCTTTGGCTAATATTAATGCCACCAAGGCCTTGTCTCACTGTCAGTCAGCTGTCCCAGTATAATAGAAATAGAAATGCCAAACTCACCTAAAAACAATCAGCAGCAAACATTTAGCATTTGTGTAAACACGGGAGTTCTCGCCATTCATAATGATTAAATGAGCCTACTTGTCCATTGATGCAAAAAAAATTGATGTTGGGCAAAACACACACTGGTGGTTGAAAGGTACACAATTTCTGGTAACATTCCTTACACGAACAAGAACTGAAAATACACAACAACAACAAAAAACCAGAATTAATCAACGAAAGTAACATTTCTCTGTTTATAGTTATTCAACTGAACAAATGAATATGATTTGAATGCATTAAAATTATTTGTTCTTTCTTAAAATTTTTCTTCTTATTCTTATTATTATTTCTTCACATTGTTTGTTTTTTTTTTTTTGTTTACACACATTTAATTGCACGTTTTCATTTGGTTAATCATTTACTTGTAGCCACAAAAACACACACACGCACACAAACATATGTCATGAGGGCAATCAGCCTGTTTATTGTTTCTCTACTGCCATGGTACAATTAACAGGTAGATGCATCAGCAAACAACTACAACAAAAACGAGTTCAGTACTGTGAAATGTCAAAAATGTTTTCCAAAAATAAAGCGATTCACACAATTTTTTCAACAAAATTTTGTTAGGTAGTTATTAATAAACACATTATTACAAAAATCCGACAAAAACTCACAATTTTTCTTTTAAAATTTTGTTTTTTAATTTTGTGTTTTCAATTACAACAACTTTTTTGACAGCTCACAGTACATCAGCTGGGCTGATGCGGGTACCTGTATGATTGTGCCATGTCTACTGCATAACAAAAAAAGAAAACACTTTATTGTGAAGACCACATCATCACCATCATCCACCACCATTGTTCTTATATCAACATAACACAACAATAATTTTTCTTAGGAATTCTGGAACGTATGAGAACATTTTTGGCCTTGCCTCCTATTCAGTAAATCACATTTTTATTAGGAACTAAATCGCTCTTGGAATGTCATTCAAAGACCATCACTTTTCATAACAAATCCTTTTTATTCCTTCAAATTCACTTGTGGTCTTGTATGGGATCACTAATTTTAACCATGAATTCACTAAATATATTAAAAAAACACATTCATATCAATCCAGCAGCATTTTCATTATATCCACCTATTTCATTTTTTCTCACATATTTAACACACTGTTTTTAGGATTATAAAATACACCATTTCTGGCGAACATTGCTGGTTGATGATCATATTCATACATGTTTTTGTCATTACGCGATGAACACTTTTGGGATGAGTATGCACTGTAGGTCAGGTAGCAATTAACAGGAATCTGGAGCAAAACAATTTAGCTGATGAGGTAGTTTTTACACGAGATTTTTTTTGTGTGATTCTTAATGAAACCAAATTCTTTATGAGCACTTTAACACTAATGTCCATACACCATGCTTTGAGATAGAACTCACCTAACGATGACCGGCAGGCAACAGCAAATGTGGCTCAGACAATGTTGAATTTTCATGCAGTAAACTTTTCCATGAGTTGTTGTTATGAAACAACGCAAACGGCTATTCACAAAACGTAACAAGAGACATAGGTAAAGGAAATTGTTGATGTTGCTAGGTAAATCTTGTACACCCAAAGTATTAACAGCCACTAAGGTTTATCTGTAAGGAAAGGAAATAAAGTCATAATTAATATAAAATAGAAATGAACATTTGCAACAAAGAAATAAATTACCTGTGGAAATGTACGTTCAGCACAAAGTCCCGCGTTAACCGAACTCCATTGAACTTATCATGACGCAGTTACAAAAGGCAGCGACGCCAGCGTAATAGTAAAGGGCTGCTGTTGCGTCGTACAGTCATGATGGTGGAGACTTGATAACATGTACATACAAACATGTGTGTGACTGGCGTGGGTCGAACAATTGTGACTGTGTTGGCTCCATTAAAAAAGTCCATACTGTATGTGTGACTAGCGTACGTGACATGTACGCGAAATGCAAGTTTTTTTCGCATAGCGGCACCCTCCATGCACATACATATAAACATATTGTCAATGATGGATAGGAATAATTGTGTGTAAAGCAAGCGTATGTTAATACACGTAAAGACAATTATTTCAATGAATACACATTTTTCTGGAAATATAAGAAAAAAAAATGTTATTTCTATTTGAAATGCATGATAAATTATTATTCTGATCTTACCTGGGAGTTCTGTGTAGGAACATTCACACATGAAGAAAAAATGCACCATAACCTCGTGGTCATGAAAATTTCCATAGTTTTTGCTTGCGTTTTACTTTTTTTCATACTTATCCAATTTTGCGAAACAAAGACTACACGCACATCCCCATTCTTATTGCAAGGCACTAGAATGGTGAAGTTTTGTTGCGTGGTCTTTGCAGTTTTTTTTAATAAAAAAAGAAACGAAAAACCCGACAAAATTTCTTCGCACGACCGATCAAACGAGACAACGTTTTAAAAATGAGGCGCGGAAACGGCAAGTAGATGCTGGTGAATAAAAAGTGGTGCCAATTGCAGGGCTGTGTTTGAGTAGGGTAATGGAGAATGATAACATATGACGAAATACAACCCTGAAGTATGACAGGTTTAGTAGTACCTGGGGGTAAAAGTATAGCTCTGTTCCAGAACTAAAAAGTTTTTACAATTTTTACCACTTTTACACATTTTGCGTTCCCGTACACAAAATTTATATGAAAATCGTTTACGACTTTTACAACTTTTACGACTTTTACCACTTTATAAAGTACGGGAACAGGCCAAAAATAAATAAACTGAAGGAAAATAAAAGAAAATTATTGGAAAGTAGGGGAAAATTGTAGCGTCATTTCCCAGGATATAAAAGGGCCTAGAACCTAAAAAGCGCGTGAGAATCAAGTGCCGTGTCTAACCCCTAAGTTGGGATATTAAACCTTAACGTTCACCCAGAAAACAAAAAAAAAATTAAAACAAATAATTATAAATTATTTTTCAAAAAATCAATTCAAATATTTTATTTAAAATTGTGTCTTTTTTTTTTTAATGTTGTGGGCAGATTACCAACTAAATTGCACCAACAATTTAAAAGAAGACATCAACTGTCCTCCTCGACGCTCCAAAAGGGAGGAGGGCAGCAATATTTTATTCAACTATTTGAAAATTATCCATAAAAATACATCGGGGAAGCAGAAATAACCTTATTATGATTTTTTGGTTTTTGCTGTGAACCACACATATGATTGCCTGGATCATTGAAGAATTGATGTAAACCGTGCGTTTCTGGTGCTTGCCAAGAAAACCCTTTCTTTGCTGAATTGAGTAAAAGATTGATGTAAGCCTTTGATGCCAGGTAAATTAAATAGTGAAATCCCCCGTTTACACTGCTTACGAAGAACGAATTTATTTAATTGACGGCCATTTCGCGCATGAGCGCCAATTATCAAAAGGAGAAAAAAAAAACCTGAAATGAAAATAATGATAAAATTTTGAATTAATTCTTAATATAAAAAAAATATCTTGATTCTAATTAAATTGATTTTTAACGTAAACTAGATATATTTTAAAATAAGTTGTGTTGTCCATACTCAATATTTTAATGTTAATTTTTTTTATGTGAGGGTTATTAATATTAATCGAGTGTAGGATTACTTCTCAGCAAAATTATCATAAAAGGATTTAAACAAAAAAAAATATTAAGACTACCAATGAACAGTCTACTCACCGCTTAAGAGAGCTCTTTTAGGTAGGGAATTTGTTAGAATTTTATTGTGTGTGGCCGAATTGGCATTGTAATTGGAAAAGAGAGGTAATCTGAGTCAGTGACTCGCCATTTTGTCTCTAATTTCGGTATTAATAATTCATTTTTTTTTTATGATTATGAATTTTTGTTAGTAGGTTAAGAGAAAAAATGACTAAGCCATCAATATATTTTTATGCTTGATTGTCAAGAAAAATCATGTGCTAGTTTTGTGTTATAAAGGGGGTAATATGATGTAAATTGCTAGGTAAGTGTGTGTGGAGCACGGGGCCCTTTTAATAATGACTGATGAAACGGACTAAAGGGTCAAGGTTGGGCGGGCTATGTGTGGGTGCAATTTTCCATCAAGCACCTTTGTCACTGGTATATGTAGGGTTGTATTTGTTGTTTGTGTTCTTGTCTTTGTATGTTCAAATTCAATTATTGTTTATCCCCTTGGGCTGATGGTGCCAGGGTTGGGACCGCCTTGAGTACAGCTCCCCTGAACTAGCTGGATACCCCACCACAGTGCCGCATAAGCCGGATTATAACAAACCAATGGAATTGACATTTAAAACATAGTGGGTTTGTTAAATCCGGTTATATATAAACGTACTATTAGGCCCTAATTTTTTATTTAAATTTAACAAAATACCTCACATATTAGGGGTAGTTTACACTATATGTAAATGTCATATGACACGAAATAAAAATATTCCATATCTACCCACGGAGGCAATGTGGAGATGTAGTTTTTTTTTACATTTTTGCTGGTGTGGACGCACAGAGTAAATGGCGTAAGGAAAATCTCCAATATTGCACATATTAGCGAATATATAACTATGGGAAATTTCATGTCATATGACATTTACATATAGTGTAAACTACCCCTTAACAAACGTTGTACCGCCTCTATAAGCGGTGTTTTATTGTGCAGCTCGTCGTTTGGACTTTTTTATTTAATATATATATATTGTTAAGCGCTCGGCACATACGGTGCGTTGAGCGTCGCGCTACAACAACCACATGAAAAATGTGTAAGTGATGCCAAGTTTTTTTAAAAACAACAACATGGCTGACGCATTAAAGTTAAACATAATTTAACTGTTTTGGGACAACGCGTGTCCCAACGTGTCACTAAACGGACCGTATGTGCCGAACGCTTTACGAATGTAACTGATAGGTTTAAGTTAGTTTAGTTTAATTTCCGTTAATTTAAAAATTTGAATTGTAACGTAAAGTTTTTATTACGCAGTTACTTTATTTAAGCAACAACAACTACCATGTAGAACTCTCTTCATTATTCTGGATGTTACTTTACCTTTTATTAATGCGATTTTATTTGTCTTTCCATAATCGTGTAATTATCGTTTAGTTTCTACTTCTTGTATTTCGTGTTGTTGTAATTCGTCATTACTGTGCTGGTCTACTTGTATGTATGTGAGTATGGTTGTTCGCTTAGTGCGAATGTGCGTCTGTGTGTTCGCTGCACAGATTCGAGATGTTGCCAGATTACTGGATAATTCTAGACCAAGGAGATTTTGGGTATAAATAGCGTTAGGAACGGCAACATTGAGTAGTGGTGTTTTAAGCGTTGAACTGAACAGATCGGTTAAATAAGAGCTGCGTGCTAACTAGAGACTTGCTGTGTGCTTTGTAATTAAAGTCGGTTCTGAATAAGTGTAATAAAGTAAATAAAGCATTGTAGAAACGTAATCGAAAACGAACCCTGTTTTATTTGGTACAAATCGTATCGGGGAATAAAACAACGTCTACACGGAGATTAGTTAAATCTAATTCCGTAACAATATATATATATATATATATATATATATGGTAACATGGGGCGCCTTCGCCACGTTTTTTTCAAAATGTTCTCATACCGACACCGTTAAAGTTTTTTCAAATATTATTCTTGGTACAAATATTAGCGTACCTTGACTATAAGTTTTGATATATAAGTGGCTATAATTTTGTTTTTAAAATATTATTTTTGCGAATTTACAAAATGTCTAAAAAGTGGCGAAGCCTCCCCACCCATGGGGCAGCTTCGCCATCGAAATTAAACATTTTCCAACGGACTCTAAAACTGTAATTTACCATACTTTTTCCTTAAATATCAATATTATGCGAAAAAGGAACATGTTTTCTATAGAATAATCAAAAATGATTCTAAAATTCACAAATAGTAACCGATTCTAGCGGTTAATTGAAATAGGTTCCTTGAATTTAGATACAAAAATCATAATATAACCAAAACAAGATACGTTTATGATACTATTTGATTTTAACTTCACATTATAGTGTGGTATATCTATGGCATAAAGAATTGAAGTTAAACATGACAAAATTCTGACATTAACCCACCATACCCCTATCATGGCGTAGGCGCCCCACCCCCAACATATCTCATAATATGAATATATTGACATTTGTTATTGTTTTTTTCATGCAAATTATTGGGATTTCTATTCTTCTGTAGTTGTCTTCTAACGGTATAAAATATGTTTTTGATATCACAAAAGGTAAAGAAGATATCACAAAAAACATCTACCATAATTATTTTTCCCAATATCCTCAAAACACAAAACCGCGTGCTTCCGCTATCATACTTATGACACAACTGCCAACTTTTGGGAGATGATAGATCTTCATTAAACTCACAATTTTGCGTTTAACGGATTTTTTCTAGCACTTGTATTTTGCGAGAAAATCGGCGATGGCGTACCCGCCCCAGTGGCGAAGGCGCCCCATGTTACCATATATATATATATATATATACAGTCAGGGACAAAAGTTTACATACACCCCCTAAATCTCGGGTATTAGGGTTAGTAGTGATTTTTATAAAATTCCAAGTATGCAGTTTTGTTTCGTCTCACTAATAAACAATATTTAATAGAACAAAAGTATATTCCATAATACAAATAACGGTAAATTTAACAAAAACCTAAAAATGATGGGGACAAAAGTTTACATACACCCCAAGGAAATATGTGTATTACCGTCAAATTTATGGAATTAATAGCAAAATTTCTACATTTTATTGTTTTGGCGAATGTCTCTGGCTGTCTGAGATATATTTTAGAGAAAAGAAAATAATTTTTGGGGGTCAAATGCCGTTATTTAAGGTCAAACTTCTAGTATAGCTTGTTTAAGCTTACCCTTGCTCAATTCTTTGCGTTTTTAGGTATTGCACTTTAAAAATTAGAACAAAATTAGTGTCAGATTGCAAGTCTTGAGGCCCGAGAAAGCTTTAAAGTTGTTCTTGTGCACAATATACCTTCCTGAACGTCGATTAATACACTTTTTTTCCTCAGATTTCTCAGGAAGTGAATAGATTCCACGGAATTCTTGGCGCAAATTACAAACAGAAGGCCTTGAATTGCCTTCTAATATAGTCCGATACATTCCTTGGACCTCAATTGAATCAGAAATGTGAAATATTCTGTTACAAACCTGTTCCCGAAGCTTCTAAAGCATCAAAATGTAAGCACTACCAAAAAAGCATGAAATTTGTACTGTGAACAACGTCGTTTTCGTATTATGATCATTACCGTCACTATAGGGGCGACAAGTTTCGTATAATTGTACATTTCTGAGTTAATTGATGCCAGAGGATTGTATCAGACCATATTACAAGGCAATTCAAGGCCTTCTATATGTAATTTGCACCAAGAATTCCGCGGAATCTATTAACTTCCTGAGAAATCTGATGAAAAGCGGGCATTTATCGAAGTCCAAGAAGCAATATTTTGCACAAGAACAACTCCAAAGCTTTCTAGGTTCTCAAAATTTGTAATCTGACACTAATTTTGTGGTTTTTTTAAAGTGCATTACCTAAAAACGCAAAGAATTAAGCAAGGTTCAGCTTTAACAAGCTTACAAGAAGTTTGACCTTAAATAACGGAATTTGACCCACAAAAATTATTTTCTTCTCTCTAAAATATATCTCAGACACCCAGAGGCATTCGCCAAAACAATAAAATGTATACATTTTGCTGTTAATTCCATAAATTGCACGGCAATACGCATATGTCCTTGGGGTGTATGTAAACTTTTGTCCCCATCATTTTTAGGTTTTTGTAAAATGTACCGTTATTTGTATTATGGAATATACTTTTGTTCTATTAAATATTGTTTATTAGTGAGACGAAATAAAACTGCATACTTGGAATTTCATAAAAATCACTATTAACCCTAATACCCGGGATTTAGGGGGTGTATGTAAACTTTTGTCCCTGACTGTATATCCCTAATATACATCGAACATAGAAATAAATATATAAAATGTCGTATGGAATTTGACACTAACATTACAGCCCAGTTCAGTCAGCTGGGTATTGCTGTAACCTTTTTTTTTTTGTTCTACCACGCATGGGTGTTACCATGGTACAAAAAAGTAGAGGTAGGCCAGGTATGAAAATCACTGAGAAATGCCAACCTGCAGCCAAGGCTTAAAACTTCAAATGGCATGGTACAATAATAAAGGTAGATGTACCTGCATAGCTATCCCGTATTACAAAAACATATGGAAATTAGAGCTTCACTTTTTATATGTTAAAACATTTCTTTAGCTAGGCTCCAGAATATTCTTGTTGGAAAAGTGTTCCAAAAATAGCAAAAGTTCTTCCCAAACTTATGACAATGAAAAAATGTCATTCACTTATTTTCTACTTGACAAGTTTGCAGATAAATGTCAGCAGAATTTTTACAAAAATTGTAATTTTTACATTCCCGTACTTTTGGAACAAATTTAAATTAATATCAATATTTAATAAATTGTTCATTCGTATGTTTTGCTAAACAAATCAACTATTTTATTTTGCCACACGAATACACATTAGCTTTGTTCCTTTACTTTTTTAATGGTAAGAGTGGTAAAAGAGAAAAGTGTCAAAATTGTTCAAAATTGCTCTCTCATGAACATTTTTACCAGAAAAGTAAAGGAACGGATAAATGGTAGATCCGGCAGCAATGTCAGAAAAAAACATAAAAAATCAATTTTCGTCTTTTATTTCAATGTTTTTAATTTAGTGTTGTCAGTGTTCGACTTTTTCGTCCATTTTGTGAAATAATCGTCAAACAAAAGTCGAAAAATCAGTTCTGCCATTTTGTACCTGCAGAAATTTTGCTGGTAGCCTGTGGTAGAAGAGAAAGCCATTTTCGCTCTCTCTCCCCCCTCACTCTCTTAAAAATTGCTTCCAGTTTTGCCACTTTTCGGGGTTAAGGAACGCTTTGCAGGTTAAAAATGGTAACAAATGGTTAAAATGGTAACCTCAGGTAAGTAAAGGAACACAGCTATTATTTGTCATTGTTTTCATTTTAAGATATAGTGTTACAGCAGAAGTTTTTTGTTTTAACAATTCAGCGATACATCTACCTTTATGATTGCATAATGTCAAAAACAGTACAAAATGTCAACCATGGTACAATAATTCATAGGTAGGTCAGGTATGAGAATCGCCAAAATATACAACCCTGTCGCTATGGCGTAAAACGTCAAAATTGTTTTGATGAATGATAACGGATGAGTAGACAAAGAAGAAGAAGAAGAACGAAATGTTGAAATGAAAACAAAACAGAGTTTAATTTTTTGATCAATAATAAATATCAACTCTGCATGTCAACACGGTTTTGACCAAGATCTATTTATAAGGTCACGTAAGTAGCACAACAACAACTCTATTTTGGCCAAGAATTCTTCAATATGTCAAAATGTTTGTTTACGTTTTCATACAAATTATTCACAATAACAAAAAATTGACAGATTGAAACCAATCAGCTGGTCGTTTTACGCCACCTTATAATTTCATCATGGTTTTGACAGATTAAGCCATAACAAAAAAAATTGTAATCAGCTGTTAGCTGTGGCCTACCTAAGAATTATTGTACCATGATGTCAACCCTGCTCTTGACAGATTAGGCCATAAAAAGAAAAAAATTGTAATCAGCTGTTAGCTGTGGCCTACCTTTACTTTATTCTACCATGGGTGTTACCAAACGTGTTATGTGTGTTATCAAAGCCCAACGTAAATCGACGACGACGGAAGACACGAAACTTTGAAACAAAAGTTGGATGTGTTTAGGGCTTGAGACGTGTACGAATACTGTATGTAAAAGATACATTGATTGAACTACATTTTTGAATGCAAACTTATTGCAGAGTTGTCTGTTTAAAATTTTTTCTTCGAAGACTATCTTCTTTTAAATTCCCCATATCGATTATCTGTTGCGGATTATTATTTTGATGTTTGCAAACATAAAAAAGTATTTAATTAATTCTCTTTCGAGTTGAGATACATTGAAAAATTAGGAGTCTACCGAAGTCCCACGCATCCAACCATTACACTACGTTTCACGGGTGGTAAAGCCGATCTTCAGGTGTATTAGGATGTTGTTGTTGTGGCAGACGAAGGCAAAGCTTGGAAACTAGTATATATATCGCACTTCATTAGATAAATGTATATGCGAAATTATGTCAGTTAATTGAAACTCCAAACTTTTCCTATAGTCCTGCTTGGTAATCCCATTTTTCAATGTTCACAAATACTATGGTAAGTTTTATTCCTACATCATTAGTAATTCGCCTTAATAAGGCAAAAATAAAAAAATAATTTCAGCATGAGCCAGGCTGGGATTCGAACCTGGGTCTCCGACAACTAAGTGTCAAGGTTGCCGGCGTCTTAGCGTTCTAAGCCACCATCAACTTGTCAAAACTTTAGTAGACAATAATTGATGATCAAATCAAAAATAAAATCTTCTGATATAGAAGAGGAATTACTAATGATGTAGGAATAAAACTTACCGTAGTATTTGTGAACATTGAAAAATGGGATTACCAAGCAAGACTATAGGAAAAGTTTGGAGTTTCAATTAACTGACATAATTTCGCATATACATTTATCTAATGAAGTGCGATATATATACTAGTTTCCAAGCTTTGCCTTCGTCTGCCACAACAACAACATCCTAATACACCTGAAGATCGGCTTTACCACCCGTGAAACGTAGTGTAATGGTTGGATGCGTGGGACTTCGGTAGACGCCTAATTTTTCAATGTATCTCTAAAGGCCTTACAGCTCAACTCGAAAGAGAATTATTTAAAAATATCACTATAAATGGCCTTCGCCTTAATAAGGCAAAAATAAAAAGTATGAATTTTAATCACTGTGCATATCAACATAATTTACAATGAATTCGTTTCTAGAACACCCTAATATCTCATATAAAATGGCATTGAAGAGAGATTGAGAGTAATGACTGAGTTGGACCAATCAGAATCGTTTGCGTGTGTGAATCCAAACAAAACACATCGTTGCATTACACGGTATACCAAAACAAAGAAATTTATTGCAACAATTTTGGAAATAAAGAACAAATATTATTAAATAATAAAAATACTTTGTTAAATATTTGTTCTATTATTAGCATTATATACAATTTCATATAATATTTCTAAGAAAATCTCATAAGTAATCCTTTGTTGTTGATTATTTAGTTACTACCATTTAAAGCAACTCTGAGTACTAAGCCGTCAACAAAGAGAGCTGTCGAGTAAAGTTGAATGTCAACTCTCCATCATTAGTGGTTTGAACATTGGAGAGTAAACAGTAAAAGCGGAATTTGTGCAAAAATTTCTTTTGCTTTAGAAAAAAGGGTGGAAATACCAACCTGCATTTTCCAAGCAGACGTGGCCAAAATAGATAGACTATTTTTCGTGATAAATTAATTAAATAAAAGTGAACAATTTGTTGCAAATAGTTGGAATAGTGTTAAACAATAATGAAGTACTTACTTTTAGTTGGGTTGTTATTGATTGTGGGTAAGTGCATTAAAAGAAAAGTGAATAATTTTATGCCGGTCTCCCTTTTCGTTAATGGCAATATTGCATTTGTGTTTTTTCTTTGTCAATTTTGAACTGGTTTTTTTAATTGTATGTTTTTTGTCAATTCTAGGTTTTTCCCAAACAAAAGCCGACGATGGTAAAGAAGAAATTGCCACCGAAACTGTAGACTTGAACTTGGGATCATTCAAAGAAGGTTCTAGAACCGGTACGTAGTACTTTCCCCCCTTCCCTCCTCTGCTTTGATGTCTGCTACTTGTCAATGAATGCCAACAACAACTTTATTATCAAAGTGTTTTTTTAACACTTAATGGCATTGACTTTCTTTGGCTGGTGTTGAATGACCGGGTAATACCAACAATTACCACGTCAGTCTAATCACCAGTGCTTTGTAATCGATGGTTTTTGATCTTTGAGATAAAGTTGAAAAAAATGTTAAATTCGATTGCTTTATTTCTTATAACTAACTTTGATTTTTTATTATTTCCAGATACCGATGCCGTTCAACGTGAAGAGGAAGCCATTAAATTGGATGGTCTTAATGTTGCCCAATTGAAGGAAATACGCGAAAAGGTATGTGTTTGCTAAACATTGTTGGTGTTATTA
Organism: Musca autumnalis; assembly: GCF_047663935.1. Lineage (NCBI taxonomy): Eukaryota > Metazoa > Arthropoda > Insecta > Diptera > Muscidae > Musca > Musca autumnalis. Next base: position 191,177,821 of record NW_027411644.1, read on the forward strand.
TACGCCCCCATTTGTCATGCATCTTTCACTTTTTTTTTTGCCTCCAGAGAAAAGTGAATGCCAAGCCAGCTTTTTTTAAATTTTTGTTAGCGTTGAAAATTAGGTCATGCTCTCATTATGAGTTCATGATATTGTGTTGTCGTAGTTCATGATCTTTTGAAGTTATAAGTTTATGGTGGTAGAAAGCGAGCATTTATGAAACTGTGCGATAAGTTTTGGTGAACTAAATTTTGTTTCTGCAAATTTTATTACATATGTATCTACATTACAAACGCTATCAAGGATTGATTACCTGTGGTGAAGCGATCTATGATCAGAACTTTAATTGAAAAAAACTCCTTAAAGTTTGACTAGTTTTGAGGATGTGCAGTGATTAGAGAATCACTCTATTCCGATACTTTTAGTCCCATTGTTCTTTATGCTGAGGCTCGGGGAATAATAGTATCTGAAAGGTAAAAGACAATTGATTCATTATTAAAGTTGTAGATAATAAGGATTAGCTGTAGAATAAGTTGTGAAACTGGGTAAAGAGTGTATGTATACGCCCATAATTCTTTGTCTTCGGCGAGTAAGCATAATACGTATAATACGTGTTCTATCCAGTCCGGGCCGCCCCAATGAGTTGTCGAAGTAGTGGCTACAACTGTCAGCTTCCAAGACAAAAGCGAATAGTTTTACCCAACTTAAAATCAAGACCGAGACTGCTGCTTTAATCCGTCGTATTAGGACGTATTGTCAATGTTTTATTCATTCTCCGAAATGCTGTCAATGGAAGAAGAAAAGTTCAAATTTGCATTCATGCAAAATAGGTTGGCTTAGGTGGTCCAAAAACCAGAGATTTCGCAATATTCGGTAATTCACCAAATTATTGTTTGTAATTGCGATACAGCCCGTAACGATATGTTGGTAATTATGTGGGGTCCCAGAGAGGAAGAAGCCTATTGAGTTAGGTGATGGTCGGATAATATTCAGGGGTCGGAATGGCAAAAAAACTAATGTGGAGAAAAAATTAAATTTTTGTTCTTATGCGAATATCTTCGCTTCTAGTAGGGGTATTCAAAAAAAAAAAAAAAATGATTGAAGAAGAAAATATCACTTTTGCAATGCTGTAAGGTAAGGTTGACGTATGTTATTGTAATAGTCGTTAATACATCCCATTTTCCATTTTCTGATTTGAATTGTAATGTCGAATATCCCAGCTTTGAACCGACGTAGCCAGGGGGCGGCCTTAGCTTTTTTATTATTTTGGTTCAGTTAGCCCTAAATCATTTGGTATAAAAGTGACAGGTAACTTTTGTATTGCCTTAAAAACGTTTACCAGTGTAAAGTTTATGCACAGGGTAGTGGTGTAGGGTATCTCATAGTCGGCCCGTCCGTAGCCCTAGCTCACTTGTTAGGATATGTATTAGTTACCAAATTCGTGGTTCACTCAGTTATATGAACATTACCAATTGTTCAGATGAAACAGCTGTAATAGAAAATCAGTTTGAATCTATTAAAAATGTCACTATTTCCAAATTACCTTTCCATTTAAGATGAAATTCCTCTGACTCTTTAATTTTACGTTTTTCATATGAAATCTTAGAAGATTTGGAAAGCATTCTTCATCTTTGTGTTTATTTTCTATTTCTCTTTGCATTTCTATGTTTGTGGTTATATTATATATGCTTGGCGCCACATAGTCATATCATGTTACATGAAATTGCCTGCTTTCTTCTTTTTGCACATATCAGTTACTTTATTTAAATGTTTAAAATGTACCCAAGAGAATGTCATTGTTCCGGTGTAATAAATACCGACTTTATGCAGCCAACAATTATCACTTACCATGTCTCCAAGAAACCTTTTAAAATAAACACACACACTTATCCTTCTTTCTTTGTCTTCTTCTCATTTCAGGCTGAGAAGTTTAACTTCCAGACCGAGGTTAATCGCATGATGAAGCTCATTATCAACTCCCTGTATCGCAACAAAGAAATTTTCTTGCGTGAATTAATTTCGAATGCCTCAGATGCCATTGATAAGATACGTCTCTTGGCCCTTACCAACAAGGAAGAATTGGAAACAAATCCTGAATTGAGTATACACATTAAGGCCGATAAGGAAAACAAGATCTTACACATTATGGATACCGGTATTGGTATGACTCATCAGGATTTGATCAATAATTTGGGTACAATTGCCAAATCTGGTACCGCGGATTTCTTGTCTAAGATGCAAGATCCCTCAAAGGCTGATGGTCAAGATATGAACGATATGATTGGTCAATTTGGTGTTGGTTTCTATTCGGCCTTTTTGGTTGCTGATCGTGTTGTTGTTACCACCAAACATAACAATGATAAACAATACATTTGGGAATCTGATGCCAATAGCTTTAGCATTACTGAAGATCCTCGTGGTGATACTTTGAAACGTGGTTCAGTTATCTCCTTGTATTTGAAGGATGAAGCTCAAGATTTCTTGGAACAAGACACTTTGCAAAATTTGATTCGTAAATATTCCCAATTCATTAACTTCCCCATTCGTTTGTGGACCAGCAAGACTGTAGAAGAAGAAGTTCCTGTAGAAGATGAGAAGCCAGTTAAGGAAGAGGAAGAAGAGAAGAAAGAAGATGCCACTACTGAAGATGATGTTCAAATCGAAGAAGACACCAATGAAGATGATGGCGATAAACCCAAGACCAAGAAAGTTTCGAAAACAGTTCACGACTGGACTTTGATCAATGATAGTAAACCAATTTGGACCCGCAAACCTAGCGATGTCACCGATGAAGAATACAATGAATTCTACAAAAGTTTGACCAAGGATACCAGTGAACCATTGACCTACACTCACTTCATTGCCGAAGGTGAAGTAACCTTTAAGAGTTTATTGTATATTCCCAAAATCCAACCATCGGAATCATTCAATCGTTATGGCACCAAATCGGATAACATTAAGCTGTTTGTACGCCGTGTCTTTATCACCGATGAATTCAACGATATGATGCCCAACTATTTGAACTTCATTCGTGGTATTGTCGATTCCGATGATTTGCCCTTGAATGTGTCACGTGAAACCTTGCAACAGCATAAATTGATTAAGGTCATTAAGAAGAAATTGGTACGCAAGGTCTTGGACATGATCAAGAAGATCAACAAGGAGGAATATGAGAAATTCTGGAAGGAATATTCAACCAAGTAAGTAATCATTTTTTATAGAGATTTTTATGGGATTTGAGGGGTTAGTGCTAGGAAAGTTAAGTGGTTGGGAAGCAGTAGACATTCCTGACTGGTCTTAACTCATTTGGTTGCATTTACATATCGCTCATTTACTCGAAGAGTGACACATTTCAAAAAATCGAGTTTCGTTTTAAGTTGGCGATTGAAATTTGAAACTTAAAAAGATTATTACGCAAAACACAAAATAACTACATGGACCATATTTTGCAAACACCTAGCCAGATATCAGTGTTAAATTTCTGTGCAAGATCAAGCATGATTTGATGTGATTTATTGCTTCATAAACTCCAAAAATTTTTGTGTTGAATTATGCGAAACTCGTAAAAAATCAGCTGTAACTCGTCGATTTTTACAGATATCAGCATGAAAATTTGACACAAGATAATGTTGAAGTCGTAGAAAAAATAGAAATTGCCAACTCAGAAAACGCATTTTTTGAGTTATGCCACTCTTTGAGTAAATGAGCGATATAATGATGCCTGGATAGTCGGAGACCCTATAAAGTAACGCTAAGTCGAAATAATTGATTATGTATATGTCCACGGTTTGATATAGTCAGTCCGCAAAGAACAGTACCACCCAATTTTATGTATTTTGGAAGTTTTAGTCTCATTATCTCACCGAAATGGCTGAAATTTGGAGTTTCTAAACTATCAATCAGAAATTGGTCAGTATAGGCACACATTTTAATTTAGGACGCATAGAACGCTACCTACCAATTTTTGGTGTTTTGAAGATTTCGTATTTGGTCTTCTTTGGGGCTATAAAACATTCCCACAGAAATTTGTCAGAATAGGTCCATGTTTTGATATAGCCCCCATAGAACGGTACCTCTCGATATTTTACATTTTGAGGGTTTTAACGACATTATTTACAGAAATGTCTGAAATATGACATTTTGTCATCTTTGAGGGGTTCCAAACTATCCCCCAGAAATTTGTCAGTGAGGTCCATGTTTTTGATAGTTCCTCCCGATTTTTAACATTTTTAGCCACTTTCACCAATCGAAATGGCTAAAAATGGCTAAATCAGCTGTAACTTGTCGATTTTTACAGATATCAGCATGAAAATTTGACACAAGATAATGTGGAAGTCGTAGAAAAAATAGAAATTGCCAACTCAGAAAACGCATTTTTTGAGTTATGCCACTCTTTGAGTAAATGAGCGATATAATGATGCCTGGATATTCGGAGACCCTACCGCTAAGTCGAAATAATTGATTATGTATATGTCCACGGTTTGATATAGTCAGTCCGCAAAGAACAGTACCACCCAATTTTATGTATTTTGGAAGTTTTAGTCTCATTATCTCACCGAAATGGCTGAAATTTGGAGTTTCTAAACTATCAATCAGAAATTGGTCAGTATAGGCACACATTTTAATTTAGGACGCATAGAACGCTACCTACCAATTTTTGGTGTTTTGAAGATTTCGTATTTGGTCTTCTTTGGGGCTATAAAACATTCCCACAGAAATTTGTCAGAATAGTTCCATGTTTTGATATAGCCCCCATAGAACGGTACCTCTCGATATTTTACATTTTGAGGGTTTTAACGACATTATTTACAGAAATGTCTGAAATATGACATTTTGTCATCTTTGAGGGGTTCCAAACTATCCCCCAGAAATTTGTCAGTGAGGTCCATGTTTTGATAGTTCCTCCCGATTTTTAACATTTTTAGCCACTTTCACCAATCGAAATGGCTAAAATGCGGTATTTTGTCTCCGTTGGAGCTATACAAAATTCCTGCACAGAATTGTCGGCATAGGTCCACGTTTTGACATAGCCCCTATCTATAGAAAGGTTTCGCCCGATTTTCGTAATTTCTTAATCCTTTACAACCTTACTTTCTCTGCAAATTCTAATCATTTTCCCCTTTAATTTTCCTTTCAGCATCAAACTTGGCATCATGGAAGATCCCAGCAATCGTTCCCGCCTTGCTAAACTCTTACGCTTCCAATCATCTCATGGTCAAGGTGTTACCTCGCTGGCCGAGTATGTTGAGCGAATGAAACCCAAGCAACAAAACATCTACTTCATTGCCGGTGCCAACCGTGCTGAAGTTGAAAAATCACCCTTCGTTGAACGTCTCTTGGCCAAGGGTTATGAAGTTTTGTTCCTTGTCGAAGCTGTTGATGAATATTGCATCTCGGCTTTGCCCGAATTCGATGGCAAGAAATTCCAAAATGTTGCCAAGGAAGGTTTCAAACTAAACGAATCGGAAAAGAGCAAAACTAAATTTGAAGAATTGAAGAACACTTTTGCCCCATTGGTTAAATGGTTGAATGAAGTTGCCCTCAAGGGACAAATCTTAAAGGCTGAGGTTTCTGAACGTTTGAGCAATTCACCATGTGCTTTGGTTGCTGGTATGTTCGGCTGGACCGGTAATATGGAACGTTTGGCCATGTCTAATGCCCATCAAAAGTCCGATGACCCACAACGTACCTACTATTTGAATCAAAAGAAAACTCTGGAAATCAATCCCAGACATCCTTTGATCCGTGAACTTTTGCGACGTGTAGAAGCCGATGAGGCTGATGATACCGCCAAGGATATGGCTGTTATGATGTTCCGCACCGCCACTTTACGTTCTGGTTTTATGTTGCAAGAAACTGCCGATTTTGCCGATTCCATTGAGAGAATGATGCGTCAAACATTGGGTGTATCACTCGATGAACAAATTGATCTTGATGATGATGAGGATGATGTTGAAGAAACTGAAGAAGCTAGTGATGAAAATGCCTCCAACACTGGCAATGACAATGAAGATGATGAGGATAACCACCATGACGAACTTTAAAGAAAGTTAGCTGGCTGACTTTGCTCAGTGTGCGAGTGAAAGCATTTCATTAACTATTAGTTTTTAGACTGAATTTATAGCTCAGAAGACATTAGAAACATTATCACCACATTATCATGGAAAGAAGGCCAAAGTCAAGCTCGGCCATTTTTTCCTTCATCTATTAAACTCAACATTCATTGTTTTGTTTCGTATTTATAACCTAAGTTACACACATATCTTGTATATTTTTTATAATTTATTTCAAAGAAATGTCGAGTAAATTCTTTAATTTTTTGTTTTAAAGAATAACTCGGCGGCTGCAAACATTCAATATTATTAAATAAAACGAAAAAAAGTAAACAAAAATATTTTCTATGATAAATATATATTTTTAAAACAAAATACTTTTGTATTTTATTGCAGTTGTTGTATAGAAGCCAAGTCCAGTAGTGGAATTCTGTAACTCATTTTTCGAGTTACCGACAAATATCGGTAAAATTAAAATGCTTATAATTTCGGTAATTAACTAAATTTTTTGGTAAGTTAACAACCAAAATAAAGCTGTTGCTAAATTCTACCGATAGCAATAGCGCAGTCAACTTTTATTGATACTTTTCATTCATAATTGTGCGTATTAATGATACCGATTTTTGTCGGTAACTCAAAAAATGAGATACAGAATTCCACTACAGGGCACAATTAAATTCCAAAATATTAGTAGATCTCAGCACGCTTACATCAACCGCAAGTCTGTACAAAGAGTCTTAGAAAAGAGGTGGTTCGGAATAGGGCGTACTCTTCTTTTTAAATACCATAGCGAATCTTATGGGCCGATTCCGTACAGCGAGGCGAGTCATGTCGCGTCGTCTATCGTCTCTGCGACAAAATTTAAAAAATGCACTACGTACAGCGATAGAAAATAATCGTCGATAACAAGTTATTTTTATTTTTTTTTTATTTTATTTTTATTCGTTAGTAAAAATGAACGGCGACAGCTAATTTGTTGTCGCCGGAAAATGAACATTACGGCGACAAAATTTGACGTCGTCGTGCGACTTTTGCCATACGTAATGGAAAAATTGCAACTGGCAACGCGACACGACTCGCCTCGCTGTACGGAATCGGCCCATTAGTCCCAAGAAATTCGCAAAAAGTAGGAGTAAACGGGGCGATTAGAATGCTTGAGGCGTGAAGTGAGAGGTAAAGTGTGTCTAAGAACATACCCGATCAATTCGCGCATAGTGGAGAGTTCCGTGAGGAAAACTATCAACAGAGGTACATCTCTGGGTGTAGTTTTCTCACCTCTACTCTAGCTTTTGGTGATAAATGAAATTCTCGTTTTTTTTTCGATCAGCTAAAATCTAGGCTGGTGGTTCATGCTTATGATGTATCAGTGCTAATAAGTGACAAATTTATATCAACCTTGTCTTACCTTATGCAAGATGCCAACTGTCAAGCTGGGCCCATGACGGAGAAGATGGAAATCGTACTACTAACCAAAAAATAAAAACTTTCCAGCCAACAGTTTGGAAACGTTGGTTCTGTCCTTCTTATCCTAAGGAGGGCATGACCGGTAGCATGAGATAGGGATATAAGGCACTACATTCAAGGGGCTGCGTCAATTCTGATAACCTGAGCTATGAAAAGCACCCCTCAGTCTGCCTTGAACTTAATCCTGGATCTTCAACCTAGCCACAAAGCTTTTCGAGTTAGTTGAGTAGGTTTGACAGGGCAGTGGAAAAGGTGTAGTGTGTCGTGCGGGTATGTGTTGCATGCTGGGCAGATGTTTTGCACGGTGTCATCGATCCTTGCCCTATAGGAGTTTAGACCATGCCGAGCGTAGTTGAGCCACAAACACTCTGGTACTCTACATCCCTCGGTGGAGGAATTCTACTCACCATATGGTGATTAAGATGGCTCTCACGGGAACACCCGAGCACGTTCTGCAAGGAAAGCATGCCATTGTGTAGCTGTACTGGAAGAATCTTTGTCTCCTCCTATAGATGGTCCACTAAAGACATGAGGAGGGAATCGCACTACTGAGGACCTTAATCCTACATCTCAGCTTGTCGCAGACGTGAACATGCTGTCGAATGTAACCCCTAGAATCTTAGGGTAGTTGGTGGTCGGAATTCCGCTACCATTTGGTACATTTCTCGCGTGGAAAAATGTGGTAAGATCAGCCTTTCACAAAAAAGATCAGAAATCTTTTGGTCCGTACCGAGATAAAGACCCGACGCCAAGATCGTACAATCATCCACATTCGTTACGATCTCGATGCCGTCTGGAGGGGGCGTTCCTGAGATATCACCCCACCTTGGGGAACTCCCTGTTTCACTCTACGGGGTTTGGACTTCTTGTTCAAACCTTTTTCTCAAACTGCGTGGAGTGACTGACAGTATCAAAGATTTTTTATAAGTCAAACGCAACCATCACTGTTCTATCACACGTCTTATCTAGAGTTGGGCAATCTCGTTCAATTGAAAACTCCGGATCACTGTCTCGTTCAAAGGACACCGGTAATTTCTTTAACAAAACTGCGTATACTTAATTTGACACGTTGGTTTTTATGATGTTACTCATTCGTTTTTGAACGAGGACAGTGATTCGGATCGTTCAATTGAACGAGATTGCCCAACTCTAGTCTTATCCTGTTTGAGTCATCGTCAAATGTGTTGAGGTGGCATGCAGCGCTGTTGCCGTGTGCTGCGTTGCTTACGGAATTCATGCTGATGATCGGCAACTTAATAGCTATTTCTGACGCTGGGGGGACTAAGGCCTCAAGGGTCTTTGCTACAGGTGACAAAAGCGAAATAGGCCTGTACAATTCACTTTTGCTGGAATCTTTGCCTGGCTTCAGTAGCGGGACCACCCTGGTCATTATTATTTTTTTGCAATTGAACCCAGTTTATAATATTATGACCAATTCAAAGATAATTAATAAATTACCTGTTTTTTTAGATTTCGGGAACGATGTGGTTTGCTAGTGACATGTTAGTTAGATACTCGACTACCGGCTCATACAGTTGTTTCAGCATTACCATGGAGATTTCATCAGGGTCCAACGCTTTGGATGATTTAGGGTTCCTGATGTCATTCGCAACATCATCCATTGTACATTGTGGAGGTTCATCCTCGGCAGGAAGAGAACTATTGCAACGTAGTACGCCGTCTACGCCCTGTCACTCTTCGGATCAGACAGCACACCGTCGCCAAACGTGACTGACATATATAGCCCATCTTCAAACTTGCTATAAGTTCAGACCAAAAACACATGTGTACAAAATTTCAGCCGTGTAGCTCAACACATTCGGAAGATTGCGTGATTACAACAGACGGACGGACAGTGCTAAATCGACTTAGAATTTAACGCTGATAAAGAATATATACTTTATAGGGTCGCAAATGTTTATTTCAATGAGTTACAAACGGAATGACAAACTTAATATACCCTCCATATTAAGGTAGAGGGTATCAAAATCGTCATTACATAAAACACAAAAGTTTTAGTCGGAAGGCAGATGTTGTTTTGGTCTTGTCTATTTAACTGCTAATTTCATTAATTGCAAGTTGTCAGTTAGTGGAATATAGATGTGTTATTAGTCATGGCCTATCGTGGATATTAATCTACATATATCCCTATTTTTTTTTTTTTTTTTGATAATAAGAAAATTGTATGCTATATGTTGTTTATTGTAGATTGTAATTTCTTATATGTGGTCTTCGGACTTTGAAATTACCAAGTATAATTAAATAAATAAAAATAAATAAAATCTCTTTGATAATTACAATTTGGTTTACATTTATTTTTTGAAATTGATAATTTTTCAGCCTTTAAATTTTACGTTTCATACATTTCGTTTTCTTTCGAAATTAATAATACACAAAGAAGTTGTAGAAAAATACAAAATTTGTGGAGAAAAAACAAAAAAAAAAGTTGTAATTACATATGTGTTGTGTGGTACTTCACAAAATAACCTAGGTTAAAAAAGTATAATATGTATATAAAAAGAAAGCACAGCTTTTACACTAAAATAATGAAACATTATAAAAAGTAACAAAATGAAGAAGACAACTTTGTTGGTATGATTTAAGCCACTTGAACATACGATCAAAAATACTCCCTAAACAATATCATAGATCATCTAAAAATGAACATTCATTTTCGGCATCAGTATATGATTTGTAGGCTTCCTGATCGACAATATGTTGTATGGCATCTGATCGATTTAAATTGTAGCGATTCATAAATACTCTCAAGATCCATTCCGGCAATAGGGCATTGGCATATAAGGTGGCTTGCTAAAATATTGAAATATGTTTTCTTGTTATTTGAAAAGTTATTTATAGATGTCTTATTGTTGTTTCTCTTACCGATGTACTATTATTACTGTTATATTTTTCCGATAATTTCTCCATCATTTTCAGTTGTATTTTATGATCTATAAGACCAATAACCAGACAATGATTGACCCCATCATGGCTTTTAACATAGTCTTTTTTGCGATATTTTTCATAGATTTCATCCATGTCGGATTTGTATGAAGAAAATGTTTCCATTAAGTCTTTGAGTGTCATATCCTTGAGTGAACTAGAAATATAGAGGGGATAAACCTACTGTCAAAACAAACCATTCGCTCAAATACATTCAATTTCAATCCAGTGAATGAACTTCTTATCACAACGTTTCTTTAATTTATATTTTGTTTATAATAAATTAATACAAATACTTACAGCTGTTCAACTTTTTTTGGCGCCACATTAACTTTTTCCAAGACGGCTTTAAGTTTTTCATTATCGGCCGATTGTTGTTTTGCCTTATTTCGTATCATTTCCATTTCCTGTTCCGAAGGCATTACAATTTCCATTGGTTTAGGGGATGGCGATTTCGGCCGTTTCCTTTTGTCTTCCTTTGATGCTGATTTAATCTTTTTGGATGATTTCAGCGATGTTTTGGGGGATTCGTCATCTTCGGAGTTTTTATTTTGTGGTTTCTTGCCGAGCCATTTACTCATACCGACCTTCTCTTGTTCACAATCATCACGTTTACGTTTCTTTTTCGCAGACGACGATGAAGATGATGATTGCAATAAAATAGATTTGATTTTCTTATTCGGTTTCGGAGTTTCATAGGCTGATGAAATTTTTGAGCTGGCATTATTGTTGTTATCGTTGGAGGAGCATAATTCGTTTTCATCATCATCATCGGTGCCAAAGAGTTCTTTATTTTTGGGTGAAGACTTTTGTTTCTTCTTGGGAGACGACAACATTTCTTCATGTTCTTCAATGAAACGTTTTGGTTTTGAGGGTGAACGTTCAGAACGCCTTAGTGGTGATTTGGAAGGTAAAGTTTTATCCTTCGATTTATGTCGTTTAGTTTCATCACTGTTTTCCTTTTCTTCGTTTGATTTGTTTAACTTATCGTTGGACGATGATTTTTCTTTTCGTTTGTCCTTTTTCTTTAGCTTTTTATCGGCAACTTCGCCAGTTGGCTCTTCTTCCAATGAAGTATTTTTATCTTTCTTTTTTTGCTTGCGTTTGGTTGAATTGTTTTCAAACTCATCTTCTGAGTTTAACTTTTCCCGGCTGGGTATAGTCTCCGTTTCTTTCGAAGATTGTTTGCCCTTTCTGTCTTTGGACGTGTCATTCTCCTCATTGTCAATATGTTTTTTAGCTGTTCGACTATCCTTTTTCTTTTCCTTTTGATTTGAAGCACTTTCTTCATTCTCTTCTTCGACCGATGACAAAGTTGTTGGCTTTGAATCAGTTTTGATTCCTTTTGTTGAACTATCCCTTGATTCTGATCTCTTTCTCATTGTCCTAGAGTGAGGCACTTGTTTGCTGTCACTATTCTTCTTATCCTTTTGTGAATTGTCTTTGTTATCATTCATTGCCTTATGTTTCTTGATAATTTCTTCAAAATCATCTTCGCTTGTCGAATTTGATTTAGTTGCCTTGGTATCTTCAGTTGCCTTAGACTTTGATTTTATATTATTATCCTTACTGAGTTCATCTTCACTGGATGACAACCCTTCAGCTGATTCCTTTTCTTGTGATATTTTCTTGGATGTTCCAAAATCTTCCTTACTTTTTTTGGATTCATCCTCACCTTTATGTGTCTTAACCTTTTCATCTTTTGACGATTTTCCTTTTTCCTTCTTAGTATCCTTTTTAGATTGGGCTTTTGATTCATTTGTGTCATCACTTTTATCAAGTGTTTCTTGCTTAACACAATCATTACTTTTTCCAATGGGTGTTGGTTTGTAGGCAGGTACATTAACAGGTTTCTCTTGAGTGTGGGGTACATACTTCTCCCTGACTCGAATAGATCTATGGGTCTTCGTTGGTACAAAATCACCATCATCATCCGACTCCAAAATAACTTCCTTAATATCTTCTGCAGGGCTCTTGTCAGTTATTGGAGCTGGTTTATAGACGGGAATCGCCACCTTACTTGCAGCTAAATGCCTTTCAATATTGGGTGAGTAAGTATCCTCGGAACTATCAAAAGCCAAAAAATCCAAACCTGGCGTTTTGATTTTATCGGCTGCACTGAATTTGCGGGTTTTCTTGGTTGGTGTGTATGGTGTATATGACACTGGACTAATGGACTCTTCATTTTTAGAAGGTGCATATGGATCATATTCAAGGGGATCATATTCTTCGGTGGGTATTGTTGGTGTGGGAGGAACCTGAAAGAAATAACATGTAAGTGTCAATACGTTTATATATAACTGGATTTAATAAACCCACGTTTTAAATGTCAATTCTATAGCCTGGCAAAAAGCTAGCCCTGCAATCCCACGGGAGCGGATTCTATCGTACCGGATTGACCCGAACCCCTAATGTTTTGGTCAGCCGCTGCCAACCCAGCATCAAACCTATGCTTCTACGTAGGTTTGTATGTTGCTACAACAACAAAAGCTATAATATAAACAGGCTATTAGCCAATATGATAAGATATTGGGAGAAAAGGTGAGAGGAGAAACGTTTCGTTTTAAAGTTCGATCCGATTTTATTTGGGGTTTATGGTGGTCGTTATGCTACACCTCAATTGAAATTAGGTCTTGGCACCGGACATATCACTAAAAATTTTGTTGCTTGTTAAGTTGGTGGGGTGGTGTATTCATTGCATCTAATCTAAAGGGTCCACCTTATACCCCTTCCACACTTACCTTGTTGTATTTATCATCGTGTTTATATTCGAGTAAACAATCTAAAACAGGCAAGCATGTATCTTTGTCCGCTACAACGTCATCATCATTATCATCCGACGCAGACAATTTTCCAATGCATTTAATAAAATACTTTGTAGATATCTTGGAACGTTTGACCCGAACTTCTATGTTTGGTTCTACGGTAAATTTATACAGATCTTCGACCAAATCAATATTTGACCAATCAGTTTTTGTATTCAACCATGATTGTAGTCCTTCGTCGAAATCATGCCACTGTTCGGCTGTTAAACATCTACAGGTGTTCTTTGTTGTTTCATTAGTTTTGTCTGATGATGACTTGTCACCTCCAGGCGATACCACATTCACACGGCATAGAATAGTGTTAGCATTATGCTGAATTGGAAGAAATGTACAATATGTTTAGTGTGAGGAGTTTTTAATCTGAATCGTTTTTCAACTTACTTGATACACGTTCAATGTAGTTTCACATTTTAAAAACATCTTTCAAAATGGATTACGTCCTATGTTAATGAATATTGAACAAATTATCCTTTTATGCGGAGATGGCGATATTTTTACCTTAAATACACATTACATGGAATTTGGAGTAGGTTTTGTTTGTTTGGACGACAAAAAACCAACACGTACCGCCGCTCCAAAACAGCTGTTTTAATGAGATTCTTCTTCTTATTTACTTGGCATTCACACCACATGGTAACATTGTGCAATAATTAAGTGGCCTTGTAATATTTCAACCACAATAATACAAACTCAAAACCAAGACCCCGTCCACACTAGAGCGATTTCAATGAAAAAAATTCATGAAATTATGAGTTCTTACAGCCATACCTAATTCTCAGCTCGACGTACAAACATTATTCACCAACCTACCACAACAACGCTCTCTGAGCGTCCGTATTACCCAAAAACGTTCAGTCCAAAATTACATTTGAAACACAAAATTCGCGACCGAAACTTACTTAAATGTTTTCATTCGTAAAACAAATAATTTTCCTTTGCAATGAATTGTATTTCATGTTTTGTTGGGCTTTTGTTTTTAAAATACAAAGCATACACATACAAACAATAACTTTCTGTCAAAGTTAAATTTTTTCAACTTACAAAAAGTATACGCTCAATGTATTTCGGTAGTTCTCATAAGAATCACATGTATTCTTATGAGAACTACTCTACTTTTTTCACCACACACGCCCTGGGTATACGGACGTATATAGGTATGGGCCTTAGATGGAGTTCCATTCAAAAAAAAAAAAAAAAAATACATTCGACAGGTGAGGCATACGGTAACACTTTCCTCTCAACTTCCTTTCTCACCAACAAACTGACAATTGCGGCAAGGAAAATTGGTGCATGTTTCAATCAAGGCACATTTATATAAGGTAGAAGTGACAATCAGCTGCATTTTTATTTTTTTGTAAATTTTGTTTTCAAAATGTAATAGGGTCTACTCAAGAAATTTGAAACTTTGAAATTTGCTACCATAAAATACTTCGTTTCATTTCAAACGTGTAATAAAATAGACCCACTAAAGTTGTGAATGCTTTAAATTTACATTTTGATTAAAATTTTTTCTATTTCAGAGGATTTTCAAAACGTATTTATGTTTTTCCTGAGAAAATTTTTAGAACGACACCATTATTCAATGTTTTCTTTGACATTACATTTTCAATAACAATGTTGTTTTTACAGTGTTTTTTTTATTACAGTGTTTTATTTAACTTGCTTTGGTTCGTTTAGTTCAAATCTGGTAACTCATTTTTAACACAGTTGCAGTTGACCAAGGTTAGGTTAGGTTAGGGGATGTGCAGCCACTAACTTGTGACTGCGTCACTCGGAGACCTTCCGGTCCATTGTGATCATCCAGTAAAAAAAGAGGAAAAAAGCTGCAAAGAAAAGAGGAGATGGAAAAGAGAGGATAGGGGGAAGAAATGAAAAGAGGAAGTTTTTAGAAAAGTAAAGAACGAATAAATTACAAGAAAGTTTAAGAGGGGAGGAATAGTTTTAGAGAAGGAAAGAAGATTTATTTTTATTTATTATGACCGTGTTGTTATTATTCTTGCTTTGATGTGTATATTTGTATACCGGGCTGTTTCGGTCAGATGTACATGAGATAAATAAAACTAATTTATTTCATTTTTACTCTACGTTTCGTTGGTTCGATTCCAACTTCATCAGGAGTCTTTATTGAAAATCCTAAGACAAAACATTCATTTTAGTTCCAAATCATATTTCGAATTTCTTAGTTTAAAGTTTTACTTACAATTAGTTTCTCTTACATAGTCGTGGTATTATTTTTAATTATAAAAAACTGGACTTCACAACACAAATTTTTGTATAAATAAAAATAATAATCACAAACTTCAATAAAAAATAAAAATATTGCAGCAAAACCTTAAACTAAATCACAGAACGTCCTCTTCAAAATATTGCAACCGAGTATTGATATTTAGTATTATCCTTGTCTTCTTTTGTATTCATACATTCACACATTCTCTCTTGGATTCTTAGACTCTCAAGAGTATATCTCTTATTTTCGTTTTTCTCTCTATCAAGTATTTTTACATTTTTAAAATCTGCTACATGGCCCCACTGTTTAGTATGTTGGGATAAAGCTGTATTTTCTTTGCATTTCTTTATGTCGTTCTCATGTTCACTAAGTCTAACACTCAGCCTTCTCTTCGTCGTACCGACGTACACCTTATTGCACTTCTCCCCTTCTCTGCCAATGCATGGTATTTCATATACGACATTGCATTGTTGTAATTTGTCTGTTTTCGTTTTTCGGGAGAATACAGTGTGGAGTGGGTGATTTGACTTATAGGCTACTGATGTGTTGTTGTCGTTTATCATGGTTGCTAATATGTTTTTGTCTGTCAATCTGGGAATATATGGAACACTGATAAAATTTCGTTCATCGTCCAGATGATTTTCTTCTGGTTTATTTTCTGGATTTGCAGTTCTCTGTTTTATTAGTTTGTTGATAATGTTTATTGGATAGTTGTTTTTTAATAGGATTTCTCTTATTTTGTTTGTGTTTTTAGTCATGTATTTTTCATCGCTTATATAAAAAACTTTCTTGATTAAGTTATTGGCTGTGTTTATTTTCATGTTCTTTGGTTGTGTAGAGTAATAATTTATCATTCGTCCGGATGCTGTGGGTTTTGTGTACCAATCAGTTATTATCTTCGTATCATCTCTTATTATTTTCATGTCCAAATACGGTATTTGGTTATTCTCTTCCATTTCTACCGTGAATTTTATTTTATTGTGGTATGAGTTTAATAGTCTCAAAGTTGTATCTAAATGCTTTTTGTCCAGGATGGCAAATATGTCATCAACATACTTGCAGATAAATTTGAATTCAATCCCCTTTTCTTTGAGTTCCGTGCTAATGTTATTTAGCAATGTGTCCAATACAATGTCGGCTATTGTTGGCGATAGGGGGTTGCCCATTGGCATACCATAAGTTTGATGGTAAATTTTTTCGTCATACTTGAAATAGTTATTATCTATTAAGCAGAATTGCAAAAGTCCAAGAAATCTTCGCTTCGGAATCGTCGTGTGTTGTTGTAATGTTTCCCATTTGTCCAGAATGTTCTTAATGGCTAAATGAATAGGTATATTGGTGAACAATGATACCACGTCAAATGAAACGAGAATGTCATCTTCATCCAAACTTATATCATTTAACTTTTCTTTCAATTGCATTGAGTTCTTTACATTTAAATGTGGCGAGATTATGTGTCTTAAAATTTTTCCAATGTATCTGGAGAGGTTATAGCATGGTACTTGTGTGGAGGATGAAATCGGCCTGAGTGGTAAATCTTTCTTGTGAATCTTCGGCAAACCATATAATTCAGGAGCTTCAGCGGCATTGCACATTAGTCTAAACTATTAAACTCATACCACAATAAAATAAAATTCACGGTAGAAATGGAAGAGAATAACCAAATACCGTATTTGGACATGAAAATAATAAGAGATGATACGAAGATAATAACTGATTGGTACACAAAACCCACAGCATCCGGACGAATGATAAATTATTACTCTACACAACCAAAGAACATGAAAATAAACACAGCCAATAACTTAATCAAGAAAGTTTTTTATATAAGCGATGAAAAATACATGACTAAAAACACAAACAAAATAAGAGAAATCCTATTAAAAAACAACTATCCAATAAACATTATCAACAAACTAATAAAACAGAGAACTGCAAATCCAGAAAATAAACCAGAAGAAAATCATCTGGACGATGAACGAAATTTTATCAGTGTTCCATATATTCCCAGATTGACAGACAAAAACATATTAGCAACCATGATAAACGACAACAACACATCAGTAGCCTATAAGTCAAATCACCCACTCCACACTGTATTCTCCCGAAAAACGAAAACAGACAAATTACAACAATGCAATGTCGTATATGAAATACCATGCATTGGCAGAGAAGGGGAGAAGTGCAATAAGGTGTACGTCGGTACGACGAAGAGAAGGCTGAGTGTTAGACTTAGTGAACATGAGAACGACATAAAGAAATGCAAAGAAAATACAGCTTTATCCCAACATACTAAACAGTGGGGCCATGTAGCAGATTTTAAAAATGTAAAAATACTTGATAGAGAGAAAAACGAAAATAAGAGATATACTCTTGAGAGTCTAAGAATCCAAGAGAGAATGTGTGAATGTATGAATACAAAAGAAGACAAGGATAATACTAAATATCAATACTCGGTTGCAATATTTTGAAGAGGACGTTCTGTGATTTAGTTTAAGGTTTTGCTGCAATATTTTTATTTTTTATTTAAGTTTGTGATTATTATTTTTATTTATACAAAAATTTGTGTTGTGAAGTCCAGTTTTTTATAATTAAGAATAATACCACGACTATGTAAGAGAAACTAATTGTAAGTAAAACTTTAAACTAAGAAATTCGAAATATGATTTGGAACTAAAATGAATGTTTTGTCTTAGGATTTTCAATAAAGACTCCTGATGAAGTTGGAATCGAACCAACGAAACGTAGAGTAAAAATGAAATAAATTAGTTTTATTTATCTCATGTACATCTGACCGAAACAGCCCGGTATACAAATATACATATGGATCTTGCCACAGTGCACCTAGGTTCATTATGCCACAATTCACTGGCTCTTTCGTCAGAGAACGTTTTAAAATTTTGAAAGAAATGACAAATGGGTGGTTTCATAGAGTCAGCGATAGCTAGGTCTGTGGACTGCGATCCTCGCCTAGCTAATTCGTCTGCTCTTTCATTACCCAGATAGTCGCGGTGTCCTGGTACCCAGCATAGCCGGAAGCCGTTAGTTAGCGCTCCAAAGGCTGATCTACACTTAAGGACGACATCGGATTTGATGTTGCAGGATTTGATGGCTTTAAGAGCCGCTTGAATATCCACAAAGATAGTCACCGGTTCAAAGATTTCTGCATCCAAACTTTTTATCAATTCCGCTGCCTTCCAAATCGCGAAGATTTCAGCCTGGAAGACACTACAGTTGCTGTCTAGCCTGTAGGTGTACTCAAGAGATAGCCTTTCACAGTAGACGCCAGCCCCGGTACCTTCCACCATCTTGGAGCCGTCTGTATAGAAAGCCAGACCGTCCAGAGGGGGCTTACTGCGGTTCCAGTCATCTCTACTAGGTATAACGACGTCTATATCGTCAAATCTCAGGACTGGTGATATATAGTCGCTCAGTTTTCCGTGTTGGTTCACATTTATGCCTGATTCATTCAGGATACAACCATGCCCATAGGCACAACTGCGCCAGAGATCCTGTTCATGCAGCCGTAGGGCACTGCGAGTTGCCTGACACTTAATGCTGAGACTCAACGGTTTTAAGTTCAGCATTGCGTTCAGAGCAGCCTGTGGTGTGCTTCTGGTGGCTCCAGTTATGAGAATCGAGGTAGCTCTTTGTACCTTGTCAAGCCTACCGGATGTCGATTTTTGGCGCAGTGAGTGCCGCCAAACAAGAGAACCATGGGATAAGATGGGTCTAACCACGGTGTTATACAACCAGTGTATAATCGATGGGTTTAGACCCCAACTTTTCCCAATAGAATTCTTACATGAATAAAGTGCAATCAATCCTCTCTTCGCCCTTTCCTCAGCATTCCTGTTCCATCGTAATTGACAGTCCAGGATTGTGCCAAGGTACTTTGCCTCGGGCGAGAGCTGAAGCTGCACTCCACCCATGTTGGTGGTACAAATACGCCGAGCTTACGCTTTCTTGTGAACATTACCAGTTCTGTCTCGGTTGGGTTTACTCCAAGGCCATTGGCCTTAGCCTTGATAATGCTCCTTGCATAAGCTCCGAAATGGTTGATGGAAACTTACCGGAAATCAGTAGTACAAAGTCGTCCGTATATGCAACAACTTTTATACCTTGATTGTCCAGATCAGTCAAAATATTGTTTATAACAAGTAGCCACAGTAACGGTGAGAGCACCCCTCCTTGGGTGGTGCCTCTAGTTACTGTTTTCCTAATTTTTGTCTCCCCAATGCTGGAGTTTATAATTCTGCTTTCTAGCATATTATTTATCCAGCAAGTTAGAGGTTCAGGTCTGTTAACTTTCTTAAGTGAGAGTTTTATGGACTCAAGTTCTACTTTGTTAATGGCTCCTTCTATGTCCAGAAAGGCAGCCAA
Organism: Musca autumnalis; assembly: GCF_047663935.1. Lineage (NCBI taxonomy): Eukaryota > Metazoa > Arthropoda > Insecta > Diptera > Muscidae > Musca > Musca autumnalis. Next base: position 191,197,695 of record NW_027411644.1, read on the forward strand.
GGTAAAGTTTGAGTTTTCCATATTCCTCTCAATGAAGCCAACCACCTCATGCAAGGCAGACTCCACAGATTTGCCTTTAATATAGGCGTGTTGTGAGTTGCTTATAGAGGCGGTGTCTACATGGCTCCTTATCTCCAGATCGATCAGTCTTTCGAGCAGTGTTCGAAAAGAAACAGTACACTAAAATAACGTACCGCTCCAGGTACGGTATCACTAAAAAATATTTTAGTGTACCGTACCGGACCACAACGAAAATCGTAGTGAACCGCAGTCGGTACACTAAAAAATCGTAGCGTACCGCAATCGGTACACTAAAATATCGTAGTGTACCACTGGTCGGTTCACTAAAAAAATAACGCACCGGTAATGTACCACACATGTGTTTTTTATTTATGAGGAAATATGAATTGCTATACGCAAGTATAATAAATAATTCATTATTATATAAATTAATAACATTTTAATCGTTTATAAATATTGAGAAAATGCAAAAAAGATTTTTCAAAAAAATGTAATATTTGCTATACAATCCACATTAATATTACCTGTACCAACAAATAATACCCATATATTTTGTTTGTAGTGAACAGTATCCCCTTTTTATACGCTCCACCATAATATGGATGGTATAATTAAATTTGTCATTCCGTTTGTAACACATCGAAATATTCATCGAAGACCCCACAAGTTATATATATTCTTGATCAGGGTAAAATTCTAAGTCGACATAACCATTTTCGTCTGTCCATCCGTCTGTTGAAATCAAGACACAGCTCGCAATTTTTAAGATAGAGCGTTGTAATTTTGTATAGAAGTTTCTATTACTCCTAGGATGTTTAGTGTTGCAAATTTGCTATGTCGGTCCACGTTTTGATATAGCCCCATAGAACGGTACCACCCGATTTTCGGTATTTTGAAGGTTTTAGCCACATTATCACACTGAAATGGCTGAAATTTTATATTTAGTCTTCGTTGGGGGTAAAAAACTTTCGCCCAGAAATTTGTGGGTATAGGTCCACGCCTTCATATAGCCCCCATAGAACGGTACCTCCGATTTTCAGTATTTTTAAGGTGGTGGCCACAGCAACCCACGGAAATGGCTGAAATTTGGTATTTAGTCTTTGTTGGAGGAAACGGTCTTTCTGACTGAAATTCGTCGGTATAGGTCCGATATAGGTCCATAGAACGGTTCCTCCCCATTTTCGTAATTCTGAAGGTTGTGACGTCATTATTCCACCGAAAGAGTGAAATTCGTTATTTAGTCTTCCGTGGGGTTATTTAATATTCCTGAAAAGAATATTTTGAAGGTTTTACCGGATTATTGGAAATTTGGTATTTAGTCTACTTTGAATCTAAAAACTTTCCGCCTGGAATTTAGATCGACTTTTTGATATAGGCCCAAAGAACGGTATCTCCCGAATTTCGGTATTTTCAAGGTTAGCCACGTTATTTTACCGAACTTGCTGAAATTTTGTATTTAGTCTTCTTCATAAACGAAAGGAAACTAATTGTTCCATTTTGCTTCAATACAACTCGTGGTGGAGAGCACAACAAGTTCGGCCTGGCCGAACTTAACGACGTTCTAACTTGTTACTTGTAAAAATTGTCTAATTATTTAACTAAGGAACAAACAATATTTTAAAAACAAGTAAGAGAGGGCTATAGTCGGATGGGGCCGAACATGCTATACCCTACACTACTTGCACTGGGCATTAGTTTTCCACGATTTTTTTTTATATTATTGCGACACGTTATATGTTATTTTAGAATGTGTATTAAGAAAAAATGTGATTTTTACCGAATTGACCAAAGAACAAGTAAGAAAGCACCAGATCGATGTGCCTCTGACCAAAAAATAAAAGAAGCAAACCCCATAATTATATATATTGATTTTGTATCACAAGTTTGCTTCAAAATTAGTGGAATAATGTGGGACTATACTAAATCACTGGCATATGCCAAAAATTTTAATCAGCAAACATCTGCTTCAAACTTCTGTTGAAAAAAATTCAAAACGATCCGAGAGGAGCTCTTAAACTTCACTTTTTCCAAATTAAGTGTAGAAGGTACGCGAAAGAGTGGATCGATAAAGTCCATATTCGAACCCGATGTATGTATATGTAGAAGGAATAACATAATGTACTGATTTTGGACCAAATAGGGTGCTCCCTTCGAAAGTTATCGTTCACACCATTTCTTGGAAATTTTTTGAACTTTTGTGGGGAAGGAGTGACCCGATATGGCACATCTTTGAACTTTAACGAAGTTTAGGAAAAATATTACGAAGTTCAACATTTTGTTCGAAGGCAGACGGACAGGGCTAAATCGAGTCCATATTTTCTAAACGAATCCCCTCCAAACATACTTGGTCTAAAACCGTCATTTCTATTAGGCACATATTTGGTCGAGATAAAATAAGACTAAACAATATATCGAGGTGTTGCATCGCTTTTTACTAAAAGTTATACACAAACTTCAGACCCCGTAGAGCATTGCAATTTGCATCAATTAAACAAGTAAGAAAAGCGTTAAGTTCGGTCGGGCCGAACTTTCCACCACCACAAATTTCAGCCATTTCGGTGGATTAATGTGGCCACAACCTTCAAAATACCGAAATTCGGAAGGTACCGTTCTATGGGGCTATATGATGGCGTGGACTTATACCTACAAATTTCTGGGGAAAAGTTTTATACGCCTAAAGAAGACTAAATACCAAATTTCAGCCATCTCGGTGTGATAATGAGGCTAAAACGTTCAAAATATCGAAAATCGGGAGATATTGTATTATGGGGGCTATATCAACACGTGGACCTATATAAACATTTTATGGTAGAAATGTTTCTTAGCCTCTGGAAACACAAAATACAAAGTTACAACCGATTCTTTGGTCAAATGGGTCTAATACATTCAAAATATATTAAAATGACGCGTACTTTATAAGGGGCCTTATGTGGGGCCTATACCAAAACGTGGACCTATATAACCCAACTTCGGTAGGAATGTTTTCTGGCCTCTGAAGATACAAAATACCAAATTACAACCAATTCTGTGGTCAAGTGGGTATAATACATTTAAAATATATTAAAATGACGCGTACTTTATATGGGGCCTTATATGGGGGCTATACCAAAACGTAGACCTATATAACCCAACTTTGGTAGGAATATTTTTTGGCCTCTGGAGACACAAAGTACCAAATTACAACCAATTCGGTGGTAAAATGGGCCAAATATCTTAAAAATTCCTTAAAACGACGACGCGTCACGCGTCATTTTGTATGGGGGCTATACGAAAGCGTGGAGCTACATAGCCAGCTTTCAATACCAAAAGTCCTACGTAAATATAACATATTTTCCCAAAATTTCATCAACCTACGTCAATCCGTTCGGACGCTAGAGTGATTTTCACAGACGGACGGACATGGCTATATCGATGTAGAATTGCACGCTGATCAAGAATATATATAGTTTGTGGGGTCTACAATGATTATTTCGAGTAGTTACAAACGTAGTGACAAACTTAATATACCCCCATCCTATGGTGGAGGGTATAAAAATATAAATTTCTATATCATGGTTTAAAAACATTTCTATAATGATTGCGACATTTTCTAGCATGAGGTAAATGTAGTTATTTGCAAACAAACCTTAACGACAAGGAACCCACTTATATGTTTTACAGTAGTTCTGTTATTCAACCACTATATTGCTATAATTTACATGGAGGAGAGGTCAAGAGTTACTTTTCAAGTTTCGCGTTCCTATTTTGTCAGAATATGTCCCCCAGGCAGAACTCAAAATATGGAACAAAAACTAAATGTGAATATTTTCACAAAGAAATTATGGCCGATTTCACCCGCTAAATACTATCCTGTTATTATCCAAAATGATTGTTTTTTTTTTTTTTTTTTACCAAAACCCTAACCTCGTGAAATATTTTTCCAGTATTGAACTATAACTACGACATCTAGGTTGATTATGATTACACTGCATAATTGAAATTGCGGGATCTATGTATAAACTATGATGTAACTCTGTTATCTGACCACGTACTTCAACATAATTAGTATAAAGAGTTCCTCTTTCAAATATAACTTACGAGGAAGGAACATGTCTTCCAGCAATAAAGATATATTCATTAAATTAAAAATTGTAGCAAATTTCACACAGAAGTTTTGGTTCATTTTACCCGCTTAATATTATCTGATCATCACGTAAAATCGCAAGCTACTTCTCTGTCGTATACCCAATGCCATTGCGACCTACAGAGCCGCTACACATATGGATACAAATTTTGTTTTTGGTCCATTTCACCCCATAAATATTTCACGATCATCGCCAACTATTGGGGTCTATTCTGGTCTGAGCCCGAACTCCATACAAGATTGGTTCATAATTGCGGCCTGTAGATTGATTACAATTTTTAGTGGACGGACGGACACAAGTCTCAAAATCGCTTTATCTCGCCGAGTTATGAATTTTGGTATACCACATATTTCGCTTTGTTACATAAATATTTCGAAAAACAAATTTATAATACCCTTTCCACATTGTTGTGTAGGGTATGATAATGTTTTGATATGTACATTGACTTCAAGGATCCTAATGAGCCCATAATAAAAATTTCTCAAAGGAGTAAATAGAAATACATACATTAATAATGTGAATTTCAACCCGTATGCCATAATAGGAAGTGGTTCACTTAAAACTTCTTATAGAATTAATTAAAAATATCTTCATATTTCACACTAATTTTCGCAAAATTCGTAACCGACCGAATTTACCACATTCGTGCTTTTAATTTATATAATCTTGAGTTTTATTTACTATTCTTAAGCTAGGGTCACATTAGGCAAATATTTGCTCCAGCGACCGGCAGTGTGCGCTTACTGAGAGCAAATGAGCGTAAATAATGCATTGAAATATATGCTCACTTGCTCTCAGTAAACACACACTCCCTGTCGCTGGAGCAAATATTTGCCTAGTGTGACCCTAGCTTTACTCTTATTATCAAAACATCAAACATACAATTTTTCATCCCAATTCACAAACCACACATGTACGGTACATTACCGGTACGTTACGTTTTAGTGAACCGACCAGCGGTACATTACGATCATCGTAGTGTACCGCAGTCGGTTCACTAAAAAATCGTAGCGTACCGCAGTCGGTACACTAAAAATCGTAGTGTACCGCAGTCGGTACAGTAAGATTTTCGTTGTGCTCCGGTACAGTATCCCTAAAATATTTTTTAGTGTTTGTGTACCGGTACGGTACATTATCGTAGTGTACCTATCCACCTTGGTACGGTACAGAACGGTACGGTACGATACCATAGTGTTTATTTTCGAACACTGCTTTCGAGAGTCTTAAGGAGAAAGGATGATAAACTGATGGGTCTGTAGTCCTTTGGTGCAGAGTGACTAGGTTTTCCCGCTTTGGGAATGTAAGTAACTTTTACCTCTTTCCACAGACCCGGTACATATGAGAGAGTCAAACACGCCCTATAGATCTCCTCCAGGATTTGATATAAACGTGGCGCTGCAAATTGAAGCATCGCCGGCGTTATACAATCCGGTCCAGGTGACTTATATGGTTTGAAAGTGTTGACAGCCCATTTAATCTTATTTCTGTTAACCACATTATCAATGAGATCCGAATCCATAGACTCTTGAATTTGGATGTCGTCACATTCATTATTGACGGTGTCCGCATCCTCACAGCCTGGGAAGTGGGTCTCTGCCAAGAGGTTAAGAGTCTCGGTAGCAGAGTCTGTCCACGCACCATCTTGCTTCTTGATACTTCCGATGGATTTAGGGTCCTTGGAAAGTAACCTTCGAAACCTAGCTACATCGTTGACTCCTTCTACTGACTCACAGAAATTAACCCAAGATTTTTTCTTAGCTCGCTTGATCTCACTCTTGTATTTATTGAAACTCACCTTGTAGGAGTCCCAATCAATGTCGAGTTTAGTCTCATGCGCCCTGTTATACAGTCGCCTGGTGGTTTTTCTAAGCTCGCCAAGTTCCTTGTTCCACCACACAGGCTGAGATTTCTTCCCAGGATAGGTTAGTGGACAGGATTCCTTATGGCAACGGAGAAGAACGCCTGTAAGATTTTTTACGGTCCCATTAAGATCCTCAATTGTTTCTACATTAATATTAAGAGCCAGTTGAGAACTCGTTAGTTCCGTGTACTTATCCCAGTTTGTTCTTCGTGGGTTCCTATAAGGAATTTGGCAACCTCCGCCCAAAAAGACATCAAAGGATATCTTCATATGATCCGAGAAGGAACATTCTTTAGATACCCTCCAATTCCTTAGGACGGAGTCATCTAGATTAGAGAGGGTTAGGTCGATGACCTCCTCCCTATCCCTAATTTTAAAGGTTGGATCATTACCCCTGTTACATATTCGTAAATTATATGATAACATAAAATCGAATATAGACTCACCCCTTTTGTTGGTTGTTTGAGTCGCATCCCAGGATCACGTTGCAGGTACCCATCATATCACCGAGCAACCATCGGACATCCAGGTTTGGTGGGTCAGGGGCCTCAAAAGGCATGTATACTTAGGTATATATTATCATGTACAATTTATATATCCCGCGAAGCGATCAGCTTGTCTGCAGGGTATGATAATGTTTTGATATGTACATTGACGGATGAAAGCAGCGTGGCCATCCCCGTACCATGCTGAAGCCTAACCGTGCACTTGTCGCCGTTGCTGTAATTAGATAGAAAGATTAGATTTAAGCTCTTTTTACCTACTATAAAAGTCCTCACCTTGTCCCCCTCGGACGCGGCGAGGCTCCTGGACTAAGACAATGTCCACTTCAGTGGTCGTGAGGGACAAGAGTAGTTCAGCGGCGGCGGCTTTGCAATGATGCAGATTAATCTGCAAGATGCGCAGCCTTTGCCGCTTCCCTACCCTTACTGAGTTTCGTGGGGTGGACTCAGTCGAAACCGAACCCATCCTGAACCGAAATTCAGTTTTCCCTCACGTTCTCTAAGATATAACTCCCCAGGCGGGTCAACCGCCACTCTTGCAACCAAATCACCATCCTCTTTACAGGGAGCTAGACTTATTACAGTCCAGCCCGACGTAGTGAGGTTGGGATTTTGCAATCTCAGCATTTTCAGCAGTAGCTCCTTATCCACAGTAGGTTGGGGAATCCACGCTGAAAGAACCTTCCTGGACGGAATATCGGATAGGGAGACCGCCGCAAGATCAGCTCCTTCCCACAGAGCGCCAAAACCCTCAACTGTCCGAACAAGAAAATCTCGTGACTTCTTGTTCAGACAGTTAATAACCTTGACACCCTTTCGTAAGAAGGCGCTGCCAAATTGTCGGTCTTCCTGATCTTCCAGCCCAGAATCTATGGCAGACCGAAGACCAGTTTCAAAAAGCAACCAGTGACTGCCGCTGATTCTACCATTTGGTTGGATGATTGCCAAATGAAGGTCTTTATCATCTGCCACTGTAACCGGTCTACTGTATGGCTTCTTGCGTCCTTGACCGTGCGCCTTGGGATTAACTTTTCCCTTGGTTGTACGCTCAACAGCCGCCGCATACGAGGTTGATGGTTAAACCAGCTGAGAAGTCATCGTCTTCTTTGGTGAAGGCTGTGGACCATCGGAGGAACGAACGCGTTTCACAGATTTATGCTGCGGGGCATTGTTCGTTCCTCCAGATGACAATGTTTCCTTAGCTGGCCTAACCATCTTCCTATTGAGACCAGCATTTCCAGCCGCTTCACCCTTGCCTTTCGGAGGAGAATCGGGCTTTGAGGCAGAGTCCTTTTCCGGTCGGTCATCACTAGGTGTGCCCGTAGGTTTGGGGGTGCACTCATTAGCCTTTTCCTTTACCTGTCGGTTCGGGTTAATCTTCTGAATAGGTTTCGGCACAGCACATTTGCCAGAGGCAGTAGGCTTAGCCGGCTCCACTACTTTATCCGGGAGGAAGATCCTTTCCACCTGGAGCTCGCGATGAAATTCACGCGGGTAAGTTCTCTCGAACTTCCTTATGAATTTCAGCTTACCCCTAATGAGGTGGACCTCCCTCACCGAATGCAAGTTCGCATCTCTCCCTACGAACTTGCGGAGATAGGATACAGCACGTTTGTAGTGCTTCGCATCCGATGCTTCTCGTGCAGATGCAACTTTCGAGTCGCTGCCCGTTGTCAGGGTCTCGTTAGATTCCCCGTCGTGGAACATCGTTTCAGTTGCAGTCTGCTTTTGAAGCATATTGTCGGCAAGTGCCGACACAGGACCTGTCGGAATCAGACTTGCATCCGGTTGGGTATCAGGGCTCGCACTCCCTTTGTTAGAGTCACAGCAATCTTCCTGTGTAGACTTGGCCGGGATCACCGTGGTGTCCAGCTCATCGTCAGTCAGGGTCAGATTGTGTAACAATTCCTCCGACAGTGTGTCCTCACAATGCTCATCCGGTACAAGCCTATCCAGCTGGTCGAGGAGTTCCCTACTTTGCCTCTCTAAACTGTCATGAATAGTTCTGAGGGTCCCGTGAAGGTCGTCCCCACCCACAACTGCGGTCCTGTCTGCCGTAGACTGGCTTTCACCAGCCCTGGCTAAATCGTGTTCCGTTTGAATTGCCGGGTCGTCATCTATTTTGGGGGTTGGAATTGATGCACTTGTAGCAGGTACAGCTGTAGGTGCCAAGGCCTCCACACCTAAAACAGCCGGATCACAATCGCTTGATTTCGACGACACATGGCTTGTGGTCACACCAACGCTTGCCGCTGGTACTGGGTTATTAACTCCCTGCACCGTAACTTTATTTCTCCTGTTCTTTCTACTCATTTTAGTTAATTTATTTAAGGGAACTACCCCCGATCCAATTTTTGGTCCCCCAGGGTCTCCACGATGTGCGGGGTCGGGTCCGGCTTTGGTTGTCCAAGGACGGCTCCGACTCCACACATTGCAGTGACCCCCTTCCCATCCGCCACCCGGGAAGACGCGCCTGGTAGGAGAATGGCAAACTCCCCCAGGTGCAGTTGACCAATCGAACTGAAACTTTGCACACTTTTCAGATTTAGATGACAATAGGTCTGTACGATAACCCAAAAGTTTGTACAAATTTGCACAAACTTTTACAAAATGCTGTTCGATAACAAACTTGTAAAGTAAAAGAGAGCGAATTTGGAGACAATAGTGAGAGAATTTTGGAGAGCTTTGGAGAGTTTTGTTTACAAGGAAAATTTTTCTTCTAAGAACTTGCAAGTTTGGTGAGCTGATTTAAATACGAATGTTTTGTGGCGGACTTCTTGGCAAAAACAAAAATAAACAAACGTTTGGTTATTAAAATAAATAGAAAGTCAGGTGATTTGAAGAAGAATAAGTTGGCCGAAAAGATTAAATAAATAAATAATAAAATAAAAAAGTAGTCACCACAAACTACACACGGTGCGCCTTAACTAATTTAAAATGGAAGGTGCTTACACCTGGGAAGATTTTGCAGATTCTGAAACTACAATGTTCATAGATGAGAAATATCAAGAAACAAAAAAATCGTCGGAGGGATTTTCAAATAAATCGCGATTTAAGTTCACATTTTTAGGGGTTCTTTAGGTTTTCACGATTTTGCTTGGAAACCGCGAGTCCTATGTAAATGGGCTCAAAGAAAATGTTGTAGCTGTGAAAATTCTCCACAAGATTGACCTTCATGGTATTTTCGTAGGTTTTACCTTTTTTGAGATATAGAAGTTCAAATTGCGACAACGCACTGACTGTATCGCCTCCTTATAAAACAATATCATGCTCAGTGCGCCTTAACTAACTTTTGATGAAAAGCGCTTACACATGGAAAGATTTCGCGGATTCTGAAACAGCAATGTTCATAGATAAGAATAATAAAAGAAACAGAAAAACTCGCCGGAGGGATTTTAAATAAATCGCGATCAAAATTCACAATTTTAGGACTTTTTTAGGTTTTCATGATTTTGCTTGGAAACCGTAAGTCGTATCGAAATGAGTCTAAAGAAAATGTTGTAGCTGTGAAAATTTTCTACAAGACTGACTTTTATGTTTTTTCGTAGGTTTTACCAGTTTTGAGATATTGAGGTTCAGTTCAAATTTTTAGGTTTTTATCTTAAGTCTTCAAGATTTTGCATAGAAACCGCAAAATGGGACTAAAGAAAATGTTGAAAGTTATCGTACAGACCTAATACATGAATATGGAATCAAAACCAATAGTGGTCCATTTCACAGTGTTTTTACGGTGTTTTATTTAAATTGCATTTCAAATCTGGTAACTCAATTTTGACACAGTTGCAGTTGACCATTCGGACTAAAACTTTGCACACTTTTCACATTTGGATGACAATACATGAATATGAAACTAAAACAAAGATTGGTCCATTTTACAGTATTTAACGGTGTTTTATTTAAATTGCATTTCAAATCTGGTGACTCAATTTTGACACAGTTGCAGTACCAATCAGACTAAAACTTTGCAGACTTTCTAGATTTAACAATACATGAATATGAAATCAAAACCAATATTGATCCATTTTTACAGTGTTTTTACGGTGTTTTATTTAAATTGCATTTCAAATCTGGTAACTCAATTTTGAGACAGTTGCAGTTGACCAATCGGACTAAAACTTTGCACAGTTTTCAGATTTGGATACAATACATACAGAACATCAAAAATTTTTAGCGGTGGCAAATCCCCTCAGGGTTATGTTGACATACATTTCCTGAGTATTTCACCAATGACAAACTTCCCTACACGTGGTGTCATAAGGTCCCAAACCTTTGAGCCAGTATGAGTCGGCGTGCACTCATGGATATGAGAGAAGTCTCACTTGTCCTTCGGGGATGTTATGGGAACATAAATACGAGTATATAGTATACCCGTTCCGGCCCGGTTTAATTCAGAACCCGTAGAAGGAGCTGGTGATGACGGAGTGGGATTTAAGAAAGGTAGAGGTTGGTTCAGTCCTCTTCGGATATGTGGAATCCATGTTGATGTTGGGCAACTGGAAAACAGTTTCTCATCGTTGTTGTTGTTGTTGTTGTAACAGTGTTTTATTATGTTTGTATGTTCGTTCTCCTGTTCAATCTGGCTCTGGGTCTATCTTCAGTTCCAGGAAGGTCGCTACTTCGATGGGATGTAACCACAGATCCACTGGAGTCAGATGAGTAGGCTTGGCGGGGCAGTTGAATAGGTGCTTAGTATCGTGCGGGTCCATCTCGCATACTGGGCAGATGTCTTGCGCGGTGCGATTGATTCCCGCCCAATAGGAATATCCCGAGCGTATGTATCAAAGTATCAAGGGCTTTGATAAGTCAAGCGCCACCAGAACTTTAGTGAGATACTCCACTCCCGGCTCATTCAGCTGTTTCAACCCCAGCAAAATTTGAAGGAAGGGGTTGCATGCGATGACGTGATTTCATGGCATCTTTTGCATTGGTTCAAACGTAGTCGTGAAAGATCCGATCTTTTCATTAGCATTTGCACCAACGAAAAGGACGTCGTGAAAGATCCGATACTTTCATCAGCATTTGAACCCATGCAAAAGAAGTCGTGAAAGATCCGATCTTTTCATCAGCATCTGAACCCATTCCATCGATCCAATCGAGATGAATTTTGTATTTTTATTTATTTTTCTAAATATATAAGATTAATTATTTACAATAGGCTTGATGTTGTCGGAGATTCGAAATCGCAACCAACGTTGTTAAAACTCTCGTCGTAATGATAATGTCATGCCAAAGCACTGGTGAAAATGATATGCCAAAGCATTGGTGGAAATGACATGCCAAAGCATCGATGAAGATGCTAAAAAGATGACATGCCAGATCACTTGCACCTATGATTGAATGGCATCTTTGGCATCGAACATTCTGCTGGGACATTACCATGGAAATTCCGTCAGGGCCCAACGCATTGAATGATTTAGCGTTCCTGATGGCATTCGCAACATCATCCATTGTAAACTGAGGTGGTTCATCCTCGGCAGGAAGAGATCTAATGCGACGTAACACTCTTCTCTTCGCCCTGTCACTCTCGACTCTCGGCTTCTCATCGTGGGGAGCAGTAGTGCCTCTAGAATCAGAAGGGGAAATAAGCATGTACGATTCACCTCTACTTGCATCTTTTACAGGCTACTGTAGCAAGACCATCAACTTGCCAACTTTCCGAGCATTTTAACGCAAGTCAGTGAATAAGGTGATGAAGTGTCTGAATTGTCAAAAGCTGTGATAAATTGCGTTCAAAAGCTCGGTAGCAAACTTCAATGGGAAATTTATGAGCGGCAATCCGCCGTCTATATATGTGATGGCTCTTTCTTTCCATATTTGCATTTTCTTCTTTATTTTTCTAGTCAGTCGAATCATACTAATAAAGTTGGCACAATTTGAAATTTTAGCCTGAGTCAGACGCTTTGAGGCAATTTAGAATATGTATACAAAAATAACTTTTTTTTAGCAAAAATTACCACAATAAACCAATGTTGCATATACGGAACTCAACATTTTCAACATTATTGCAGGTACACTAAATAATAGGCCTGTTCGATAACTGCGCAAGTAAAAAGTATTTGCAAGTTCTTGCAACCACTTCTCATTTCTATTTCAATGAACATGTTTGTTATCGAACAGCATTTTGTAAAAGTTTGTACAAACTTTTGGGTTATCGAACAGACCTAATATTTTCATGTCAGATTTTTATACCCTCAGCATTTATGCTAACGAGGGTACATACATATTCATACGGGCAAAATGTGCCCCATCGAAATAATGGTTTTAGACCCCAAGTATGTTTGGACGAAATGTGTTTCAGACAATTTGGTGTCGATTGAGCAATGTCCGTCCGTCTGTCTGTCTGGCTGGAACGCACGATAACTCTCGAACGGATGAACCGATTCGGTTTAAATTTTGGCCTTCGTAATATTTTGCCCAAACTTAGTTTAAGTTCGAAGATGGGCTATATCGGTCTACTCCTTCCGGTACCTCCCCCACAAAAGTTCGAAAATGTTCGGAAAATTTGTGCGCACGATAACTCTTGAAGGGAGTGACCGATTTGCCCATCGTAAAATGTGAACCAGACTTAAATAAGGTTTTAATATGGACTCAATCGGTCTACTCCTTCGGGTACCTCCCACACAAAATTTCAGAAAAGTTCAGTTTAGGACCATGTCGCGAATCGCTTTGATTTTTGTTTTAGCAACTTTTATTCGCTGCCCCCCATTCGACGGTACAAGTTTCATCATGGGCAAGTCCATACTTCTTGAGAAAATAGCCTGAAATTTGCAAAAACCCCCTATGACACCGTGTGAGGTGGTTGGAGCGCAAGATAACTCTCGAACGGATGTGCCGATTCGGTCCAAAATTTGGCCCTAGTAATATTTTGTCCAAACATAGTTTAAGTTCGAAGATAAGTCATATCGGTCCACTCTTTCAGGTACCTCCCCCACAAAAGTTCAAAAATTTTCGGAAAATTTGTTCGTACGGTAACTCTTGACGGCAGTTGCCGAATTGGTCCATACTTTACACATCCTAATATATTTACCAGATATAGATCAGGTTCAAATATGGACTATATTTGTCCACTCCATCCGATACCTCCCAAACAAAATTTCGGATAAGTTCACTTTAAGACCTGCTATCGAATGACTTTGATTTTTGTTGAAGCAACTTGCATTCGCTGCCTCAATTACGATGGTAAAACTTTTTTCAGGGGCAAGTCTATACTTCTTGAGCAAACAGCTCGAAGAATGGAAAACATCCACATCCACTTCCATAATCGTCAATGTAGATCCATCCATTCCTTTTAGTATCTCCCCTGCAAAACTTTTGATCTTTAATCCTAATCAACATTTTGGTCGGTTCAAACGCCCAAAATTTTTAAAAACCCCTAAATACGAGGGCAGTTCGGAAACTTCTTAGCCTAGCACAAAAAGCGCGGTATAAACAGAAAAAAGTTAAGTGTTTTGGAAACCTCCATCTCTGTTATGAACACATGTTAAATTTTGTTTCGATCTGGCAATTCCTTCATATAGAAACAGGTGTTCAAAAAAGACGAATCCGCAATTTTTTACAATGGAAAAATTAGAAATGCGTGCTGTCATTAAATATTTACATAAAAAAGGTTTATCGGGACAAAAAATTCATAATGATATGGTGAATATGTTAGGTGAAAGTGTTAGGTGAAAGTGGATCAATTAAATGTACAAATTCGAGAAAAACGTCCTGGCTTACAACACAAAAACAAATTTTTTTCATCAAGACAACGCACCAGCGCACAGGAGTGTTTTAACAATGGCTAAAATCCACGAATTAAAGTACGAGTTGCTTGACCACCCACCTTATTCTCCTGATTTAGCTCTCAGTGACTTTTACTTGTTCCCAAATCTAAAAAAATTCCTTGGTGGCAAGCGTTTTACCTCAAATGAAGATACAATTACAGTTGTAAACCACTATTATGAAGACCTTGAGGAAAACTATTTTAATCAAGGGATAGAATTGCTAGAAAAGCGTTGGACTAAGTGTATTGAAGTTTCAGAAGATTATATTGAAAAATAAAAATATTTTTGAAAAACTAACTATTCTCTTTCATTGATAGGCTAAGAAGTTTCCGAACCGCCCTCGTATATACATTATGGCTATAACCAAAAAAATACCACCACATAGCCGTGTAGAGCATGGAAAACTATTATGAAATACTTACTTACTTACTTAGCTGGCCCATTACAGAACATTTGTTCTATAGGCCGAACTAAGAAGAGATCTCCATTCCTCTCTATTTGTTGCTTTGCACTCTGGAATACCGCGCCTTGTCATCTCATCATCCACTTGTTTGCGCCATCTATTCCTTGGCCTGCCAATTCTGCGTGCACCGCCATGTGGCATGTATTCATACGCCTTTTTAGCGGGTTCATCATCGCTCATTCTTATGATATGGCCTAGCCAACGCAATCGCTGCATCTCGATACGTTTAACAATATTGATGTCGTTGTATAGCAGATACAGCTCGTGGTTCATGCGACGTCGATATTCACCGTCAACGCAGATTGGTCCGTAGATCTTTCGAAGAATTTTTCTCTCAAACACACCAAGCACTGCCATGTCTGCTTGCGCAAGTACCCAGGCTTCGGAGCCATACATCAGCACGGGTAGTATCAGTGTTTTGTAGAGCGTTATTTTTGTTTGACGAGATGTGGCTTTGTTTTTAAACTGCTTACTTAATCCAAAGTAGCATCTGTTGGCCAATACAATTCTTCTTTTTATTTCACAACTGATGTCGTTTGTTGTGTTGACGGAGGTGCCGAGGTAGACGAAGTCTTTTACTACCTCAATATTATAGGAACCAACTTCCACAGTCGGTCCGAGCTCAATGGACGCATTGCGCGTCGACACCATCAACTTGGTCTTCTCACCGTTTACCGCCAGACCCACTTTAGCAGATTCTCCTTCGACCTTTATAAAGGTATCAGTTACTTCTTTTACTGATCGACCCATGATGTCTATATCATCAGCATAAGCAAGTAACATGTGACTATTGGTGTAGATTGTGCCATTTCTTTTGACGTTTGCCTCTCGTATAACCTTTTCTAGCAGGATGTTGAAGAGGTCACACGAAAGGCTGTCTCCTTGTCTGAAACCTCTTTTGGTACCAAACTCTTCGGAGAGGTTCTTTCCTATTTTAACTGAGGACCTCGTGTCAGTTAAAGTCATTTTACAAAGCCGGATGAGCTTTGCGGGAATACCAAATTCAGACATGGCTTGGAATACCTTTGAGCGCAGCGGACTGTCGAAGGCTGCTTTATAATCGACAAAAAGGTGGTAGGTGTCGATCTGCATCTCTTGGGTCTTCTCCAGGATTTGCCGCAGGGTAAATATCTGGTCAATGGTGGACTTGCCAGGTCTAAAGCCGCATTGGTATGGTCCAATAATCTCGTTGACCATTGGCTTTAGTCGTTCGCACAATATCCCTGACACGATCTTGTAGGCAATAGGGAGTAGACTTATGCCCCTATAGTTAGAGCATACAGTCTTATCTCCCTTCTTGTGGACGGGGCACAGGATACTCAGGTTCCAATCGTCGGGTACTCGTTCTTCCTGCCAGATGGTGCTAACTAGCTGATGAATACACCTTATCAGCGTGTCGCCTCCGGTTTTGAACAGCTCGGCTGGTAAGCCATCGGCCCCTGCTGCCTTATTATTCTTCAGCCGATTTATTGCTGTCTTTACCTCATCTTGGCTGGGCGGTATACATTCAATACCATCTTCTGGGATTGGGACTGTGGTATCTTCGTCGTCTTCGCTGCTATTGGATACCAACAGATTTGAAAAATGTTCTTTCCATATCCTGAGTACACTATCTGTATCAGTTACCAAATTACCTTGCTGGTCTCTACAGGAGGATGTGCCTGTACCAAAGCCATCAGTTTGATGCTTGACTCTTTGGTAGAATTTTCGGACTTCATTCTGGCTCCTGTACATCTCGATTTTTTCACACTCCCGCTTTTCCATCTCTCTCTTTTTCCTGCGGAAAAGACGTTTCTCCTCTCTCCTTTTCTCCCTGTATCTCTCTCGTGCGCTACGCGTTGCTACGGATTGTAAAGTAGCCTTATATGCCGCATTTTTCTCTTCGGTGGCAGCACGACACTCCTCATCATACCATGGATTCCTTGGTGGAGGTCTCTGGTATCCAAGTATGGATTTTGCGGCTGTTTGCATGGAGTGGGCAATGCTTTGCCATTGCGCTGATATGTTATCGGGATGAGGAGGGCTTTGATTAAGCAATTGGGCTAGTTGAGTGGAATATGCTGTGGCTATCTGTTGTGATTGCAGCTTACCGATGTCTAACTTTCGTGTTGTGTCTGTTCGTACTTTGTTTGCTACGTTTAAGCGGGTGCGTACCTTTGCTGCAACAAGGTAGTGGTCCGAATCAATGTTTGCGCCTCGGAACGATCGTACATCCAACACGCTCGATGAATGTCTTCCATCTATCACAACATGATCAATTTGGTTTCTTGTTTTCTGATCTGGAGACAGCCAGGTGCCCTTATGAATATCGAGATGATTAAATCTGGTACTGCTAACTACCATGTTTTTTGCAGCTGCAAAGTCTATCAGTCTCATACCATTGTCAGATGTTTCACTGTGGAGACTGAATTTCCCGACTGTTGGGCCAAAGATACTCTCCTTTCCAATTTTGGCATTAAAATCGCCTAGAATGATTTTAATGTCATGGGCAGGGCAACGGTCATATGTTTCTTCTAAGCGCTCGTAAAATATATCTTTGGTCTGTTCATCCTTTTCTTCAGTGGGAGCATGAGCGCAAATAAAGCTGATGTTGAAGAATTTAGCTTTTATTCGAATTGCAGCAAGTCTTTCATTCACTGGGGTGAAGCTGGATACAAGATGTTTTAGTCTCCGACTAACTACGAATCCACAACCAAACTCATGCTTTACGTCATGGCAGCTATAATACAGTGCGTCACCTTTAGGTGTTGTTGTGACGCCTTTCCCAATCCATCGTATTTCCTGTATGGCAGTAATATCGGTCTTGTACTTTTCAAGTACGTCTGCCAATGCGAAGACTGCACCTTCTCTATAAAGAGTGCGAACATTCCAGGTGCAGATTCGCAGATCATGGTCCTTAAAACGTTTGCGGGGTTCGTCAACTTTAGAGGGGTTTGTTTTTCTTTTCTTTCGTTTTTTCATAGTAGGCTGTTTTTTCTAGGGGAGGGTTACTAACCCGACGCCCAAACCCAAGTTTTTAACGTTCTTATGGGTGAACGCGCGGCACATGTTAGCTCACTACCTTTAACGGGTGTTAAAGGCAGTTCCCCAGGTGACACCACGGTGAGGTCAGTGTCCACTTGGGATGAAAGAGGGACCAAGATAAATCCTGGGCTTTGCCATGTTAAAACCGGTCAGGACCGTTCCTTGGTATCTTCCATCCCCTATGTCATTATGAAATACGGTGTAAATTTTTCTCTATCTTGAAAAAAGTTTCCGCACCAAACGCATTGAAGTTCAGTAATGAATGCATTTTTTAATTTTATCTGTTATAACAACATATTTGCTTTTTATTAAAATTTTTATTTTTTGTAATCTAATTTAAAATCATTATCAAACCGTTCTGGACCAATTCGTTCTCAAATCGCGCCATTTCGGAGCATATTAGGAACTTTTGACACTATCGCAATTTTTGGTTTTTCTTTATAAACTCGTGAATTTTATGTTTATATTTATTGTACCTATCGGACAAGAGAATATGGGGTCATTTGCAACGAATTCGCGAAAGTTACAGGTTGTTGTTGTTGACTTTGTCTGTGAGAATCGTATTTGTTTTCTACAAAAATACAACACCAGTACTATGTGGGGAATTTTGTCCTAATAATGAAAACGCGTTTCTAAGATCGATTCGGTGAAAAAAGTTTCCGCACCGACGGTGATTACTAAAACCCTTTTGATATTTTTTCTACTTAAAATTTTAAATTTGCTTTGTTTGAATAAATATTTATAGAAAATAAATACAATTCTCACAGGCAAAGTCATTAAAATGGGCTGTAACTTTCGCGAATTTGTTACAAATGACACCATATTCTCTTGTCCGATAGGTACAATAAATATAAACAAAAAGTTCACGAGTTTATAAAGAAAAAACAAAAATTGCAATAGTGTCAAAAGTTCCCAATATGCTCCGAAATGGCGCGATTTGAGAACAAATTGGTCCAGAATGGTTTGATAATGCTTTTAAATTATATTACAAAAAAATAAAAATTTTAATGAAAAGCAAATATGTTGTTATAACAAATAAAATTGAAAAATGCATTACTGAACTTCAATGTATTTGGTGCGGAAACTTTTTTCGCGATAGAGAAAAAAAGTCACCTTATTTCATAATATTTTTTCATGCTCTACACGGCTATGTGGTGGTATTTTTGATATTTGCAAAAAAATGCAAAAAGTTATATCCCTAATATACATACATAAATAAAAGCAATAATTATAGAAAACAAGAAGAATTATGGATTAGCAATAGGGCCAGACGAGTGGACTATGCCGTGTCTGTTGTAATTGCAGCTTAGAGGTAGTTTACACTATCTATCAATGTCATATGACACGAAATAAAAACATTCCATATTTACCCACGGAGGCAATGTGGAGACATAGTTTTTTTACATTTTTGCTGGTGTGGGCCCACAGAGTAAATGGCGTAAGGAAAATCTCCAATATTGCACACATTAGCGAATATATAACGTTGGAAAATTTCATGTTATGACATTTACATATAGTGTAAACTACCCCTTACCGATATCCAACTTCCAACGGTTGTGTCTGTTTGTACTTTTTTGCAACTTTTAATCGATACCTTTGCTGTAGGTGGTAATCGTACATCCATCACGCTAGATGAATAATTGAACCATGGGTATTCTCTTTCTCACTTCTTTGGTCCATTGTCAAACCGGGGAGGATTTTAAATTTATCAACAGATTTTGTCTGCAACCATTCTTTTCTCTTACGGACTTTGTCGGATTTTTTTCGCACATTGATACTGTTTAGGATTTATTATCGTCCATGTCCCCTGTCTTTATCCTAAAGCAATCTAATTATAAGTTCATAAGTTTGGTATAAACATACATATAGCGTTTAAAAGAAAGGCATGGGAAAGTACCCCACCTCCTCTGACATTCACAGAGTATACATTGTCACGGCAAACCTTGAGCATTTGCTGCAAATTTCATGAAAATCGGTTCAATAGTTTTTAAACATAAGATAAAACATATTTAAGAAAGTAGGCGTGTTCGAGTATTTAGATCCCAAAAAAGTACCTAGATTCTAGATTAATTCGTACATTTTCAAACTGATACATTTGTTATTTTTGCAAATTTAGCGTTCTTTTAAATATCAAACAAAATACGCATCCTATTTTCATCCCTGGCCATCCCTGTGCATTCCCTGAAAATTTCAGTAAAATCGCCTCGTTAGTTTTGAAGATGTAAGATATTTTACAAAGTGGGCGTTGTCAAGTCTTTGGACCCAGATAAGTACGTACGGTTGGAGACACAACCACAATTGCAAATTAATTTTCCAACCGGTTCATTCGTAATTATTATAAAACATTTTTAAAAAATAGGTTATAGGAGAATTTCCCCGCCCACTCCGAAATTTAACTAAATTTGTAGCATATTTTTACCGATGGCCAGCCATGTACATTCCCCGACAATTTCTGAAAAATCGTTTCAGTAGTTTTTGTAGAAAAGATAAAAATTGAAAAAAATGGCCGTGGTCAAATTTTCTTTCGGGTTATGGCGAACATTTCACAAAAAGAATTATTCAAATCGGTTCAGCCGTTCTCAA
The DNA here is from genome assembly GCF_047663935.1 of Musca autumnalis. Lineage (NCBI taxonomy): Eukaryota > Metazoa > Arthropoda > Insecta > Diptera > Muscidae > Musca > Musca autumnalis. Next base: position 191,218,037 of record NW_027411644.1, read on the forward strand.
CTGATGCCATTACCAACGAATGACATTTGAGTTTTATTTATAAAGATACTAGCAAAGTGCCCGCTAATTCGTATGCGTTAAAAATACAAAACAAATAAACAATATATAATATGGAATGGTGGAAACATTTTGTCACGCCTACACAAGTGCAATCCACATTTTTTGAGATATATTAATTGAGGATCTCAGTGCAAATATGGCTTAATCCAACAACCGCCATCCTCATTTCCAGCTCTGTCTGTTCCCTCAAAACCTATTATAGAACTATTTAGTACTATACATGTAAATACATAAATACGAACCTCCTCCTATTGTTTCAAAATTCCCTTTACACAATAACAAATTGTATTAAATCCTGTGCCATTTACAACATTTTGTATATTTATGGCACATATTTCTTAAATCGGACGTTATAAGCAAATGATGACAGTAATCTTAATTCCAAATCTCACGAATCCAGATCTATCCGTTCATCCAATACAAAATTGTACCATACATGGAACCATTTCGTACCCCTAAGTGTACCCAATTCCACATGTTAGGATTCGAGTGCTATAATTTCACCCAAATCCTAATTGTACAAAATGTAGTACTTTTTGTAAGCATAAGTACGCATTTCCAAAACTAACCCCAACAGTAATATTAACTCAAAAATTCAAGATTCCAGCTCTAACCGTTCGCTCAAATCCAAGTTGTACCAAATTTAGTACCGTTTAGTGGCTTCCGTACATATAAGTACGAATTTCCAAAACTTCCTCAATCCTACACCCCAACAGTAATCTTAATTCCAAACTTCCAGATTCCAGCTCTAGCCGTTCGCTCAAATCCAAATTGTACCAAATTTAGTACTTTTCGTACTCATAAGTACGAATCTACGAATCTACTTCCATATCTCAATCCAGCACTCCAACAGTAATCTTAATTACATATTTCTTGATTCCAACTCTATCCGTTCGCTCAAATCCAAATTGTACCAAATTTAGTACTATTTAGTACTTTTCCTTCCCATAACTAATAAATTTCCAAAATTTTGTCAATCCTACAATTCAACAGGTATTTTAATTCCAAACTTGAGGATGGCAGCTAGATCAGATCACCGAAATCCAAATTGTACCAAATTTAGTACCATTTAGTACTTTTCGTACCCATAAGTACAAATTTCTAAACCTACCTCTATCAACACTCCCACATCAATTTTAATTCCGAATTTCACGATTCCAAATGTATCCTATCACTGAAATCCAAATTGTACCAAATTTAATACTATTTAGTACTTTTCCTACCCATAACTACAAATTTCCAAAACTTTATCAATCTTACACTCCAACAGTACTCCTTATTCCAAATCTCGGGTTTCCAACTATATCCATTCACCCAAATGCAAACTGTACCAAATTTAATACCATTTAGTACTTTCGTACACATGAGTACGAATTTCTACAACTACCTCAATCCTACACGCCAACAGTAATCTTAATTCCAAATTTCAGGATTACATCTGCATCCGATCACTGTAATCCAAATTGTACCAATTTTGATACCATTTAGTACTTTTCGTATCCAAAGTACGAATTTCCAAACCTTCCTCTTTCAACACTCCAACAGTAATCGTAATTCCGAATTTCAGGATTCCAAATGTATCCGATCACATAAAATAAAATTTGTTACCATTCACTACTTATCGTACCCATAACTAAAAATTTCAAAAACTACATCAATCCTACTTACCAACAGTAATCCTTATTCCGAATCTCGGGATTCCAGCTATATCCGTTCACCCAAATCCAAATTGTACCATTTAGTACTTTTCGTACACATAAACACAAATTTTTAAAACTACCTCAGTGCTATGTTCAAACAATAAGCTTTATTCCGAATTTCAGAATTCCAGATACATCCGATAACTCAAATCCAAATTTGGTACCATTTAGTACTATTCGTATCCAAAGTACGAATTTCCATTTACCTCTATCAACACTCCAACAGCAATTTTAATTCCGAATTTCACGATTCCAAATGTATCCCATCATTGAAATCTAAATTGTACCAAATTTATTACTATTTAGTACTTTTCCTACAAATAACTAAAAATTTACAAAACTTTATCAATCCTACACTCCAATAGTACTCCTTATTCCAAATCTCGGAATTTCAGCTATATCCTTTCACCCAAATGCAAATTTTACCAAATTTGGTAATATTTAGTACTATTCGTACCCAAGAGTACGAATATCCACAACTACCTCAATCCTACATGCCAACAGTAATCTTAATTCCAAATTTCAGAATTACAGCTGCATCAGATCGTCGTAATCCAAATTGTACCAAATTTAGTACCATGTAGTACTTTTTGTTCCCATAGGTCCGAATTTCCATACCTACCTCTATCCAACACTCCAAAAGTAATCTTAATTTCGAATTTCAGGATTCCAAATGTATCTGATCACCCAAATCCAAATTGTACCAAATTTGGTACCATTTAGTACTTTTCGTTGCCATAAGTACGAATTTCCAAAAGTATCCCAATCCCACACTTCAATAGTAATCTTAATTTCAAATTTCACTATTCCAGCTCTATCCGATCACTTAAATTCATATTGTACCAAATTTGGTACCATTTAGTACTTTTCGTACCCAAATGTACGAATTTCCAAAATACCTCTATCCTACAGCCCGACTGTACTCCTAATTCTAAATTTCAGGATTCCAGCTCCATCCGTTCCCCCAAATCCAAATTGTACCTTACTTAGTACTATTTAGTACCTTTCGTACCCATATGTACGAATTTCGAAAACTACCTCCATATCTCAAACCTACGCTCCAACAGTAATAGTAATTCCAAATTTCAGAATTCCAACTTTAGCGGTTCGCCCAAATTCAAATTGTACCAAATTTAGTACTATTCGTACACATTTTCAAAACCACCTCCTTATATCAACTCATCTTCTAAACCCTGATTTTCATTCCAAATTTCAAGATTTTAGGTCTATCCGTTCACGTAATACCAAATAGTACTAAATTTAGTAACTTTTAGTACTTTTCGTACACTTATAGTTCGAATTTCCAAAAACCCTTTGGTACACGTTTCTAACTCTCCATCAGTGAACCTCATTCCAAATTTCAGAATTCTAGCTCTTCGCGTTTGCCTAATACTAAGGGTACCATATTTAGTACCTTTTAGTACTTTTCGTACCGTTCTAGTTCGAATTTCTAAAAATCCAGCCTTATCTGACACCTTCGGACCAAGAGTGACCCTCACCCAAAATTTGAAGATTCTAGCTCCAGCCGTTTAGTCTGGGCGTTGATTACACTGGTCAACAGGACTTTTGTTTCAACCGAAGTTGCAGTTGTTTCTAGATGAAATCGGCGAGTTATTTTCAAATCCGGTCCCCGTTTTTCTCCATCAGCTCTTGTTTTTGAGATATAGCTCAAAATCGGTTTTTACGAGTTTAACCCAGACTTTCGTTATTTTCGGATACAAACAAATATTTTTTTGTGGGTTTTTCGACATTAATATATTAAGGAGATGTTGTACGCTCGATACAAATCCTTTTTGAAATAGCTATGGTGAGTACATATCAAAAAAATATAGAAAATATAATGGTTGGAGACACAACCACAATTGTCTCGCAAATTAATTTCCTGTGCATTTCCTGACAATCTCAGGAAAATCGTTTAAGTAGTGTTTGTAGAAAAAATTAAAGTCGAAAATTGAAAAAAGTGGGAGTGGTCAAATATTCTTTGCATAAAAGCATAAGTGAGCTATGACGAACATTTAAAAAAAATACATATATCCAAATCCAAATTACCAACGAACGACATCTGATTTTTATACCCTCAGCCTTTAGGCTAAGGAGGGTATATACACTTTGATACGATGAAAATGTGCCTCATCGAAATAATGGTTTTAGACCCCAAGTATGTTTGGACGAAATGTGTTTCAGGCAATTTTGAGTCGATCTAGCCATGTCCGTCCGTCTGTCTGTCTGTCCTGCTGGCTGGAGCGCACGATAACTATCGAACGGATGAACCGATTCGGTTCAAATTTTGGCTTTCGTAATATTTTGCCCAAACTTAGTTTAAGTTCGAAGATGAGCTACATCGGTCCACTCCTTCCGGTACCTCCCCCACAAAAGTTCGAAAATGTGCGCACGATAACTCTTAAAGGGAGTGACCGATTTGGTCCATACTTTATATAGTGTAAACTTTCTACCAGAGTAATATGAGGTTCCAATATGGTCTCAATAGGTCCACTACTTCGGGTACCTCCCACACAAAATTTCGGAAAAAATTCAGTTTAGGGCCATCTCTCGAATCGCTTTGATTTTTGTTTTAGCAAGTTGTGTTCACTGCCCTCCATACGACGGTACAAGTTTCATCAGGGGCAAGTCCATACTTCCTAAGAAAATAGCATGAAAGTTGCAAAAAACCCCTATGACACCGTGTAAGGTGGTTGGAGCGCAAGATAACTCTCGAACGGATCTGTTGATTCGGTCCAAAATAGGGTCTTAGTAATATTTTGTCCAAACATAGTTTAAGTTTGAAGATAAGCCATATCGGTCCACTCCTTAAGGTACCTCCCCCACAAAAGTTCAAAAATGTTCGGAAAAATTGTTCGTACGGTAACTCTTGAATGGATGGCCGAATTGGTCTATACTTTACACATCCTACTATATATCTACCAGATATAGATCAGGTTCAAATATGGGCTATATTTGTCAACTCCATCCGGTACCTCTCACACAAAATTTCGGATAAGTTCACTTTAAGACCTGATATCGAATCACTTTGATTTTTGTTGAAGCAACTTGCATTCGCTGCCTCATTTACGATGGTAAAAGTTTTTTAGGGGCAAGTCCATATTTCTTGAGCAAACAGACCGAAGAGTGTAAATACCCCCTATGGCACTATATGTTGCGGCTGGAGATCCACTTCCATAACGGTCAATGTCGATCCATTCCTTTTAGTATCTCCTCCGCAAAACTTTTGATCTTTAATCCTAATCAACATTTTTGTCTGTTCAAACGCGCAACATTTTAAAACCCCCTAAATACATACGTATTTTGGGAAAAAAATTGTTTCAATATACACAGGCTGAGGGTATATCTCTGTCGACAAAGCCGACTGATACTTTTTTACTCGTTATTTATAATGATGATGCCCTAACTATAACGTTGGCTTTAAACTTTTTTTATGTCGAAAATGAAATATTTCGGAATTTGATGTAGCCTGAAAAAATTGTGCATCATTTATCGCAACGAATCGCACCTTGAAATGATTTTTTTATTAAAGTATACACATCAAAGTATTTTTGATTTTTTTCTAACATCGACCACTAGCGATCAAAATTATTTCGGTCCATAACAATTTTACCATTGAAACTAAATGTAAGAATTTAAGAGTGTTCCAAAAATATGTTGATAGCTTTGTTCTTAGACCGAATTTTTCTTCTGTTCTTTTTGGAAAATGATTCTATTTACATTCTACTTTTTTCTCCATATTTGAGTTTTACCTTTACACTTTTACTTATTGCGATTTTATAACCCACCAATTATCACAAAATACTGCACACTCAACTCGATTAATAACACAGTAAACAAATCTCTACATTGACTCCTTCTCGTCTAACGGTAAATGCAAATTTGGAATAAACAATCATTGTTTTTGTTGTTTTGGAGTGTTTACTTCCATATTGCGAAGAAAAAAATTCAAAGGAAGAATGTCAAAAAATTGACTTTTGGCCAAAGAATTCACATTTGCGACCAACGTGCAACGCAACATTTCGAATTAAAGGGAAGTCGTTCGAAAGTTAATAATTACGTTTTTCAAAATTAAAGCAACGTCTTTCATCGGTTATATCAGCCTTATACTTTACAAGGTCATCACCAACATACATATAAACAGCACCTTCTTTGAAAAGTAGATGTCGGCCGTCTCTATAAGTATCTTCTGCATCTTCACATAATCTACAGTAGTTGACTCCATTGTCATCCCATCTTGTCCTTAGAGATCTAACCCTGCTGTGAAATCTAACAAGTTCCCATTGATTTTTATCTCTAACTTATGGAGAGAAGGGAAGTCCTTCAACGATGATAGATCACTGGCCGATTGCTTTATATAATGATAGTACGCGTGTTATTTTAATCGGCAGTTTACAGAGCACCCTGTGAATGATAGGCGAAGAGGAGAGTTTTACGTCGTATAAGAAGAACCCTCCCAGCCGAGGAGGTACCACCATAATTTACGATGGGCACTGTTGCAGACGTCTCCCTTATCCCATCTGGGATGTTTGTGGAACAATTATATTATTATTATTATTACTGTTGCAGACGTCATCCGAAACACGAAATCATCAAATGCGTTGGGCCCACACGGAATATCAATTTAATGCCTAAACACATGGATGAACCCGGAGTTGAGTATTTAACAAGTGCCATCAACCGATCATTAGCGACCCATATTGTACCAAAATCCTGGAAAGTTGGCAGGATGATCCCGCTACTAAACCCTGGCAAGGATGAATTTACTTCAGTGGTCGGATTTTACTCCTGTCGTTAGTAGTAAAGATTCTAGAGGTACTACTCCTCTACAAGATGAAATGCAGTTTTCCACTTGTCCAACTTAAACATAGATTCTAGAGAATGTATAGTACTACAACAACATTACACATATCTATAGAGGACTGAACCAGAACAGGCCGTGCGGCGGAGCAGTCATGATTGCACTTGAACTATCGATGGCTTCGATACCGTCAACCATGCCAAGCTGTTCGATGACATAGGAAAGACCACTCTCCAGCCGCATTTGAACTGTTGGATAATCAACTATATGTGCGGATGCCAGGCGTTTGTGGAATTCAGAAACAAGATGTCCAAAACCCATAGAGTGAGACAGGAGATCCTCAAGGCGGGGCGATATCTCCGGAACTGTTTAACCTCTACCCTTTTTGAAATTCCACACCCTCCACACGGCATAGAGACGAAAGTCACTTTCAGATCCGAACTATGTAGCCGGACTATGTAGCCGCCTCAATTCGTATTGGGTCCGAATTAAGGCCATGATACCCAACACACGCTCGGCATGAGGATTGGGACCAAACGATTCTTTACGGACTCAACCAGAATCTGATAACTGAAATAATACACGAACGAACATATTTGCGTTGCTACAACAACCAACTCATGCTTGCGTTATGTTATGGCAGATATAATTGTTGTGACACCTTTACCAATCCATCGTATTTCTTGTATGGCAGTAATATCGACCTTCTATTTTGTCAAGTACATCTGACAATGAGTAAACTGCACCTTTTCTATAAAGAGTGCGAACTTTCCAAGTGCAGATTAAAACGCTTATGTATATTCGGTCGATTTTGGGTATTTTGAGCTTCGATCCGATTTTCACAATTTTTTAAGACACAACTATGAGCTGGTATTTATACCCCCAGCATTTATGCTAACGAGGGTATATACACTTTCATACGGGCAAAATGTGCCTCATCGAACTAATGGTTTTAGACCCCAAGTATGTTTGGACGAAATGTGTTTCAGACAATTTCGTAATATTTTGTCTAAACTCAGTTTAAGTTCGAAGATGGGTTATATCGGTCCACTCCTTCCGGTACCTCCCCCACAAAAGTTCGGATAATTTGTGCGCACGATAACTCTTGATTCATACTTTGCACATCGTGAAAAGTCTACCACACTTAGATAAGGTTCCAATATGGACTCAATCGGTCCACTCCTTCGGATACCTCCCACAAAAAATTTCGGAAAAGTTCAGTTTAGGACCTGTACACCAATCGCTTTGATTTTTGTTGTAGTAACTTGTATTCACTGCCCCCCCCCCCATATATAACAGTAAAAGTTTCATCAGGGGCAAGTCCATACTTCCTGAGAAAATAGCCTGAAAGGTACAAAAAAGCCCTATGACACCGTGTGTAATGGAGCGCAAGATAACTATCGAACGGATATGCCGATTCGGTCCACAGTTTGGTCTTCGTAATATTTTGTGCAAACTTAGTTTGAGTTCGAAGATAAGCCATATCGGTCCACACCTTCAGATACCTCCCTCACAAAAGTTCAAAAATGTTCGGAAAAATTGTGCGCACGGTAAATCTTGATGGGAGGGACCGATTTGGTCCATACTTTAGACTTCCTTAAACATCTACCAGATATAGATCAGGTTCGAATATGGAATATATTTGTCCACTCCTTCAGGTTCCTCCCACACATAATTTTCGATAAATTTGCTTTAAGACCTGCTCTCGAATGACTTTGATTTTTGTTGAAGCAACTTGTATTCGCTACCTCAAACACGGCAAGATGCGCAAGCCCATACTTCTTGAGAAAACAGCGCGAAAGTTGTAAAAAACCCTATGGCACCATATGTATTGGCTGAAGGGCTCGAACCGAAAATGTTACCGAATATAGCTATATTATGTTTTTCGCAGGCTAGTGTGTATCCCCGCAAATTTTTGAGCTTTAATCCTATCTATACTTTTGTCCGTGCACAAGGCCAACATTTTGAAAACCCCCCTAAATAAATTTTTTTTTTTTTGGGAAAAAAGTATTTCGATCCACACAGGCTGAGGGTAACATACACTAGCGGTCATCCGAATAGGTTTGAATTTTTTTCTTTTTATATGTTAAGGTAACTTCTGATGTGTTCGTATTGCAGATCCATACTATTTACTTTTTGAGAGTCCTATACTATGCCAACATTCCCAAGAATAAACTTGATGGTGTTGCCATATTTTCGGAAAATATCCCCATATAATAAAAAATGTACGAAAAAGCGTCCAATTTTTGCGATCATCAGAATAGGTTTGAATCAAATAAAATTGAAAAATTGTACTACCCATGCAAATATTGCGCAGTTTTTTGGTTTAGTTTAGTAAAATGGAACATTCTGATAAATCCTACAACAAATTTGACCCGCTTTATTTGGAACGTGGGTTCAATTCCTAACATCGAAAAGTTACCAAGAACTTTCAGATAAAATCAAGAAATATTCAAACAAAAACGTTTTATAAACTTGCTTTAAATTACTTTTTGATTTCGCTAGATCTCTTCTGAGCTTCGAAAATTATCTGAAAGCAAATACCAAGTGTAGCCATATTATTAGGATCGATAAATTAGAAAGGTCATTGAAAATATTTGGTATTTTAGTTCAAGTTTCATTTTTAGCTATCCTTACAGTACAAATTTAAGTATTATCATGCTCACAAATCCACCATAGTTGACCACATGTGTCATAAATGTTCGAAAACTGGTCTGGAAGAATTTTTCTTCGACGACAATAAAGTAGAAAATTGTGATTCAAATTTAACTCAAAGGGGCATGATATCGCCGACTTTTATAGTGCTGTAATACCTATATAGTCAGGTCAAAACGTTTTTTTCTGTCCACAAGTCATAAAACAAACACGAATAAGTACAAAAGAATGGACTACTGAGGTTATACAGCACTACAAAAGTCGGCGATATCATGCCCCTTTGAGTTAAATTTGAATCACAATTTTCTACTTTATTGTCTTCGAAGAAACATTCTTCCAGACCAGTTTTCGAACATTTATGATACATGTGGAGGATAGTTAAAAAATTAAACTTGAACTAAAATACCAACTATTTTCAATGACCTTTTTAATCTCTCGATCCTAATAATATGGCTGCACTTGGTATTTGCTTTCAGATAATTTTCAAAGCTCAGAAGAGATCTAACGAAATCAAAAAGTCATTTAAAGCAAGTTTATAAAACGTTTTTGTTTGAATATTTCTTGATTTTATCTGAAAGTTTTTGGTAACTTTTCGATGTTGAGAATTGAACACACGTTCCAAATAAAGCGGGTCAAATTTGTTGTAGGATTTATCAGAATGTTCCATTATACTAAACTAAATCAAAAAACTGCGCAATATTTGCATGGGTAGTACAATTTTTCAATTTTATTTGATTCAAACCTATTCTGATGATCGCAAAAATTGGACACTTTTTAGTACATTTTTTATTATAATTGGGATATTTTCCGAAAATATGGCAACACCGTCAACTTTTTTCTTGGGAATTTTGGCATGGTATAGGACTCTCAAAAAGTAAATAGTATGGATCTGCAATACGAACACATCAGAAGTTACCTTAACATATAAAAAGAAAAAAATTCAAACCTATTCAGATGACCGCTAGTGTATAGTGAATTTGTGAAGTGAATTTCCACAAAATCGCTATAAAAGCCGCATTTCTTGTCTAATTGATGAAAAAACTTACTTGTTGTGGTTAAAAAATCCTACCGAATCCTATGGTTTATTTTCAACTACATTCCCAACTACTTCTACTCTAGAAAACCCTTAAATGCAAAAACCTTTAAATTTTCTTGCAAAAAAATAAAAAATTAATAAGGAAGTAATTTGGTAAGTAATATGATTAACGGTAAACGATTTAAGGAGAAATACAAGTACATATACCTTTAAGTCAGTCCCCCCCCTTTTGGACCACTTACCACGCACTCACTATACACGAACAATACATTATTGACCCCCAGATGTGATAATTATTATTTTTGGTAGCAAAATGTACGGTTATCTACCATATGTATGTGTGTATGTAAATATCAATATGTTGAGCCTGCGTGCAAAATAAAATCTGTTTTGGAAGCATGTGCTTGTTATACACCATACGAATCGGTGTTATATCTACACACAAACATACATCGTTACATGTTTAACAACTACCAAATACCACCCGCAGCGTTCTTAAATATACATATTGATTATTTAATGTCCATTTGGCACGAAATATGTGACTATTAATTCTTATCGCTCGCTGTTGTATTTCAATTGAGATCTTAGCTTTAAAGCCTGGCTGGCTGGCTTAAGAATGAAATCGAAATTTGCTGTAAGGCATGTAGAAAAGATAATAAATTCTCAATAATAAATTCAAAAACAATTATGCATCAATTATAGAGAAATTCGAAATTACGATATGACAATTGAAATTGATTTTATTGAACACATTTATGGTGGCATCGGAATGAGTTATCTATCAGAAGATGCATGTAAATGAGTTTATGTAGCTTAGGGTGTAACGAAAAAATTAAAAATTATATTGAACATTCAAAGAAAACAAACAATTGTTATGTACCTCCACGAATAGTCTCACACACACATTCTGTGTGAACTGTATTGAAGTTAATATGAACAATTATTAACCAATAAGCTCTTCATCTACGTTAAGTCTAATTCCTTTGAGGATAATCATATTTAAACTGATGATATTTACTTTATACTGGAAATTTTCTGTGTGGAGTTTTACTGGCCACAAATTTCAGCTTGATAGTTTTATACCGCCAACGAAGACTAAATACCAAATTTCAGCCATTTTGGTGGTATATTGAAGCCACAAACCTTTAAAATACTGATAACCGGGGGTACTGTTCTATGGGGTCTATATAAAGACGTAGACCTATACCGACAAAGTTCAGGTGGAAAGTTTTATAACACAAAAAAGGCTAAATACATCATTTCAGCCATTTCGGAAGGAACCTTGAAACTACCGAAAGTTGCGAGGTACCGTTCTATGAGGGCTATATGAAGACGTGAACCTATGCTGTCAAATTTCATGTGAAAAGTTTTATACCCCCAACTAAATACCAAATAGTAGCCATTTCGGTATCATAATGAGGCTAAACCCTTCAAAATACCGAAAATCGGGATGTACCGATCTATGGGGGCTATATGAAGGCGTTGACCCATACCAGCAACTTTCAGGTGGAAAGTTTTGCAGCATCAATGAAGACTAAACACCAAAATTCAGCTGATCACATTGCGGACGGTTCTATGCGCCGGGTTGACTCGGAAGAATCTTCGAACTGTTCTTAGATGGAGCAAACAAGTGGATGAAGAGATGAAAAGGCGCGGTATTCCAGAAATCACATTGCGGACGGTTCTATGCGCCGGGTTGACTCGGAAGAATCTTCGAACTGTTCTTTGATGGAGCAAACAAGTGGATGAAGAGATGAAAAGGCGCGGTATTCCAGAAATCGAAGCAGCAAACAGAGATAATTGGAGATTATTTCTTAGTTCGGCTTATGGAACAAATGTTGTGTAATGGGCCAGCTAAGTAAGTAAGAACGTTAAGTTTTGAAAATGGTCCACGTTTTGGGGTAGCCCTAAAATAATGTACTTACTTACCTGGCCCATTACAGAACATTTGTTCTATAGGCCGAACTAAGAAGAGATCTCTATTCCTCTCTATTTGTTGCTTCGCACTCTGGAATACCGCGCCTTTTCATCTCATCATCCACTTGTTTGCGCCATCTATTCTTTGGCCTGCCAATTCTGCGTGCACCGCCATGTGGCATGTATTCATACGCCTTTTTAGCGGGTTCATCATCGCTCATCCTTATTATATGGCCTAGCCAACGCAATCGCTGCATCTCGATACGTTTAACTATATTGATGTCGTTGTATAGTAGATACAGCTCGTGGTTCATGCGACGTCGATATTCACCGTCAACGCAGATTGGTCCGTAGATCTTTCGAAGAATTTTTCTCTCAAACACACCAAGCACTGCCATGTCTGCTTTCGCAAGCACTGCCATGTCTGCTTTCGCAAGTACCCAGGCTTCGGAGCCATGCATCAGCACGGGTAGTACACGGTTTTGTAGAGCGTTATTTTTGTTTGACGAGATGTGGCTTTGTTTTTAAACTGCTTACTTAAACCAAAGTAGCATCTGTTGGCCAATACAATTCTTCTTTTTATTTCACAACTTATGTCGTTTGTTGTGTTTACGGAGGTGCCGAGGTAGACGAAGTCATTTACTACCTCAATATTATAGGAACCAACATCCACAGTCGGTCCGAGCTTAATGGATGCATTGCGCGTCGACACCATCAACTTGCTCTTCTCACCGTTTACCGCCAGACCCACTTTAGCAGATTCTCCTTCGACTTTTATAAAGGTATCAGTTACCTCTTTTACTGATCGGCCCATGGTGTCTATATCATCAGCATAAGCAAGTAACATGTGACTATTGGTGTAGATTGTGCCACTTCTTTTGTCGTTTGCCTCTCGTATAACCTTTTCTAGTAGGATGTTGAAGAGGTCACACGAAAGGCTGTCTCCTTGTCTGAAACCTCTTTTGGTACCACACTCTTCGGAGAGGTTCTTTCCTATTTTAACTGAGGACCTCGTGTCAGTTAAAGTCAGTTTACAAAGCCGGATGATCTTTGCGGGGATACCAAATTCAGACATGGCTTGGAATACCTTTGAACGCAGTGGGCTGTGGTAGGTGTCGATCTGCATCTCTTGGGTCTTCTCCAGGATTTGCCGCAGGGTAAATATCTGGTCAATGGTGGACTTGCCAGGTCTAAAGCCGCATTGGTATGGTCCAATTATCTCGTTGACCATAGGCTTTAGTCGTTCGCACAATATCCCTGACACGATCTTGTAGGCAATAGGGAGTAGACTTATGCCCCTATAGTTAGAGCATACAGCCTTATCTCCCTTCTTGTGGACGGGGCACAGGATACTCAGGTTCCAATCGTAGGGTACTCGTTCTTCCTGCCAGATGGTGCTAACTAGCTGATGAATACACCTTATCAGCGTGTCGCCTCCGGTTTTGAACAGCTCGGCTGGTAAGCCATCGGCCCCTGCTGCCTTATTATTCTTCAGCCGATTTATTGCTGTCTTTACCTCATCTTGGCTGGGCGGTATACATTCAATACCATCTTCTGGGATTGGGACTGTGGTATCTTCGTCGTCTTCGGTGAATTTCTTCCATCTATCACAACATGATCAATTTGGTTTCTTGTTTTCTGATCTGGAGACAGCCAGGTGGCGTTATGAATATCGAGATGATTAAATCTGGTACTGCTAACTACCATGTTTCTTGCAGCTGCAAAGTCTATCAGTCTCATATTTTACTAGCAGACCCGGGTCCGCGTTGCTGGCCCGTCGTAATGAGTTTTAATGACAAATTTTAATGGACGTTATGATCGACAATTCAAAATAGGTATTTTCTACCTCACTTCTTCGGTCCAATGTCAAACCGAGGAGGATTTTAGATTTATCAACAGGTTTTGTCTGCAACCTTTCTTTTCTCTTACGGACATTATCGGATTTTTTCGCCCATTGATACTATTTAGGATTTATTACCCTGTCTTTATCCTAAAACGATGTAATTATAAAAGTTAAAAAATGGTTAAGCCGAATTTTAACGCTAATTTAGGGGTGCCACCGTGGTGCAATTGTATGCACACCCGCCTTGCACGCATAAGGTCGTGGGTTCGATTCCCGGCCAGGCAACATCAAAACACTTTTCAACGGTGGCAAAATACCCCTCAGTAATGTTGGCGACATTTCCTGAGTATTTTAGCTATGTAAAACTTCTTTACAAAAATGGTGTCTTAGACACGCCGTTCGGACTCGGCGATAAACTGTAGTTCCCATATCGTTGAGCTAATATGAATCGGGGTACACTCATTGATATGAGAGAAGTCTCCATTGTCCCTTATGGGAGGTTTGTGGAACAATTATTATTGTTACGTTTTAATTTTTCATTGCTGATGGACCGTTGAATTTAAGGAAATTTGTAAATATACCGTTTTTTTTTTTGATCGGAGCGGTGTCACAAAAATTAATTTGCAAGCCGATGCACTCATAAGTTTAGCAAATGTAGGGATTATTAAACAATAGGCCTTTGAAATTCGTCTACAAACATATAGCATTTTTGACTACGGGACATTCCTGAACATAAGATATAGCATATTTAAAAAAGTGGGCGTGGTCCGCTATTTTGGCTCCAAATATGTACCTGGGGCACACAAAAATTTATGCTGAAATATACCAAAATTTATGCTGAATCCTTATACATATAGCGTTTGAAAGAAAGGCGTAGGGAAGGTACACCACCTCCTCCAAAATTCATAAGATATACATAACAACAGCAAACCTTGAGCTTTTGCTGCATATTTCATGGAAATCAGTAGTATTGGAGATATAACAAATTTAAACAAGTAAGAACGGTGTTAAATTCGGCCTGGCCGAACTTGTTATACCCTCCATCACGAGTTGTATGGAAATAAATGGAACAATTAGTTTCCTTTCGTTTACGAAGAAGTCTAAATACAAAATTTCAGCGATTTCGGTAAAACAATGTGGCTAACATTCAAAAAACCGAAATTCGGGAGATACCGTTCTCTGGGAGCTATATCAAAACATCGATCTATACCTACACATTTCTGGCGGAATGTTTTTAGACTCAAAGAAGACTAAATACCAAGTTTCCTTTATTTCAGTAAGATAATGTGGCTAAAACCTTCAAAATACCGAAAATTATGAGGTACGCTTCTTTAGGGATTGAAGAAGATTAAATAACAAATTTCAGTCTTTCGGTGGGAAATTGACGTCACAACATTCAGAATTACGAAAATCGGGAGGAACCGTTCTATAGGGCATACATAAGCGTGGACCTATACCGAGGAATTTCAGCCATTTCATTGGGTTTTTGTGGCCACAACCTTGAAAATACCTAAAATAGGGAAGGACTAATAGCAGGCGTCCCGAGGGTGTTTGTTAGTTCTCCTACCGGGCGCGTCCCCACCGGCGGATAGGGGGAGGCGGATGACCGTACTAATTTGTTCTAGATCTAGGGAATTCATTTGTGATTAAACCTGTTCCGGAACGGATTAGTACGATCACCTGCCTCAGGGAAATTTATTTTCCCCGCGGACAAAAAACTGACTATGGGTGTGTTCCCCTAAAACAAAAAACACAATATGAAGAAAGTTGGAAAAAGTGAAAAAGATACGGTGCAGGGCCTAATAAACCCAGTACCGGCGGGTGATGTTGATCTGCCCACGAGTCACACCCCGTCGTCATCATGCGATCGTGAGCAAATCTCTCCCACAGGTGTGGGTGCCTTGGCACCTGTGGTCGAAGGTAATGCTACAAGCACACAGCCTAAGGGCAGATACAGGGAGGAAGAGACTGATAAGCTAAGGGGAAGTTCATGCTCGACCCAGCCTTCAGATACAAGTAGCGACTCAGACTCCAAATCCGATAGCGAAAGCAAAAATAACATAACCGTCATGGAAATCCCAGAAAAGGAGGAGGTCCACAAGATGGTAGACGAAGTGGGCGACAGCATTTCAAAGCTCACAACACACAAGAAGCAGCTCTCTGGTGCTCAACGACGCAAGTTCAGGAAGCAACGGGCAAGCAAAAAGGCTATATCGCAGGATGCTCCCACAGGGATCATGAACACTCCCTCCACTTCTTCGGAAGCGGCGAAGAGGATCAGATCCCCCGAAGAGCAGAACACTGTGAAGCCGACGATGAAGAAAAAGAGCTCCACATCCCCAAATGTCTCGAGTGCACCGCGTCAAGTACCACGCAAAGGAGACTGTTCCGAGAATCCTTTGGCAGAGGGCCGCGGAATCGACTGCAGTGCCTGGGGATTCTGCGAAGAAATCCCGGACCCGGCAGAAGAGGAAGAGGGCTGCGGAGACTGGTAGAGAGCCGCCATCTTACGCCAAGGTAGCCAAGAAACGCTATAGGGACGAACTCTGCTATGCAGTGATCGATACCAATAGAAGTTCCGGAAAGCTACCCAAAGACCATCTTCCAGCAATTGAGGAAATGGTCAACAATAAGATATTGGATCACATAATGATTGGAGGTGATCCAATTCAAATTATCAGCAGCGGGGTCAAAGGGGACGTGATGGTGTTCCAATTTGCCCAGCATGCAAACGTTGCCGCCCTCAAGGATATTATCAGCAGCATAATACCTCCATGGGAAAACGGCAAACTAAAGTTGGCGAGGAAAGACCAAATTCCTCAACTAACAAAAACTTCGGTATTCGTCAGAGGATGGGGCAGCAAGTTCGAGACGGAACGCATGCTCGAAGTCTTTGGTCGCCAAAACAAGGACTTGGACGTGAAGAGATGGGAGGTCTTCCACAGGGAGGAGCAGGAGGACGGAACTCTCCTTGTGGTCGGAATTGACCATCTCTCCATGGCTAGTCTGACAAAGACTAAGGGCAGGGCTTTCTACATCTCCAACGCTGTCCGCTTCAAAGCAGGAAAGGCGGTAATCGGCGAAAGCGAGGAAGCCAAACAAAATAGCGAAGAGGTTTTACCTCCCAGCAAAAATGAAAAGGGAGTCGATGCCGTAATCACCGACTCTCAAGAAGCCCGTTTACTGGAGGACCAATGATTGAGGCCATCCAGATAAACCTCCATCGGAGCGAGACGGCAACCATGGCCCTGATGGAGCAAATCAATACAGGTAAAATCCATATTGGCTTGATCCAGGAACCTTGGACTATTCAGAACAAGGTCTCTGGACTAAACCATATAAACTACCAATTGTTTTATGCAAATACGGGGTCTCGACCGAGAACCTGTAATATGTCACAAAAACTTAAGTTTTCTTTTTTCTCCAGAGTTGTCAACATCGGACGCGACTGTGCTGAAGCTGGGGAATGGCAATATATACCTTGCGTCAGTATATTTACCGTTCGACTCGCCCACACTACCACCTACGTCGGAGCTGCAGCGGTTGGTGAGGAAAGCAAAACAAACAGGTAACGAAGTACTAGTAGGTAGCGATGATAACTCACACCACATTGCGTGGGGTAGTACTAATACTAACAAAAGGGGCCAAGCCCTTTTAGATTTCTTAAATACTAACGACCTAACAACCCTTAACATAAGTAATAAAGCCACCTTTGTTAACAAGATTAGGGAAGAGGTATTAGATATAACAATATGTTCCGAAAATCTTATAAACGAGGTGCAGAATTGGAGGGTCTCGGAAGAGCATTCCTTCTCGGATCATCGTTATATAAGATTTGAACTAACACGGCCACCGCCGAAACCTATAAGTTTCCGAAATAAATCCAAAACCAATTGGATAAAATTTGGGAAACTAATAAACGATAGGCTAGGGCTCGATAGATATGAATGCCTAAGCACGGAAGATATGGACAGAAATGTCGGAGGTCTTAGTAAAGTCATTGGAAGAAAGTTGTGCCCTTCGAGAGAGGAAATCTTCCTACGAAAAACCCTGGATGACAGGAGAAATTCGTAACAAAGCCAAAGAGGTCCGAAGGCTTTACAATAGAGCTCGACGAAAGAAATTAGCTGTATTCTGGGACAACTATCACACAAAAGCGCAATTCCTGGAAACTTTTCTGTGAACAGGTAGACAGCGTAAATGATGTATCCAAAATAAAAAAGTTTCTATCGAAAACCCATACACAAACCGAGATCATGGTGAATGATATGGAAAATAAGATGGAAACAATCGAGGACACGCTGGGGCTTTTGATGAATACACATTTCCCGTCGAACACTGCGACGCACGCAGGGGTGCCGGTAGTGAGGGAATGTGTTACAGAGGAAGCGATGGTAAAGGATGCCATCAAGAGCTTCAAACCCTTCAAAGCAGCGGGGCCGGATGAGATATTTCCGGCCTTACTCCAGAAAGAGATGGACTACATTGCGCCCAAACTATCTGGAATTTTTAACGCATGCTTAAAACTTGCGTATACCCCTAAAGCCTGGCAGCAGGCGAGGGTAGTATTTATCCCCAAACCTGGGAAGGCAAGTTACGCAATTCCTTCCTGCTTCAAACCATGGAACGAATAGTGGACACCATGATTAAGAGCAAGATTCCAAACGATATGCTTAAATACAAAAAACATGCATACGTTAAAGGTAGATCAGTGGAAACCGCATTACATGAGATTGTACACCACATCGAGAGAACCTTCGACAGGAAGATGTATACACTAGCGGTATGCATTGATATCGAGGGTGCTTTCAACAACGTCAGCACCGAAACCCTTATCCAATCCTTAGATAAGTTTCAGGTAAATCGGGCCCTTAGGGACTGAATAAGCCACATGCTAAGGAATAGATGGATAAGCTGCGGACTACTTGACGTAAAAATAAAGGACAAAGCTGGTCAGGGTACGCCACAGGAGGGATTTTATCCCCACTCCTATGGGTCACTACAATAAATAGCCTATTAAGGACTTTAACCGATGAGGGATTTGACCCAGTCTGTTATGCAGACGACGTTATAATACTTCTGAGGGGTAAGAATCCAAACTTGCTATGCAGAAGAGCTGAATCAGCCCTAAAACTAGCGTACAACTGGGCTAGACCAAGAGGTCTTAATGTAAACCCGGAAAATACGGAAATATGTCTGTTTACTAGGAAAACAAAACTGGGACACTTTGAAGAACCAGTTTTCCTAAACAAGACGATCAATATTTCCAACAAAGTCAAATATCTGGGAGTAATTCTGGATAGGAAACTTAAATGGAAAGACCATATTCAAGAAAGAGCCAATAAAGCTCATAGATGTTGGTCAACCTGTAGAAGGGCTATAGGCGCTAAGTGGGGTCTTAATCCTAAGATGACACACTGGCTATACAAAAGCGTAGTTAGACCTATTCTAACATACGTTTCAGTAGTCTGGTGGACAGCTATGGATAAAAAGTGTAATATTAAAATACTACAGAAAGTCCAACGAATGTGCTGTCTAAGTGTAAGCGGCGCAATGAGGACAACATCAACGAGGGCATTAGAAACTATTCTATATATACACCCAATAGAAATCCAGATAAGGTATTTCTATTCGGTTGTCGCAGCTATTCGACTTAAAGCGATGGACGAGTGGATCAGTAAGGACCACGTAACATACCATCAAAACATTCCACAGGTAACAATGGATAACATTGTATCGGACCGTATACCTGAAACATTTGTAGCTGCCTCATGCGAGGCATTAATTCCAGACAGAGACTCGTGGATCGGCGGAAATCTAGCATAAATGCCGACTGGAAACTGTTGTTATACAGACGGCTCAATGCTAGGTGGGAAAACGGGACTGGGTCTCTTTATTGAAGAACCAGAGACCGAAATATCTCTTCGTTTGCCGGATCACAATACGGTCCATCAAGCGGAGATCCGAGCGATCACAGAGTGTCTGAACTGGCATAATGCCAACACGAGGCCAACTACTGTAAACGTCCTTACGGACAGTAAAACTGCAATCAAAGCAATAACATCAAGACAGTAAAATCACAAACAGTCTTGGATTGTATAAATTCGATCAACAGCTATACTCAGCATGGCACGGTGCGTATAATATGGGAACCGGGATATGCGGGGATTAGAGGTAATGAGATAGCAAATTCTCTGGCAAAAAAGGGAAGGGAATTAGCAACCGTAAATTTAGCGAACGCAAAACCACTAAACGCGTCTCGGCTAGAGTTAAAGAATTGGGCAAAAAATGCCCACTTATCCTTATGGAATAGAGAGGAATTAAGGAAAACCACAAAAATCCTATGGGGAGACCCAAATGAGGAAAAAACTAAAAACCTATTACTGCTAGGTAAAGCAGAGTTGAGTAGACTTACAGGTGTTCTTACAGGTCACCTGGGTTTACAAGCTCATCTGCAAAAAATTAATTGTGCAGACAACAGCGTATGCAGGGCATGCGGAGAGGATGATGAAACATTGGAGCATTTTCTCTGCCAATGCCCCGCTTTCGCAAACATCAGATCCCAGTTTTTAGGGAACGACACAATACCAGATCTTAATCAGGTAATTGTAGACGACCTAAAACAATTACGGGATTTTGTTAAGGGAACAGGGTTCCTCAATTAATTTATAGTAGAGTCCCCTTCTTCAAAAAACTTAGACTAGAGCGCACAACAGGCCTACTTCATGGCTTATGTGTATGTCCACCAGGACATGTGGCGATTATTCGCCCCTCTTTTCAACCTAACCTAACCTAAATGCAGGTGTGGACCTGTACCGATAAATTTCTGGGGGAAAATTTTATACCACCAACGAAGACTAAATACCAAATTTCTGCCATTTCGGTGGGCTATTGTGGCCACAATCTTCAAAATACCAAAAGTCGGGAGGTACCGTTCTATGGGGGCTATATGCAGGCGTGGACCTGTACCGACAAATTTATGGGGGAAAGTTTTATACCACCAACGAAGACTAAGTACCCAATTTCGGCTATTTCGGTGGAATATTGAAGTCAAAACCTTCTAAATACCGAAAATCAGGAGGTACCGTTCTATGGGGGCTATATAAAGGCATGGACATATACCGACAAATTTCATATGGAAAGTTTTGTATCCCCAATGAAGTCTAAATACCAAATTTTAGCCATTTCGGTGTGATAATAATGCTAAAACATTCAAAATACCGGAAATCTGGAGGTACCGTTCTATGGTGGCTATATTAAGGCGTGTATCTGTACCGACAAATTTCTGGAGGAAAGTTTTATACCATTTCGCAGTGATAATGAGGCTAAAACCTTAAAAATACCGAAAATCGGGTGGTAGCGTTCTATGGGGCTATACGAAAACGTGGACCGATATAGCCCATTTGCAATACCAAAAATCCTATAGTTAATTGAAACTTCAATACCAAATTACAAAGCTCTATCTTAATTGTGAGTTTTATCTACATTTCAACAGAAGGACGGTCGGACAGACGGACATGGGTTATATCGACTTAGAATTTTACCCTGATCAAGAATACATATACTTTATAGGGTCTCTGATGAATATTTCGATGTGTTACAAACGGTATGACAAATTTAATTATACCCTCCATATTATGGTGGAGGGTATAAAAAGCTGGCGAGGTCGGGTCTTTAGACCCCAAAGAAGTATATAGATTGTAGATTAATTCGTAAATTTTTAAACCGATATATGCGTAATTTTAGCAAATATTGCGTTTTTTAAATATCGCATAGGAGATAGGATGAGTATTTGATTTTTATTCGTAAAGATATGGCGTTTTCGAAATTCAAGAAAATGTGCCATCCCTGCACATTCCTTGAAAATTTCAGGAAAATCGGTTCAGTAGTTTTGTAGAGGTAACATATTTTAAAAAGTGGGCGTTGTTAAGCCTTTGGGTTCCAAATAAGTAGGTAAAGTCGGAGACACAACCACAATTGTCTCGACACTCGTAATTATTGTAAATGTAGCATTTCTAAAGAAATAGGGTGTAGGGGAAGTACCCTGCCCCTTCCAAAATTCAACAAAATATGTAGGCTATTTTCACTGGGGGCCATCGTTGTACATTCCCTGACAAATTCAGGAAAATCTGTTCAGTAGTTTTTGTAGAAAAGATTAATATTGAAAAAAGTGGGCGTAAAAGTTTGGTTTATGACGAACATTTCAAAAAATCGGCCGTTGTCAACTGATGTCATTACCAAGGAACGACATTTGATCTTTATTTATATAGATTTGAGTTCAGAATATTTCATGGAGGAGAGTAGAAATATAAAATAAAAGGTTTGGCCGGACCGAACTTACCGCTTTCAGAAGTTTTGTTTGTTCTGTTAGCTGATATTTTTTTAACCATAAGAAGCTCTCCATAATATCCCCACAAAGTCTTAAAATCTGGCAAGTTTCCCCCATCCAAATAAAGTGACAAACGGTGGGCACGCGCATTTTGACCACCAGTAATTATTTTAAGTGAACCATTTGAAATGCTCCAAAAAGTGAGCACACAAGAGCGATCTCGTTTGAGGGAGCATCTAATTCAATAGAGAGCATATACTCTCCAATAATATATTTTATGAGGCCAACTGAAACAAAGACGGGTCAAAAATTGATCTCTAAAGCGTCGTTTACATGCAGCATACTGGCAGCAGCGAACAACAGCTGAGCTTGGTCCAATCATATCTTAAGTGCTCTCATTACGCTCTTGCACATGTTAGCCAGCCAGTTTGATGTGGTGGAGTGAAGTGGTTTCAAGCCAAGCTATTTACTTCTTCGTCTTCTTTGGCTTGGTAATAATGATAACGGACTATTTGTTGTTTGTGGACAATCGGCGGTTGGCTGGCTGGTTGGTTGGTTGATCGTCTTGTCTTACAGGTTTTTGTTTTGATTTTCGCTTTCAGGCAAACGTGATGTGAGCAAATATGGCTCGCTCTTGTTGGTGCTATAACTCTCTGGAGTCTCTATGTTCTGTTACCAAGTCTTTTTTTTTGGTGTGCGGTGGGCTCGTTTAGTGCTGCAGAGCTTTGTTGCTGCTGCCGCTGTTAGCATTAAGCCAATTGTGCTTGATGTTGTTAATTCAGTTAAGTGGAAACACTGGAGCGATACGCATGCAGAAGAAAAACTCAAGCTGCAGAACCCATTCTTGAAAATCAATTTGGGGCTGTTTGAAAAAATTCTCATTGCAAAGTTCGATCTCCGCAAAACACCCCTGCTCAAACTCAAGTGAAGTGACTACGAAATGTAAAAAAATATTTTTTTAGACGCGCCCAAGAATTTTTGCAATTTTTTTTAATTGAAAAAAGTAAAAATTTTAAAGATTTAAAGATTTCTTTGTGAGTGTTTGTCTTTTCATAACACAGCTGAAAACATATTTAAGGACCGTTCAAAATTGTTTCAAATTTTCGTGAAGGAATCCAAGAAAACTGACCAAAACTTTGAAAAGTCAAAACAAAATTACGGTTTCGTGTTTTAGTCAGTTAAATAAACGTTTTCAGAGTGTGTGAGACGCCCGTCTGATCGGCTGTCCGTCCGTGTGTTGTCGATATTCTTCTCGTTGAAACGCGTTCGTCTTTTGATTTGTGAGAGTGAAACCATCAACCAAGCCTTGTTTAAATTGAATAATTACAACAACAAGAAAATCGTTATTAAAGTGCATAAAAATGTGAATTTTCCAATAAATTTTAAAACAACAACAACGACAGCAAAAACCACATTAAAATAAAAATAAGAAAAATGTTCAAACCATCGTTGCCGACGTCGTTCATCACCTTGGTGGCTTAGTGTTATTATAACTTGGCTTACAATTACTTAGATCCCCTTCTAAATCGCAATCACAAAGAGAACTGCAGACACAAAGCCAGCAGCAACAACAAAAACAACAGAAAAGTTATTGAAACTAGCTTTAAAGCTGGCCAATGAGTGGGCCAGTAGTGGTAGCAAGCAAAAGAAAAAGGTAGCCACAGAAAATCAAATCGGTAACTAAAACGAAAACAACAACAACAAATTCGACGCCTATATTTGGGCAAAAAATCGAAATAGAATTCGTTTACAATTCCAGTGAAATAATAAACAAAAAACCAAAACAAATCAAAATTACCGCAATTGACCATTGTAATCAATAGTCCTCAGGTACCTTAGCCAAACTCACAAGAGGCGCCTTGTTAGCAACTCCAACTCCCTCCTGAAATAAAACAAAACAACGCAAAAAAAAAACTTCAATGAAATTTATGCGAAATTTGCACTCATTTTTCGCGTAATCCATTTATTTAGTCAATCTGCCAGCCAGTCCGCCAGTCAGTCACTCACTCATTCACTTCGCCAATTGGAATGGTCTACTTCTTGCGCGTATATTTTTTGTGAATGTGAACCAAATCCAATAAGAAAAAAGTTTGAACCGTTTTTTGTGTTTGTTTGCGATAATCGCGCATTGTATCGACGAATCTAACCGAACTGTAACAACTATAAACACACAGCTTTTGTAATCAAAACAAAATCACAATTGGGATTAAGACAACAATAATAAAAGCAAGAAAAACAAAAAACGCAACAATTAAATATTTGAAGTCTCCAACACGAATCGACCGACCATAACACCCCCAATACGTTGTTGGCTAATTATAACCCCAGTCAGTATCAGCAGTACCAGCCCATTTTGAATGTGGGTGAAGAGATTTATTTTGAAAGGTAAGTTGTTTTTTGATATTGCAGAAAATCACATAAATACAGTGGAATGTGATTATAGTAACCACCACCACTTGGTGCGGTGAGATGTTGGCGACATTTAAAGCTCAGATAGATTTTTTGTTATTGACCTTCTATACACGCAATTGCAATTTTTGTGTAGAAAGGAAGGTCGCTAGAGGATCGGTGAAGATATAAATGCTGAAAAAATTAACTTGTTTTCCTTTCGGACAGTTTAAATTCATAATATATACGGCGATCTAATTTAATTATGGCTCTGGTATCATTAATTAAACTCTGCTCTGGCATCCTTTATTATAACTAAAGCGGGTATATTTGATACGATACGTTTCATACAGTTTAAGGTCGATTTGGTCTAAACTTGACACAACCTTACATTTCTTCCGAACTAAGTGTAAGTTCAAGGGTGGATCATATAGGTTTACGTCTTGGTATAGCTCCCACACATCGAACAGTGGTCCCACTTGCATGGAAAGGAGTGCCAAAAATAGTTCTAATCGAGTTAACGCTTCGAAATTTTAAACATAGTTTTATAACTAGTCCGAAAGGGAGAAAAACAAATTTAATGGATGTAGGTCTACACTTGGGTGTAGCCCCCATATAAAGGTACCCCCCCCGATTTTATTATATTTTGACGATTTTAGACAAATTTTCCAGTCGATTTGGCTGTAATTTTGAATTTTGTGTTCTGAGGGAACAACATACCACCTTGAAAGAAATGTTCAATATAGGTCCACGTTTAGGTATAGCTCCCATATAAACGTACCTCCCTATATTCGCTATTTTGGCGATTTTAGCCAGATTTTCTAACCGAGTTGGCTGTTATTTTGTATTTTGACTTCGGAGGGAAGATCATATGTCCGTGCAAAAATGTTCAATATAGGTCCAAGTTTAGGTATAGCTCCCATATAGTTGTACCTCCCGATATTTGGTATTTAGACGATTCTAGCCAAATTTTCCAACCAGTTTGGCTGTAATTTTGCATTTAAAGTTCTGAGGGAACACCATAGCTCCTTGCAAAAATTATTCAATACAGGTCCACATTTCGGTATAGCTCCATATAAACGTACCTCCCGATTTTTGGAATTTTGGTGATTTTTCAGGCGTGGTATAAGGGGAATAACTTACAGGGTGGCAGCTGGATTTTTGTAGTCTCAAAAAATGCATACTAATGCATATTCAAAAAATGCATACTAAAAGTTGTTTGCATTTTCAGGGTTGCATAGTGTTATTCAAGCAAAGCAAATTTAATTATACCCTATACCACAATGTGGAAAAGGGTATTATAAGTTTGTTTTGGTAAAAATTCATGTAACACCGCGAAATATTCGTCGGAGACCCCCAATGTGGTATACAATTCTTCATATCTCGACGAGATAAAGCGATTTTGAGATGTGTGTCCGTCCGTCCCTCCGTCCGTCCCTCCGTCCGTCCCTCCGTCCGTCCGTCTGTCCATTATAAATTGTAAACACGCTCCAGGCCGCAATTATGGACCGATCGTCACGAAATTTTGTATGGAGGTCGGGTTCAGATCAGAATAGATCCCTATTCTTATTGGTGATGATCGTGAAATATATAGCGGGTGAAATGGACCAAAAACATAATATTTATCCAATTTTCTAGAGGCTCTGTAGGTCTCAATAATAGTCCGATCAACGCGTAATTTTAAATAAGGTAAGAGTATATCACAAAGGAGAAGCTTGCAATTTGAGATGGCGATCGGAAAATATTTAAAGGGTTAAATGGACCAAAACTTTTGTGTGAAAATTTTGAAAAATTTTAATATACAGCTTATATCTTAATTCCTGGAAGTGACATTCCGGTAAAGTGAGATATACTTGAAAGTGGAACGCTTGACCTTTCAATTGATGCCAATCATGTTGGTGTGCATGATCAGATAACAGAGTTACAGCCTAATATATCCCGTTATTTGTTTGTGGTGTAATAATAAACTCGCTAGAAGTCGCAATTATACGTCAATAGTCAGGAAATTTTGCACCGGGTAAGAGTATAGGTCGAAAAAGATGCCAACAATTTTGAATGATGATCTGATATTCTTTAGCGGGTGAAATGGACCATTACTTTTGTATGAAAAATATAAAAATTGTATTTTTGGTCGATATTTTAATTCCTTGAGGACACATATATTTTGCAAAGTAGCAAAACTACTGACCTTTCCTCTGATGTAAATTGCCTAATATATAATGGGTTCTGTGTAGAGAACCACATTTTTATCCCATGCTAAATATTGTCTCTCCAAAAGTTTATGTAACACCACGAAATATTCGTCCAAGACCCCTTATTTGGTATGCCAAAATTCATATCTCGACGAGATAAAGCGATTTAGCGATGTGTGTCCGCCCATTAAAAATTGTAAACAAGCTTAAGGCCGAAATTATGGACCGATTGTAACAAATTTTTTAAGGAGATTGGGTTCGGGCCAGAATAGAAATGATTAGTTTTTGGTGATGATCGTGAAATGTTCTGGGGATGAAATGGACTAAAAACAAAATTTTAACCAATTTTGTAGCGACTCTGTAGGTCAAAATAATAACCCGAAAAATTTTAAACAAAGTTTGAGTTTATGATGAGGAGGAAGCCTACAAACCAACGTGAAGATCAGATAATACTTAGCAGGTTAAATGGACTGAAACTTTTGTGTAAAATTGGTAAAAATTTCAATAACGTAGCGGTTAAACAACGGAAGTAGTAGTACTACATAAGTGGGTTTCATTACATTTTAGTTTGTGTGAACTAAATTTTCCTTTCCTGCTACAAAAATGTCTTTGTCATGGTAGATAACTTTTTGGTTTTGGTCATAAGTAGTATACATTACATCTCTGATATTTGATAATTATATTTTCACAATCATTGAAAAGAAGTTCCGTGGAGAGCGATTGTCCAGGGATAGTGGTATAGGGTATCAGATGGTCGGCTCCGTCCGACTATAGACTTTTCTTACTTGTTTTTTTAATAGAAAAAGTATCAAAGGAGCTTTAGTAATCACAGTCGGCGCCGAAACTTTTTTCACTGATTCGAAAACGCATGTTTTAGGCGATTTCGTTATCAGGACAATATTCCGACACGGCACTGGCGTTGAATTTTTTGTTATAGCCCTAATGTACACTTTGATACCACCAAAAATGTGCCTCATCGAAATAACGGTTGGGGTCTAACCGTGTTTGGACGAAATTCGTTTCAGACAATTTTGAGTCGATTTAGACATGTCCGTCCGTCTGTAAGTCTGGCTTGTGCGCACTATAACTCTAGAACGGATCAACCGATTCGATTTTGCACTTCGCAATATTTTGCGCTAACTTAGCTTAAGCTCGAAGATGGACCGGCCATATCGGTCGACTCCTTCGGGTAACTCCACCACAAAAGTTCAAAATTAGATTCGGTCCAAACTGTGCACATCCTAAAATGTCTACCAGACATAGATGAGGTTCCAATATGCCCTCTATCGGTCCACTCCTACTGGTACCGCACACACAAAATTTCGGAAAAGTGCAGTTTAAGACCTCCTCTCGCATCTCTTTGATTTTTGTTGTAACAACATGTATTCGCTGCCCCCATTACGAAGGTACAAGGCCTGAGAAAATGGTCCGAAAGCCGTACCATGTGTAGTGGCTGGAGCGCACGACAACTCTCGAACTGATCAGTCGATTCGATCCAAAATTTGGTCTTCCAATATTTAGTCAAAACTTAGTTTAAGTTCGCAGATGAGCCATATCGGTCCACTCCTTGAGGTACCTCCCCCATAAAAGTTCAAAATTTTTGACTAAAATGGGGCGCACGACAACTCTCGAAGGCAGTAACTGAGTTTGTCCGCACTTTGCACATTGTAATATCTCTATGAGACATAGATCATGTTCGAATATGGTCTATAGAGGTCCACTCCTTCGGGTACCTAACACACAAAGTTTTGGAAAAGTGCAGTTTAAGACTGTTCACAATTTTGCCTTCGTAATATTTTGACCAAATATAGTTTAACTTCCACCCCCGCAAGTCCATGTATCCTGGTCCAAAAGCTCTAAACAGGCTGAGGGTATATATCTGTCGGCAAAGCCGACCGATACGTTTTTACTAGTTTTTATCAGATTTTTATACCTTCTACCATAATATGGAGGATATAATTAATTTTGTAACACATCGAAATATTCGTCGGAGACCCTTTAAAGTATATATAGTCTTGATCAGCATAAAATTCTAAGTTGATTTAACCATGTCCGTCTGTCCGTCCGTCTCTCTGTTGAAATCAAGACACATCGCACAATATTTGTGAAAGAGCTTTCTAATTTGGTACAGAAGTTCCTGTTGCTCCTAAGATGTTTGGTGTTGACTATGGGCTATTTCGGTCCAAGTTTTGATATAGCCCCCATAGAATGTTGGCTACCGATTTTCGATATTTTGAAGATTTTAGCTACATTATCTTAACGAAATGGCTGAAATTTGGTATTTGGTCTTCGTTGGGGCTACAAAATTTTCCCCAAGAAAATTTTTCGGTACATGTTCACATTTTGATGTACCCTCAATAGAACGGTACCTCCAGAATTTCGGTATAGATTTGCAACATGAAGCAGGAATAAGTGAATTGTACGCAACGGTTAAGTCAATCTCGAACCCTCTGGAAAGAGGGAGGATAGGACATCAGTCACGTTTGGCGACATTACGCTGACTGATCCGAAGAGGTGTGCAAATTATTTCAATCGACAGTTTGTCATGCACCCCGGGAGTGGCCGGGCGAAGAGAAGAGTACTACGTCGCATTAGTTCTCTTTCTGCCGAGAATAAACCACCACAATTTACAATGCATGATGTTGCGAATGTCATCAGGAACGCTAAATCGTCCAAAGCGTTTGGCCCTGATGAAATCTCCATGGTAGTTGTGAAACAGCTGGATGTATCGGGAGTCGAGTATCTTACTAAAGTTCTCAACCTATCGCTAGCCACCCACATGATTCCCGAAATCTGAAAATGGACAGGTTGGTCCCGCTACTAAAGTCAGGCAAGGATGCCAGCAAATGTGAATCGTAAAGACCGATTTTTCTTTTGTCGCCCGTAGCAAAGACCCTACAATCAGCATGGATGCCGTAAGCAGCACAGTATGACAACAGCGCTGCACGCTATCTCCACAGATATTAGTCGAAGACTCAACCAGAGCAAGCAGTTTGACAGAACAGTGATGGTGGCTCTTGACTTATCAAAAGCATTTGATACTGTCAAACCCTCCCCGCAGTTTGAGGACATCGACAGGCAACCCTCCTGCTAAGTTTGAAACGTTGCATAATCTATTATATGTGTGGACGCCAGTCGTATGTGGAATTCAGGAACAAGAAGTCCAAGTCCCATAGAGTGAAACAGGAGTTCTCTAAGGTGGGGTGATATCTCCGGAACTGTTTAATATCTGCCTCTCCTGTTCTCCGCCCCAGATGGAATTGAGGTCGTAACGTATGCGGATGATTGTACGATCTTGGCGTCAGGTACCCTCCCTGATGTCATTTGTGAAAGGCTGAACTCCTATTTGAATGATCTTGCCAAATTTTTCCACGCGAGGGATATGCAAAAATCCCACTCTGTTCAACACATGGACGGCAGAGCTGAGAACAGAGTTGAATGTCATGGTCGATGGCTCCACAAACTACCCCTAAATTTTTGGGGTCACATTCAAGGGCATGTTAATGTCGTCCGCTCATATCATACCTATCTGCGATAAGCTGAGATGTAGGAACAAGGTCCTCAAGTCTCTAGCTGGTAACACTTGGTGTGCAGATTAAGAAACTTTATTGACCACAAATAACGCGATAGGTCGGTCTGTGATAAGCTATGCAGAGCCAGTGTGGACCGCGAATATAAGTGCAGTGGACCATCTACATGAAGAGGCAAAGCTTCTTCCAGTACAGCAACACAATGCATTGCTTTCCTTGCAGTACTTGCTCGGGTATTACCGTGAGAGCCATCCTAGTCATCCTAGTATGGTGAATAGGACCCCCCATCTAGGCATATAACGACGGATCTTCATGATCTAGAAAGAGAGGTCCAGCGTTACAGGTTTAAATATTATTCAGACGGATGCAGTCGCAGATGCTATAAACAACTATCGTGCGAATGTGGTCCTCGGAGAGCACCCCCCAACTATCGCAGATGAGGAGCGTCACAGTAGTTTTGGCTCAACTACTCAGGGGATGGAGCAGCCGTTTGAATTTCTATAGGGCAAAGATCGATGACACCGTGGAAAATATATGTCCAGCGTGCGGCACAGGCCCGCACGACACACGGCATCTTTTCAACAGCACTGGCAAACCTACTCAACAATCTTCAGTATCTCTGTTCTTACATCCTATCGAAACAGCCACATTTTTAGAACTGGATCCAGAGCCAGATTAAGCACGAAGCGAACTTACAAACATATTGTTACGGAATTAGATTTAACTAATCTCCGTGTAGACGTTGTTTTATTCCCCGAAACGATTTGTACCAAATAAAACAGGGTTCGTTTTAGATTACGCTTCTACAATGCTTTATTTACTTTATAACACTTATTCGGAACTGACTGTTATAGCTAAGTACACAGCTTTACTTTACTTCTTTACTAGTCGATGTTTACACTTCGCGATAAAATTCATAACTGCTCACTGTTTGCCCGGCATCTCATATTTATATGTCCACATTTATCGTTTGGAAGTATCTAGAGCATGCATCTGGCAACCTCGAGAAGCCAACTAACAACAAACACACAGACGCACACTCGCACCAAACGAACAACAACAACACACATATACGGGACACAAACACAGTAAAGTACAACAAAAGCAAATACTGGGCGATAATTGAACGATTATGGCAAAACAAATGGAAACAAAGGCACATCAGTAACATGTAAGGTAGAACTAGAATGATGAAGATGATTCTACATGGTAGTTGTTGTTGCTTAAATAAAGTAACTGCGTAATAAAACTTTACGTTACAATTCAAATTTTTAAATTAACGGAAATTAAACTAAATTAACTTAAACCTATCAGTTACATTCGTAACAATATAATAAAAACGCGGTTACAACAACAACAGCACTTGTAAAGAAGTTTTTCATGGCTGAAATACTCAGGAAATGCAAGTGAACATTACTCTGAGTGGATTTGCCACGGCCGAGAATTTTGATGTTCTGGTCAGGAACTGTAGACCTTTTGATTACAAGGCGGACGTGTTTACCACTGCACTTGGTAAAATCAACATCCTCCTGCAGTTTTGTACAGTAAGGGGTAACCCCCTAGGCAAACACCTTTCATACTGGCATAACTTTGTTCCACATATGACAATGTTCTCACTATGAACAGGTCCAAAGCCCTCGCGATAGCTCTCATTTGTTCTATTACCCAACAAATTTACGTGCTATAAATTTGTCGTCAAAACCAATTGAAGTGGCACAGTTTCTCCCGCTGCCAATAACCAGTTCCATGCACATAAAAATTGTTTCACTAAGACGAATCGAATTCAAAATTCATTCGAATTACTCCACACTTATAATAGGAAATTCTTAGTGAAACTGGTCATTACTTGCGATTTTCATTTGGCTACGATTTTCTTATTACAAGTATATTGTTCAGAAAAGAACCATTGATTCCAGCCTAACTCTTACAACAACATTCCATATTTTCTTTTGAATACCAATTTCATGCAAAAATATACTGTAATTAGGGATTTCTTTCTATCTAACGATGTTTAGAACTAAAATAGAGAACCTCTGCAAGTCCTTGGGCCCAATATACCAATAGACATTATCTGTAATTTGTGATAACACTTTGACACAGAGAACACGAATTCGCCAAAACCTTATTTGACTGTAGAACATGACAATTGTATATATGTATACATGTGAATGCCCATGTACATATATAAAACATGAACTGATCTTGTTGTTGTTACTATTATTATTGTTAGAGACCAAAGTCTACCCTTCAATTATTTAATGAATTACACTCACACAAATACACACACATACATTTAGATTGGGTCCATGATCCAATTCTTATTGAATGAGCAAAAGAGAATAAAAAAACAATTCACATATTTGAGAGAGCCCAAGAAAAAAGGCAAGTTTGTACTGTAAATATTATAAATTATTAACATTTATAATAAAACCACCTAAAACAAGTAGCAGAAGTAGAAACAAAAACAACAACAAACCCCGCTGACATTGGCTAATAAAATGGAAACCTTTAAAATGAACTTGAAGACAATGATCGGTCATTTATTTTCTGTATAGGTAGGCTTTGCAAAATTTCTTAATTGGAATTTACACATAAAAAGAAACAGGGCGCAACATGAGGGAATGTACGAGTCAAAAATAAAGTTGAACAAATGTTCAAAATGTTATTCTGCATATACTCAAAATGGTCAAATTTCCGCAGAGGAATATATTTAAAGGGACAAATATGTGGTTATGCAGAAGGGCCAAAGATATAAAACAGGGCAATAGTAATCAATCGGTATATGAGGAAAAGTCAACATTTTTTAGTTTCCATGAAGCCAAGGTTTGCACTATTATAATACGCGAACTATTGTAGTTTGCCAGTAACTATGACTATTGCTGGATTAATTTAGATGTTTTTGTACAAAGCTCAAAAATTTAGCAAAAAAAAATTAATTTACGTGGTAGTTACGACCGCGTAAAGGAAAAACCATAGGTAAAAACACGTTGAATCTAAACAGGTTTTTTACATTGCTATTCGATTTCTGATTAAACCATTCAAATGACGGACATCTGTCTGACATTTTGAAGCCGGATTTCAGGTGTTTTTTGTATTTTTTATGTAACTGGGACGCGCATTCGGATATTTCGAAAAACCAATTATAGGACTAAAGAACTCGCGATTTCGCATAATCTGATATGTATATTAAGTATGTAGCCCACACAGCAGCATAGTAATCTACTACCAAAGGCAAAAATTTAGTGCGATATTTTTTCTAAAAAACCTATTTTTTGGGTACAGTATTTACAATATCGTTTTGAGTGTGCTGGTACCCCGCGATATTTTAGTTTTTCGACGATCCGGATCATATGAATCACAGATCGTAAAAATCCATCTACTAGAACGGCGGAAATGGCTACTGCAAAAATTGAAAAATTTGCGAAAAATATTTTTCAAAATATCGCTGACTAATTCGCGTTTTATGTGGATCGTTTCCATTTCAATGAAGAAAGTGAATCATCACTCGCGTTTGTGCGAAAACAGCGGTTTGAAAAATTTAGTGGCATGGGAGCTGTATCCGATTTATCCAAAAAATACTGTGTGATGCTACATCCACGGTTCTTGATGGATTTTATTGAAATATGTTTAGATCGATGTATTTTTTCACGGTTGATAGTGAAATCGGTTGCGCATAAAAGTG
The DNA here is from genome assembly GCF_047663935.1 of Musca autumnalis. Lineage (NCBI taxonomy): Eukaryota > Metazoa > Arthropoda > Insecta > Diptera > Muscidae > Musca > Musca autumnalis. The sequence goes on from NW_027411644.1 coordinate 191,252,173, forward strand.
TATGGACTTTGTGCAAAATATAAGCGTAATACAGTTTGTTGCACACTAAACTGCAGACGATGCTACATCTTAGCGGCCTGGCAATCCTGGCAAATGTGTACAAATTAAAAGAGAAGAATTCGCTGTATTGGTAAACCGCATGCGCATCAAGTGATTTTGAGGATTTCGCGATTTATACGCATTTCAAAATGAACATTACCCGATACAATTTTATTTCAAGATTATACCCCATTTAAAGGAACCCAACATTTATTTAAAAGATATCCATATCTTCCGCTAGATGTTAGCGTGTTTTCGCGAAGTGATTAGAATAAAAAATGTGATTTATTGCGTGGAATTTAACTAAAATAGAAGAAAAACTCCGACCTATTTTTCTTACATTTTGTTCAACTAACTCACAAAATAAATTTTAATAAATATTTTCTCTTACAAAAATTTTATAAATTTCCTCAATATATTTTTTTGCTATAATATGCAAACCGCTAAACGGATTTGTATAGTTTTGGTTTCATTTGAATCTTCGCGATGTTTAGATTACGTACATATTTTTTATATATTTTTCAGATGCATAAACAGCTTGAATTTTATTAGAACAAGTTGTAAACTACCAATTGTTTTGAATGCTTTCCTAATTTCCGCTAAAATTTACAACTTTTTCACTAAAGTTATGGGACCTCAGTAACCATATAGTATGTAGGGAGCCCCTAATTAAGAGAGTTTCTCAATATAATGATTAGAGTCTTTTAAAGATTTTTTTCTTTTTATCAGAATTGAAACCGCCATAACTTTTGCGCGCAACAACCAAAATTAGTATCTCGAACAGATTTAAGAATGGGATTTTTTTCCCAATGTATGTACCAAAAATCATTCATGTAGCTTTAAAAAAATTTTAATTTTTTTTTTATGGAAAACTAAAAAATTTTGTCTTTTCTTCATATACATACATATCACTCATTTACTCAAAGAGTGACAAATCTCAAAAAACCCAGTTTCGAGAAAAACGCGTTGTAAGTCAGCGATTGAAATTTGACTTCCCAACTTAAAAAAATTATTACACAAAAACTAAAATAACTAATTGGACCATATTTTGCAAACAGTTAGCCAGATATTAGTGTCATTTTTTTGTGCAAGATCAAGCATGGTTTGATGTAGTTTGTGCTTCTTAAACTCAAAAAAACTTTTGTGTTGAATTATGCGAAGCTCGTAATAAAACAGCTGTAACACGTCGAGTTTTAGAAATATCAGCATGAAAATTTGACACAAGATAATGTAGAAGTCGTAGAAAAAATAGAAATTGCTAACTCAGAAAACGTGTTTTTTTGTGTTATGCCACTCTTTGAGTAAATGAGCGATATGTACTCTCTAACACATATCTTACATTTACAGTCATCTAAAAAGATTCTACACAAAGTATTAACAACAGAAAGTTGCTATATGAAGGAAGCTTAACTCAGGACAGAAATCTATGCCGCACAGTGGTTAGGTAATCGATTTTTCTGGTCAAAACCCAAATTTTTTGTAGTCACTGATTGTTAATTTCGATATGGGATTTGATAGTAATGATATTGAAACTAAGTTAACCCAAAAATTGGATGAAAACATTGGAAGGTGCAGGCGCACAATGTCGCGAGTTCATATTAACTGTGGCCAAAAATAGAAGAAGTTGTCGTAGGTGCATCAATTTTGGTACACGTACCTATTATAGACTTACAATCTTCAGGACAAAAAATTGGGTTGGTCGGTCCACGTTTTGATATAGCCCTCATAGAACCGTACCTCCCGATTTTCGGTATTTTGAATGTTTTAGACACAATAACCACCCGAAAGTATTCAAATTTTGTGGTTAATCTTCGGCAGAGGTATCAAACATTCGAACAGAGAATTGTGGGCTTAGGTCCACGTTTTGATATAGCCCCCATACAACGGTACCTCCCGATTATCGGTATTTTGAAGATTTTAGCCTCATTATTACACCGAAATTGCTGAAATTTTGTATTTAGTCTTCGTAGGGGGCATTATACCTTCACCTTGAAATTTGTCTGCATAGGTCCACGCCTTCATATAGCCCCCATAGGACGGTACCTCCCGATTTTCGATATTTTGGAGGTTTTAGCCTGATTATCACACCGAAATGGCTGAAAATTGGTATTAAGTCTCTGTTGGGGGACTTAAACCCTTCCACCAGAAATATGTCGGTATAGGTCCTCGTCTTCCTATAGCCCCCATAGAACCGTGCCCCCTAATTTTCGGTATTTTGAGTGTTGTGGCCTCAATATCCACCCGATATGACTGAAATTTGGTGTTTAGTCTTCATATTGTTTGTGAGCATATTGAATATATCAAACTCTTGTCTTTCAAAATGAGAAATTTCCATTAAAATTTTTTTTGACCGATTAGTGGTAAAAAACGGTCATTTTTTGTAAAAAATCGAATTTTGATTTTCGCTGTACACAATTTTTTTTAAAAATTGATATTTTTAAAATTCTCTCGTTTTAAAGCAAGATTATTAGGTAGTTAATAAGCCCACAAAAATATATGATAATCGGTTCATTCGTTTTCGCGCTATAGTCAACACCGCAAAACGATTTGTTAAAAAAGGGGGTATCCTCTCAGTAAGGTGGTCGCTGAAAAAGAGAAATGACACATTCGTCTGCAAACCTCTGCAGCTGGGACCTTTATATGTTTGAGGTACTCACTTTTTACTACTCATACAGCAACAAATATCGATATACACTTTTATACCATTTTTTTTCCACTCCACTCAATTTAAAATTTGCTTCAGAAAATTAATAAACTTAGTAATACATGTTTGGGTAAATGTAAACACCATATGATTAATATTTACATGCAAACAAATGTGTAGCCAAGTTTATTACATCCAATGAGAACTTAGGAACAATTTTTGCAGCGACCGTTACTTTTAAATTTTAAATATTAACGCATAATATAATTTATTAATTTTAGAAAAAAAAAACACAAAAATACGTATTAACTAAAATTGTCGGATTTAAATCCTCATATAGCAAAAACTACTTCACGTATCAGTACCAAACTTCAGATTCTTCTTAATTAATATGTTTTCTATCACTCCCATCAATAAATTTGTTCAACGAAGTATTTAGTTTTTACCATTTTGGGCCACGGTCGTGACACTGTGCGACGGTACAAGTTTCATAAGGGGCAAGTCCATAGCCTGAAAGGTGCAAAAACCCCCTATGACACCGTGTGTGGTGGTTGCAGCGCAAGATAACTCTCAAAAGAATCTGGCGTTTCGGTCCAAAATTAGGCCTTCTAATATGTTGTCCAAACTTAGTTTACGTTCGAAGATTGGTTATATCGGTCTACTCCTTCCGGTACCTCCCCCACAAAAGTTCGAAAATGATCGGAAAATTTGTGCGCACGATAACTCTTGAAGGGAGTGACCGACTTGGTCCATATTCGACTTAGATGAGGTTCAAATATGGACTCAATCGGTCCACACCTTCGGGTATCTCCTACACAAAATTTAGGAAAAAGTACAGTTTAGGACCTGCTATCGAATCGCTTTCAATTTTGGTGGAACAACTTGCAGTTACTGCCCCCATACGACGGTACAAGTTTCATAAGGGGCAAGTCCATAGCCTGAAAGGTGCAAAAACCCCGTGTGTGGTGGTTGCAGCGCAAGATAACTCTCAAACGGATCTGACATAGATCAAGTTCGATTATGGACTATATTTGTCCACTCCTTCGGATTCCTCCCACACATAATTTTAGATAAATTTACTTTAAGACCTGCTCTCGAATCACTTTGATTTTTGTTGAAGCAACTTACATTCGCTGCCTCAATGACGGCAGTAAAAGTTTTTTCAGGGGCAAGTCCATATTTCATGAGAAAACAGACCGAAAGTTGTAAAAAACCCATATGGCACCATATGTAGTGGCTGGAGAGCTCGAACCGAATACTGTGTTCGTCCACGCTTTGGATTTTGTAATATCTCTTCAAATATTAGATGAAATTCGAAGGTGGTGCTTATAGGTCCACTCCTTCCGGTACCTCCCCCCCAAAAAGTTCGAAAATAATCGCTAAAATGGTACTTTCGGTTTCTCATGGACTTAGTTTATGTTCAAATTTGGGCCCTATCTGTCCAATCCTTGTGGTACCACCCACACAAATGATCAACATTTTTGTGTGGTTAGAGGATCCTTTGGACATTTTTACCGAAGGTTTTCCTAGTGGCCCTGTTTAGAGCGGTATTATGTTTTTCGTAGGCTAGTGTGATAAAAAAGCCCTATCTATCGATATCCCCGCACTGCGTTTGACCTTTGCACAAAGTTGCTATGCCCTCTCTTTTCTGGGCCCATTATTCAGTGAAATTTTTGGACTTTCAAATAATTTTTTTTACAAATTTCCCTATTACGCCTATCTGAATATGTTACGAAAAAAGACAAACTTTCAATAACCAATTTTACCCTCCCAAACGAAAAATGAAGTAATGTCAAGATGTGTTTCTTTTGGATATTTGATTTGGTTTTTACTACTCCAGCAGCGTTGAAATGTGTTTTTTGTTGTGTTTTAATTTCGACGTGATATTAATTCGTAATACGAGTACAGGTATTTTAACTTAACTGATTGCCTAAGTACAACAAAATACAACAAATATAAGTCACGACCTAGTAATGTGCGAGCTGCTGCTGCTGGTTAGTTACTAGTGAGTAGTTAGGAGTGGTTACCGTTTTTTTGTTTTTCATCCGGCTTTTGAATAAAAAGGCGTTTTTCTTGTAAATTTTCGTCGTCAACGACGAACGGCTACGAACGACGACATATTGCACTTAAAATCATATCACCACACAATTCAACTGTTTGCAAATGCAAAATAATAATTGTCGTCATGTATATATGCTTGTACATATGTATGTATGTAGTTATGCATGTTGATTTATATTTCGTTTTATTTATTTTTTAATCACTGTTGAGGTTATGTTATTATAATAACAAAATAGTAATAATAACAACGAATGATAACAAAGTTGCAAGCTTGAGATGGTTGGTTTGTTGTTGTCCATAAAAATTGCATGAAATTTATGAAGAGTATAAAGAAAATAGTTTGAGTAACTTTTATAGTGACGAGTTAGCAAAGATCAGCATTTAAATAGTTTTAATGAGTGTAACGAAAACTAATAAAAATGTCGTTAAGTTCATGTGGGCCTATCTTTTAATAGACGCCAACATAAATAAAACACAAATCTGTTGTTTTATTTTCCGCCTCTTAAGCAAAAGATCCATGAAAAACAGATTGATATATTGTACCCATTCATCGACTTCAAGGTCACTTTGAACAATCCAATAATTCGAATGTGTCTGAGTTTGGTAATCCTGCAAAATTGATTGACCAAATAACTTTAACAGATACAACAGTTAAAATAGGAAATAAAATCAATACCAAAGTGATGGTACTATGGTGCTAAATGTGGCGGCTTTTGCAATAAGTCTGACAATTGAACAATAAAACCGATCTAAAACCTCAATCGGTTTATTATATCCCCCAGCATGCTATCGAGGGTATAATTAACTTTGTCATTCCGTTTGTAACACATCAAAATATATTAGAGTTGGGTAATCTCTTTCATCGGTCACTGTCCTCGTTCAAAAACGTATACGTTACGTCATAGAAACCAACGTGTGAGAATAAGTATACCCGGTTTTGTCATACAAACTACCGGATTCCATTGAACGATAGAGTGAAAAAATATATTTTGTTAAATCAAGACCGCAATATATAAGATACAGCTTTATAATTTGGTAGTCCTAGGATGTTTGTTATTGAAAATGGGATATATGGGTCCAAGGTCATATAGCCCCCATATAACGGTACATCCGATTTTCGATACTTTGAAGGTTTTAGCGTAATTATCACAATCAAATTGCTGAAATTTAGTATATCGTCCACGTTTTGATATGCCCCCATTCCTCCAGATTTTCGGTATTTTATAACATTGAGCCTCATTAGCACACCGAAATGGCTGCAATCTAGTATTTAGTCTTCTTTTGGGCCATAAAACGTTTCCGCAGAAATTTTTCAGTACTGATTCAGGTTTTGATATAGCCCCAATAGAACGATAACTTATGAGCTTTAGCCTCATTAGCACACTGAAGTAGCTGAACTTTAGCATTTAGTCTTCTTTTGAGCTACAAAACTTCCACCCAAAGGGGTATCTCCCGATTTTCGGTAAGTTTTATCCTCAATATCACACCGAAATGACTGAAATTTGGTATTTAGTTTTCTTTGAAGCTACAAAACTTTCCCCAAAAATGTTTCCGTACTTGCCTAAGTTTTGATATAGCCCCCCATTGGACCGGTACATTCCGATTTTCTGTATTTCAAAGGTTTTAACCTCATTATCACACCGAAATGGGTGAAATTTGGTATTTAGCCTTCTTTGGGGCAACAATTTTATTTAGTCCTTTATGGAGCCACAAATTTTCCCCGAATAGAACATTATCTAACCAAATTGGCTAAAATTTGGTATTTAGTTTCGATATTGGAATACAAAATTCATACATACAATTGTGGGTATAGATGCATGTTTTAATATAGCCCCCCCATGATTTTTCACACAACAATTTTCACGATTTTTCTTGGAAACCGCAAGTCCAATCGAAATGGAGGTAAAGAAAATGTTGTAGCAGTGAAAATTCTCTACAGGATTGGCCTTTATGATTTGTTCTCAGGCTGTACCATTTTTGAGATAAAGAAGCTCAGTTTACATTTTTAGGTTTTTTTGTTAGGTTTTCGCGATTTTGCTTGAATACGGCAAGTCTTATCGGCATGGGACCTGAGAAAATCTTATAGCTGTGAAAATTCTCTACTAGACTGAATTTGAATTGTCCCAATTTCAACTTCTATATCTCAAAAGTTGTAAAACCTACGAAAATATCATTAAGGTAAATCTTGTAGAGAATTTTGATAGCTACAACATTTTCTTTATTCCCATTTTGATAAGACTTGCGGTTTCCAAGCAAAATCGCAAAAACATAAACAACCCCTAAAAATGTCAAATTGAATCGCGATTTATTTAAAAAGCGCTCCGGCGATTTTTTTTGTTTTTTGATTTTTCTCATTTATGAACATTGTAGTTTCAGAATCCGCAAAAACTTCCCAGGTGTAAGCACCTTCCATTTAAATTTGATTCAAGAGCACCGTGAGGGGTCAGATTTTTTTTTGTACTATCCCCATATCAAGGTACCTCACGATTTTCTAAGGTTTCTTGTTATAAAACGTATACACAAAAATTGTAGGCATACCTAGGCGCACATATAACGATTTCTCCTGAACGATATTGCTGTAATTTCGTACATACGAACAATCCAAACAATGGACTGAAGCTGAAGGAATTGCCCCAAAGAAGGCAAAAACAATTCAATCGGTTGGTAAGGTTATGGCCACGGTTTTCTGGGACTTCAAAGGTATTTTATTGATTGACTATCTGCAAAAGGGTAAAACAATAAATTCAGAGTACTATTGCAACCTTTTGGATCAATTAAATGTACAAATTCGAGAAAAACGTCCTGGATTACAACACAAAAAAATATTTTTTCATCAAGACAACGCACCAGCGCACAAGAGTGTTTTAACAATAACTAAAATCAACGAATTAAAGTACGAATTGCTCGACCACCCACCTTATTTTCCTGATTTAGCTCCCAGTGACTTTTACTTGTTCCCCAATCTAAAAAAAATTCCTTGCTGGCAAGCGTTTTACCTCAAATGAAGATGTAATTACAGTTGTAAACCACTATTTTGAAGACCTTGAGGAAAACTATTTTAATCAAGGGATAGAATTGCTAGAAAAGCGTTGGACTAAGTGTATTGAAGTTTCAGGATATTATATTGAAAGATAAAAATATTTTTGAAAAACTTACTATTCTCTTTCATTGATAGGCTAAGAAGTTTCCGAACCGCCCTCTTATTGGAAGGTGAACGATACCGCTCATGTGAAGTATTTAAAAAACCTACTTATGTTTCTGTAACTTGGCATTTCGAATTCTAAATGGTTCATATTTTTGTATGTACCCCAAATGAAGGTACCCAATCCGCAGGACGGCATTTTGAGTGGTTTATTCCACTACGTATCGCTAACATTTACATACCACACTGGTGTTGCACAGTTTACCATAGACCGGCCTATTGTTACTTAGTGGACGATTTAAAAATGCTGTCAAAGGTTACGGCAGATTTTTTGTGTTATTTTGTGTTCGGAATCTGGTCACCACCGACCACCGACCATGGGCCTGTGGATTTAGAGGCGGATATTTTCATATTCCTCAGATGAATGAATTGTTCTACGTCAGCTATGTAGGTGTTTAAACTATCACATATGTCATCGACGATGGGACCCGACGCAAAGATCGTGCAATCAAGCGCATACAACACGATATTTATGACGACTAGAGGGTGTGTAATTTCAGAAAGCTTCACTTTACGTATTTTCGGCTTATTTTTTCTGAATTGCAGGTAACTACTTATGAGTGTATTTTTTTCACACTTGTATATTTTGTTATATTTGATTGTCTATAAAAACTGAAAAACAAGTAAAAGTGTTGAGTTCGGTCGGACCGAACTTTTTACACCCCTCATCATAAAATATTCTTACTTCATATAGAATAGTTGGTTTCCTTTCCTGTCCACAATATCAGGCGGAGACGTTTTCTGACCATTGAGAAGCCCTTAACCAAATTTCAGCCAATGTAGATAAAACGTCAAGGAACCTGAAATCTGGCGATAACTTTATATGGGGGCTGTATCAAAACCTGGACTATGTCCACACTTTTTTAGTGAGAAAGTTTCCCGATCAAGGAGAACTCCAAATTACAGTCAGTTCGAGCCAAAAATGAACATAAAAGCTTCAAAACACATGAAATCGGGATGTACCGCTGTATGGGGGCTATAGGAAAACTAGAGCCATATTTATAATTTTTTGGCTTAAGTTTTTTGTACTTATTTTAAGCCTTATTTGTAAAGTAAGCCAGCTTAATCACTGATTTGTTGTTTTCAAATTTTAAAAACAACATGTTTTTAAAGTTGGTGTAGTTAAAATTCTTTAGCTCGAGTCGTCATAAAATTGGGGAAGAGTTCTTTCAATACAAATAACTAAGAGAACTGATGAGTTCAAGTGGCGTTAGACGAAACTAGTCTTCTCTGCCTTTCCCTAACTACACCCACTTGATGTTTTTAAAATTTGAAAACAACACGTCTGTGTTTAAGCTTACTTTACAAATAAGAAGTAAACACACATCACAACAAAACTGCCAAAGTGAATCAAAATTTGTACAAATTGATTCTATGCTATTCTATGCTTTTTATCAAAAGTTTTCGAAAAAATTTTACATCTTCAAATGTCCGAATACCTCTCTGACAAATCCTTGTTATCCGATATGCAATACGGGTTTCGCCCCACTCATAGTTGCACAAGCGCATTGCTCGAAGTTTCAGAATCTATAAGAAGCGACATCGATAATAATAAAGTGAGCTTTCTGGTACTGCTCGATCACTCCAAAGCGTTTGATTCTGTCAATCATTCTTTCTTATGTATGAAGCTTAGACGTTTTTTCAATTTCTCGAGCAGTGCATCAAACCTAATAATGTCCTATCTGCATAAACGGTACCAGTCTGTAAACGTTGAAGATACAATATCAAAACCTTTACTAGTTTTACAGGGAGTGCCGCAGGGCTCAATTATAGGACCGCTGCTATTTTCATTGTACGCTAACGATTTACCCTCTCAATTAATCCACAGTAATATTGTCATGTACGCGGATGATGTCCAAATATTTTTGAGTGATTCTGTTGAAAATGTTAGCAATTGCATTACTAAACTTAATGAAGATCTTTCCAAAGTATTCAACTGGGCAACTGCAAACGGATTACTCTTAAACCCTCAAAAATCCAAGTGTTTAGTAATTCATAAGAAAAATAGACTTATTTTACAAGAGCCTGATATCTTCATTAACCAGGAGAAAATTGCCGTTGTTACTAGCGCGAAAAACCTTGGTGTTGTTTTTAACAGCTCGCTTACTTGGACGAATCATGTAAATGTTGCTGTTGGACTAACATACGCAAAGCTGCGCACACTATGGGCTACACACTCTTTCACTCCATTTAATATCCGATTGCTTTTAGCTAAAACTTATTTAATTCCAGGACTTATCTATGGCTGCGAGCTATTTGCCAACTGTGATTCATTAAGTCAACGCAAAATAAACGTTGCATTCAACAATATTACACGTTACGTTTACGGCTTAAAAAAATCACAACACGTTTCGTCGCTTGCCAACTCAATTTATGGCTGCACCTTTAGCAGATATCTCGGAATTAGGTCGCTAATATTTTTGCACAAAATTATTAATAAGCAAAAACCGAAGAATCTCTTTGACAAACTAACATTTGCCCGGTCTAATAGAGGAAAAATATTAAAACCCCTCAGAAGGCGGAGTTCAGGTTTGGAATGTCACTTTTATATTTATACAATACGTCTTTGGAATACTCTACCACATGAGATTCAAAGCACCAGCAACGCGTTTGTTTTTAAAAAAATGATCTTTAGTTTATTCCACAGTTAAATAATTGCATTTTATATGAGTTTGTCCATTTTGTATAACTTTTTCTTTTTACAGATTTTAAAATGTACTTTACATTCAATTTTTTTTTTCATTTTTTGTATTTTAAGTTGGATATTTCATAGCATAAATAATCCTGCACTTTAATTATAAGATGTATATCTTGTTGTGTAGGTACTCAATAAATAAATAAATAAATAAATAAATAAATAAATTGTTACTGGATGCTGTTCGTTTACTCTACAGTACAATGCAAAAAACCTTAGCAGATTACAAGAAGTTACTGAACTTGTACAAATTGTTAAGTAAACGAACACACCTATAATATAATTGTTCCACATACATACCATACGGAATAAGAGAGACTTCCCTCATATCAATGAGTGCACCCCGATTCATATTAGCTCAATGATATGGGAACTACTGTTGATTGCCGAGTCCGAACGACGTGTCTTAAGACACCACTTGTACAGAAGTTTTACATGGCTGAAATACTCAGGAAATGTCTCCAACATTACTGATTGGTATTTTGCCACCGTTGAAATTGTTGATGTTGCCTGTCCTGGGAATCGAACCCACGACCTTCAGCGTGCAAGGCGGGTGTGCATGCCACTGCACCACAAGGGCACCCAACTTTAAGCATATACTGAAAAAAACAGATCAAAGTTCATAAATATTTTGGTCGCACCTTCCCATACAAGTGGGACCACTGTGTAATGTTGCATTGCTTCAGGTGGTATAGCTACTTTTTTCGCTTATGCTCCCCCTTAACCTGTTGAATTCAAGAATAAGTTTCCTTAACTATTGGTTCTCCAAGCTCATCCCGCTCATGTTCCAGTCCCGCCGCCTCTGCTAAGAAATTTGGTCTAATTTCGAGTATTCCAGCGGGCGGCTGCAACTGTGTTGTTGTCCAGGAACATTTTCTCAACTACCAGAGGATCTAAGGAAATGTGAAGCTGTCTGAAGCTGTAAAGGGTAAATTCTGTACAACCTTGCCAATCAGCTTTTCCATGATTCAGAAACGTGATGTTGTGTGATCTTTTAATGGATCTTTTAATAGATATGTAGATGGTCTGAGCCAAGGGAATAGGCGGGTTGCCAGAACACGTCATTTATCAGACCCGGCGCAATAATCGTGATGTCTGGCGTGCTGTGGCAATCTCTTGTTATTTTCATATGAGAGTCTTAATTCACCATGCAAATTGTGGAGTTATCAACTTGCTCTACCATCGCAGTACCCCTCCGGTCATTGCATAGGACGAAATGCCGAAGCTCAAGATGAACAATGAAGCCCCCTAGTCCCAGACGGTTATATATCGGTGGTACGAGTATGTACACATTAACCACCTTGATCTCGCTTGAGCTTGACTCTAGTGCCCCATGCATGCATGAAATGTATGGGAAAAGCAGTAAAGTGTGGGACTTCCGAATGTAGTTCATTTGAACGACATAGTTCACTAGATAGTTCTGTGGACACCGTTAATTTGTATGAATGAACTGCGAATGAGTAATATTATCTCTTTGTTTTCATGAAACAACTCATTCGCAAACGAACTATGGTACTGAACTAGTTCACTAGATTTAACAACTCTACTTCCGAGTAGAGCTGGCAAACCATAAATAGTCTGACTATCGAGATTTTCAAGATTTCAGCGTCTTTATCAAAACAAGTGGATGGAAATTTGTTATGTAGTCTTCGATGGGAGTATAAAACATTCCAAAAGATAATTATCAGTATAGGTCCATGTTTTCTTGTAGCCCCCACAGAAGGGTATCTCCCGATTTGCGTTATTTTGAAGGTTTTAGCTACATTATTTTAACGCAGTGGCCGAAATTTAGCATTTAGTATTCATTGGGAATTCCAGTATTTCCTCAAGAACTTTTTCAGTATAGGTCCATGTTTCGATATGGTCCTCATAGAACGGTGCCTCCCGATTTTCGGAGGTTTTAGCCACATTGCCTTACAGAAGTGGCTAAAATGTAGCATTGAGTATTCATTGGAGCTTCGATGTCACTGTGGTGACTGTTACTTGGTACGCATTGTCCAAATGGAATGACTATAACATTATCCGATGTCGGATTTTTTAGGCTGCATCCCCTTAAAGTGTTTAGTTTTGTTAGATTTTAAGATTGCCAAAGTTGGAGCACAATCAAAATATGTTAACACGGGCCACAGGGCCTCAAAGTTTCCATGGGCCCTATATATACCTAATATTAAAATCCGAGCCGATTCTTACTATATTTTGTGGGATTAATTTTTTAGCCACAACAAAGAAACTTCGAGGCCTCAGTGGCACGTGTTAGCATATTCCGATTCCGCTCAATCTTTGTCAATCTTTAAATGTGACAAAACTAAACACTTTATGTGGGTACCGCCTGAAAAATCCGACATCGATTTATTTCTTTTAAGGTAAAACCACCTTACTGTTTCGGATTCTGAATGGGAAGAAAACATGGATGTCTCATTGGTTTTAAAGCCTGTTGAAAAGCAATTTGTTGTTGCTGTAACAGTGTTTATTATTATATTTGTATGTTCGTTCATCTGTTCAATCTGGCTCTATCTCCAGTTCAAGGAAAGTGGCTGCTGCGATGGGATGTAACCACAGATCCACTGGAGTTAAATGAGTAGGTTTGGCGGGGCACTTGAAAAGATGGTTTGTGTCGTGCGGGCCCATGTCGCATACTGGGCAGATGTTTTGCACGGCGTGGTCGATTTCAGCCTAATAAGAATTTAGGCGACTGCAATATCCCGAGCGTAGTTGAGCCAAAACTACTCTGGTTTGCCGTGGCAGCTGACGCTCCTCAGCTGCGATAGATGAGGAATGTACTGCGAGTACTTTATTCACACTATATTTGCTTATGGCAGTAGCAACTGCATCCGTGTGAATACTATATTTAAACCTGTTTGATATGCCTGCTGATTTAGGGGTTCTCACCTATATTGTTGGACCTCCCTTCCTAGAACATGAATATCCTTCGGGATATGCCTGAATGTGTCGGGCCTAACCACCAGATGGTGATTGGGATGGCTCTCCCGGTAACACCCAAGGAAGTACTGCAACGAAAGCATTTCATTGTGTTGCTTTACTGGAAGAATCTTTAGCTCCTCATGTAGATGGTCCACTGAAGACTTGCGGAAGCACCCTGTTGCTGTTCTCGGGGCGGCATTCTGACAGGTTTTAATCTTTTCCCAGTTCGTATCATATAATCCCGGGGACCAAACTGAAGCCGCATAGCCTACCACAGACCGACCTATCGCGTTATATGTGATCAACAAGGTTTTTTTATCTGCACCCCAAGTGCTGCCGGCTAGGGACTTGAAGACCTTGTCCCTGCTTTTCAGTTTGTAGCAGATAGCTGTGGCGTGCCCGCACGACTTGAAAGCAGTGTCGAATGTGACCACTAAAATGTTGGGGCAATTTGTGCTCGGAGTTCTGTTACCGTCGATCACGACATTCAATTCTTTTCCAAACTGCGCTGTCCATGTGGTGAAAAGAGTGGCTGTAGATTTTGTGGCAGAAATCTGCATATTCCTCGCGTGGAAAAAAGGTGGTAAGATCGGTTAAATAGGTGTTCAGTCTCTCACAGATGTCATCAGGGAAGGTAACTGACGCCGGGATTGTGCAATCATCCGCATACGTTACGATCTCGATGCAGTCTGGAGGGGGCGGAATACAGGAGAGGTAGAGGATAAACAGTTCCGGAGATATCACCCCACCTATGGGGTTTGGACTTCTTGTTCCTGAATTTCATGTGCGACTGGCGTCCACAGATATAGTTGTCTATCCAACGTTTCAAGCTTGGCCGGAGGGTTGTCTCCTCAATGTCCTCAAACAGGGTGGAGTACCTGACTATATCAAAGGCTTTTGATAAGTCAAGCGCCACCATCAGTGTTCTATCACACGGCGGTCTCTGGTTGAGTCCTTGCCAAATATATTTAGAGATGGCATGCAGCGCTGTTGTCGTGCTGTACTGTTGTCGGAATCCATGCTGATGGAATCCATGCTATTCCTGATACTGGAGAGGACTAAGGCCTCAAGGCTCTTTGCTACGGGCGACAAAAGCGAAATCGGCCTGTATGATTCACTTTTGCTGCCATCCTTGCCTGGCTTCCATAGCGGCTGCCACCTCAGTGTACATGTCTTTGTATTTGCTTCGTTTTTCTGTGTTGGGAGCACCATATCCCGGAATGCCTGCTCCGAATTATTTTGGTCCGTGCCAGGACGGAGGAAACCCAGGACCAATTTATTTGTGCTCAGTTTATCACATCCGTATCTTCACCCATAAGAGAAGGTGATATTCTTCAGTTAGCATATTCCACTTCTCCTAGGAATAAGCTTAGGCGTGATGGAGGATCTTCAATACAACTGGAGGGTATAAAAAGTTCAGCCCGACCAAACTGTATACATGTATCCTCATCAGCCACAGGACTAAGCGTATAATATGGAATTTTTCTGTGCATAATGACTGGTGAGTACCACAAAATGTTTTATCACTGTCATAAGTACATTAAGCTCATCCTTGTTAACGGTTGTCAAAAAAACCCTTAAATATTTAAACGAAAAAAATGTAGAAGTATTGGAAATAAAATATTTCAAGCGAAGTCAAAACACTGTGCAATTCGGATCATCATTGACACCAATGAAATAAAGAAGGTGGATATTAATATAATTACAATTATTGACCACTTCAAAGTTAAGAGAGACGGGCTGGTTTAAAGTCTACCTTGTCTTCTCTGTAATCACAATGATGCTGATGTCTGATCAATAGGATTTATGTTTGGGAAGTGTGTCTTTTTTTCTTTTGAATGCTTGTCAATCATGTGAGTAGTTTTTTGTTTTGTTATTCACAAAACTTGATTATTTTTCAATGGATGATATTTATGGCTTGTTACTGGCGTTACGCCAGCTATGTTTGGAATAATTATTTGAAGTAAAGAAAGACAAGACATGCAAAAAAAAAAAAAACATAAGAAAACAGAAACGGAAGGAATATACACACGTCACGCAATATTTATAATGTGGATGGACCAGATGGCTTTGTTAAAAAAAATAAATAAAATACAAATAAAAACGACTACTGTTGTACACAGTGTAATGTACGAGTGAATGAATGAAATCTTCCCGCCCTGCTTCTGCATCATCCAAATAAATCAAATACTATTTAACAATTTTTTTGGGCGTTAATAACTGCTTTACGGCATTTATGATGGATGGATGAGTGAATGAAAAAATGCTTGGCGTCTTGGTTGGTTTTGATGTCTGTAATCTAGCTTTTGGTTTTTATATGTTATGTCTGTCTGTCATGACTTGGCACTGTTCTCACGTGTGAATATGCATAAATCTCAAAGCTCACAGAAAAGGTACAAAACAAAAAAAAAAAAAAGAAAGAAAACTCTGTAAGAGAATGTCTTAACTTTGTCTGCCACAACACTCACATACGCACACATACACATTTGCCAGAGTGATAATAAGATCCCAGCAAACCAAATGTCTGATGTCCGACAAGTCTGAACAATTTCGGAAGCAAAGTCGTTCAGTTTTCGTTACGATTTCTAAACGATTTTTCGGACAGGAAATAGTTCAGATTTTGTACAGATTTTGTACAGATTTCGTTTCGATTTCGGAACTAATGTCGGAAAGAAATTTCCTTTCCGAATTTCCCAAGGATTTTCTTCAGATTTCGTTACGAAATCGGACCGAAATCGATCCGATGTCGCTCCGACATTTCGTTCCGAAATTATGTCAACCACTTCATACAACTTTCGTTAAGATATCGTTACGATTTCGGATCAGATTTCGGATGTATCGTCCGAATTTTGTTCCGATTTCGTTACGATGTCGGTACGATTGGTTTGCTGGGATACAACGATTTATGGTTACTTTCATCCATGACCTTGACGTATTAACTGTATTATTGTGTGTCTTGTAGTGATTTAGGTTTTCAGGCTGCATAACTTAAGCGAATGCTTGGTTGGTGGTTGTGGTATGCGAATGGGGATTGTATTATGGAAAGAGGGCGTCATAAACGTGTGAATATGTTTACTCTGTGACGTATAATTAATACAAGGGTATTGCACAAAGGCCAAGTGAAGAATACAAATCATGCCAAAAATTCAATTTTGGTTGTAGAAGAATTTCGAAAAAAAAAGAATTTTAAAATTGAAAATTCTTTATTTTGTGGAATTTTGTGAAGGTCTTTCTGGTCGAACAGAAATTGCAATTATTCAAGTTCAATTGAAATGTTGGACCATTCGGAAATGATGTTCCGCAATAAACATTGATTTTTGTTTGAAGTAAAAGTTAACTATTTGCAGGTAATGTCTTCCGTTTTATATGAACTTGAAAGTGGTGTTTTAAAATGCAATTTAAATACCAATAATGTCAATAAAAGATAAAGGAAGATTTTAGAAAACAATTTTAGAATTTATTATAAATCCTTGGAAAAAGGGCGGAATATTTTCTTATGACAAATCAATAATTTTCCTATTGAAGTCAAACATATAAGGGCGGAATATTTTCTTATGGCAAATCAATAGTTTTCCTATTGAAGTCAAACAAAGTGATCATCTCATTGAAGATCAAGTGATATTCTTATGAAAGAATATGTGATATTTTCATAGAAGATCTCCTTATAGAGGACTAAGTAATCACTTGATCTTCTATAAGAATATCACTTGATTTTCTATAAGAAGATCACTTGATCTTCTATAAGAATATCACTTGATCTTCAATAAGAAGATCACTTGATCTTCTACTAGAAGGTCAAGTGATTCTCCCATTGAAGATAAAATGATATTTTTGTTGAAGATCAAGGGATCTTCTCAAGTGATCTTCTATAGAAAATAAAATGGTCCTCTTATAAAAGACCAAGTGATCTTCTCATAGCCAATCAATTGATCTTCTATCTTCTTATAGAAGACCAAGATATCTCTTCATAGATTCTTATAGAAGATTAAGTGATCTTCTTAGATCAATTAGAATAGAAGATCAAATGATCTTCGGATAGAAGAACAAGTGATCTTCTGATAGAACGTCTAGTGATCTTCTGATAGAACGTCTAGTGATCTTCTCATAGAACATCAAGTGATCTTTTCACAGAAGATCAAGTGATATTCTTATAGAAGATCAACTGATCTTCTCATAGAAGATCAAGCGATCTTCTTATAGAAGATAAAGTGATGTTCTCATAAAAGATCAAGTGATTTTCTCACAGAAGATCAAGTGATCTTCTTATAGAAGATCAAGCGATCTTCTCATAGAAGATAAAGTGATGTTCTCATAAAAGATCAAGTGATTTTCTCATAGAAGATCAAGTGACCTTCTCGTAGAAGATCGAGTGATCTTCTTATAGAAGATCAAGTGATATTCTTATAGAGATCAAGTGATCTTCTCATAGAAGATCAACTGATCTTTTTATAGAAGATCAAGTGATATTCTTATAGAAGATCAAGTGATCTTCTTATAGAAGATCAATTGATCTTCTTAGATCAATTAGAATAGAAGATCAAATGATTTTCTGATAGAAGAACAAGTGATCTTCTGATAGAACGTCTAGTGATCTTCTGATAGAACGTCTAGTGATCTTCTCATAGAACATCAAGTGATCTTTTCACAGAAGATCAAGTGATATTCTTATAGAAGATCAACTGATCTTCTCATAGAAGATCAAGCGATCTTCTCATAGAAGATAAAGTGATTTTCTCATAAAAGATCAAGTGATTTTCTCACAGAAGATCAAGTGATCTTCTTATAGAAGATCAAGCGATCTTCCCATAGAAGATAAAGTGATGTTCTCATAAAAGATCAAGTGATTTTCTTATTGAAGGTCAAGTGATTTTCTCATAGAAGATCAAGTGACCTTCTCGTAGAAGATCAAGTGATCTCCTTATAGAAGATCAAGTGATATTCTTATAGAAGATCAAGTGATCTTCTCATAGAAGATCAACTGATCTTCTTATAGAAGATCAAGTGATCTCTCATAGAAGATCAAGCGATCCTCTCATAAAAGATAAAGTGATGTTCACATAAAAGATCAAGTGATTTTCTCATCGAAGAGCAAGTGATATTCTTATAGAAGATCAAGTGATCTTCTTATAGAAGATCAAGTGATCTTCTGATAGAACGTCTAGTGATCTTCTGATAGAACGTCTAGTGATCTTCTCATAGAACTTCAAGTGATCTTCTCATAGAACATCAAGTGATCTTTTCACAGAAGATCAAGTAATATTTTCGCAGAAAATCAAGTGATCTGCTCATAGAAGATCAAGTGATCTTCTCATAGAAGTTCAAGTGATCTTCTCATAGAAGATCAAGTGATATTTTCATAGAAGATCAAGTGATATTCTCACAGAAGATCAGGTGATCTTCCCATAGAAGATCACGTGATCTTGTTATAGAAGAACAAGTAATCTCATAGAAGAAAAAGTGATCTCATAGAAGATCAAGGACCTTCCTATAGAAGATAAAAGTTTCTTCTTATAGAAGATCCAGCCCAAAGTTATCTTGTTATAGCAGATCAAGTAATCTTCTCATAGAAGATCAAGTGATCTTCTCATAGAAGAACAAGTGACCTTCTCATAGAAGATCAAGTGATCTCCTTGTTGAAAATAAAGTCATCTTGTTATAGAAGATCTAGTGTTCCTCTCATAGAAGATCAAGTGATCTTCTCATAGACGACCAAGTGATCTTCTCATAGAAGATCAAGTGTTCTTCTCATAGACGACCAAGTGATCTTCTCATAGAAGATCAAGTGATCTTCTCATAGACGACCAAGTGATCTTCTCATAGAAGATCAAGTGTTCTTCTCATAGACGACCAAGTGATCTTCTCATAGAAGATCAAGTGATCTTCTCATGGAAGATCAAGTGATCTTCTCATGGAAGATCAAGTGATCTTCTCATAGAAGAGTAAGTGATCTTCTCATAGAAGAGCAAGTGATCTTCTCATAGAAGAGCAATTGACCTTCTCATAGAAGATCAGGTGATCTCCTTGTTGAAAATAAAGTCATCTTGTTATAGAAGATCAAGTGTTCCTCTCATAGAAGATCAGGTGATCTTCTCATAGACGACCAAGTGATCTTCTCATAGAAGATCATGTGTTCTTCTCATAGACGACCAAGTGATCTTGTCATAGAAGATCAAGTGATCTTCTCATAGACAACCAAGTGTTCCTCTCATAGAAGATCAAGTGATCTTCTCATAGACGACCAAGTGATCTTCTCATAGAAGATCAAGTGTTCTTCTCATAGACGACCAAGTGATCTTCTCATAGAAGATCAAGTGATCTTCTCATAGACGACCAAGTGATCTTCTCATAGAAGATCAAGTGTTCTTCTCATAGACGACCAAGTGATTTTCTCATAGAAGATCAAGTGATCTTCTCAGGGAAGATCAAGTGATCTTCTCATGGAAGATCAAGTGATCTTCTCATAGAAGAGTAAGTGATCTTCTCATAGAAGAGCAAGTGATCTTCTCATAGAAGAGCAATTGACCTTCTCATAGAAGATCAGGTGATCTCCTTGTTGAAAATAAAGTCATCTTGTTATAGAAGATCAAGTGTTCCTCTCATAGAAGATCAGGTGATCTTCTCATAGACGACCAAGTGATCTTCTCATAGAAGATCAAGTGTTCTTCTCATAGACGACCAAGTGATCTTGTCATAGAAGATCAAGTGATCTTCTCATAGACGACCAAGTGATCTTCTATGACAAGATCACTTGGTCGTCTATGAGAAGAACACTTGATCTTCTATGAGAAGATCACTTGGTCGTCTATGAGAAGATCACCTGATCTTCTATGAGAGGAACACTTGATCTTCTATAACAAGATGACTTTATTTTCAACAAGGAGATCACCTGATCTTCTATGAGAAGGTCAATTGCTCTTCTATGAGAAGATCACTTGCTCTTCTATGAGAAGATCACTTGATCTTCCATGAGAAGGTCAATTGCTCTTCTATGAGAAGATCACTTGCTCTTCTATGAGAAGATCACTTACTCTTCTATGAGAAGATCACTTGATCTTCCATGAGAAGATCACTTGATCTTCCCTGAGAAGATCACTTGATCTTCTATGAGAAGATCACTTGGTCGTCTATGAGAAGAACACTTGATCTTCTATGAGAAGATCACTTGATCTTCTATGAGAAGATCACTTGGTCGTCTATGAGCAGATCACTTGATCTTCTATGAGAGGAACACTTGGTTGTCTATGAGAAGATCACTTGATCTTCTATGACAAGATCACTTGGTCGTCTATGAGAAGAACACATGATCTTCTATGAGAAGATCACTTGGTCGTCTATGAGAAGATCACCTGATCTTCTATGAGAGGAACACTTGATCTTCTATAACAAGATGACTTTATTTTCAACAAGGAGATCACCTGATCTTCTATGAGAAGGTCAATTGCTCTTCTATGAGAAGATCACTTGATCTTCTATGAGAAGATCACTTGGTCGTCTATGAGAAGATCACCTGATCTTCTATGAGAGGAACACTTGATCTTCTATAACAAGATGACTTTATTTTCAACAAGGAGATCACCTGATCTTCTATGAGAAGGTCAATTGCTCTTCTATGAGAAGATCACTTGCTCTTCTATGAGAAGATCACTTACTCTTCTATGAGAAGATCACTTGATCTTCCATGAGAAGGTCAATTGCTCTTCTATGAGAAGATCACTTGCTCTTCTATGAGAAGATCACTTACTCTTCTATGAGAAGATCACTTGATCTTCCATGAGAAGATCACTTGATCTTCCCTGAGAAGATCACTTGATCTTCTATGAGAAGATCACTTGGTCGTCTATGAGAAGAACACTTGATCTTCTATGAGAAGATCACTTGGTCGTCTATGAGCAGATCACTTGATCTTCTATGAGAGGAACACTTGGTTGTCTATGAGAAGATCACTTGATCTTCTATGACAAGATCACTTGGTCGTCTATGAGAAGAACACATGATCTTCTATGAGAAGATCACTTGGTCGTCTATGAGAAGATCACCTGATCTTCTATGAGAGGAACACTTGATCTTCTATAACAAGATGACTTTATTTTCAACAAGGAGATCACCTGATCTTCTATGAGAAGGTCAATTGCTCTTCTATGAGAAGATCACTTGCTCTTCTATGAGAAGATCACTTACTCTTCTATGAGAAGATCACTTGATCTTCCATGAGAAGATCACTTGATCTTCCATGAGAAGATCACTTGATCTTCTATGAGAAGATCACTTGGTCGTCTATGAGAAGAACACTTGATCTTCTATGAGAAGATCACTTGGTCGTCTATGAGAAGATCACTTGATCTTCTATGAGAAGATCACTTGGTCGTCTATGAGAAGAACACTTGATCTTCTATGAGAAGATCACTTGGTCGTCTATGAGAAGATCACTTGATCTTCTATGAGAGGAACACTAGATCTTCTATAACAAGATGACTTTATTTTCAACAAGGAGATCACTTGATCTTCTATGAGAAGGTCACTTGTTCTTCTATGAGAAGATCACTTGATCTTCTATGAGAAGATTACTTGATCTGCTATAACAAGATAACTTTGGGCTGGATCTTCTATAAGAAGAAACTTTTATCTTCTATAGGAAGGTCCTTGATCTTCTATGAGATCACTTTTTCTTCTATGAGATTACTTGTTCTTCTATAACAAGATCACGTGATCTTCTATGGGAAGATCACCTGATCTTCTGTGAGAATATCACTTGATCTTCTATGAAAAGATCACTTGATCTTCTATGAGAAGATCACTTGAACTTCTATGAGAAGATCACTTGATCTTCTATGAGCAGATCACTTGATTTTCTGCGAAAATATTACTTGATCTTCTGTGAAAAGATCACTTGATGTTCTATGAGAAGATCACTTGAAGTTCTATGAGAAGATCACTAGACGTTCTATCAGAAGATCACTAGACGTTCTATCAGAAGATCACTTGATCTTCTATAAGAAGATCACTTGATCTTCTATAAGAATATCACTTGCTCTTCGATGAGAAAATCACTTGATCTTTTATGTGAACATCACTTTATCTTTTATGAGAGGATCGCTTGATCTTCTATGAGAGATCACTTGATCTTCTATAAGAAGATCAGTTGATCTTCTATGAGAAGATCACTTGATCTTCTATAAGAATATCACTTGATCTTCTATAAGGAGATCACTTGATCTTCTACGAGAAGGTCACTTGATCTTCTATGAGAAAATCACTTGACCTTCAATAAGAAAATCACTTGATCTTTTATGAGAACATCACTTTATCTTCTATGGGAAGATCGCTTGATCTTCTATAAGAAGATCACTTGATCTTCTGTGAGAAAATCACTTGATCTTTTATGAGAAAATCACTTTATCTTCTATGAGAAGATCGCTTGATCTTCTATGAGAAGATCAGTTGATCTTCTATAAGAATATCACTTGATCTTCTGTGAAAAGATCACTTGATGTTCTATGAGAAGATCACTAGACGTTCTATCAGAAGATCACTAGACGTTCTATCAGAAGATCACTTGATCTTCTATCAGAAAATCATTTGATCTTCTATTCTAATTGATCTAAGAAGATCAATTGATCTTCTATAAGAAGATCACTTGATCTTCTATAAGAATATCACTTGATCTTCTATAAAAAGATCAGTTGATCTTCTATGAGAAGATCACTTGATCTCTATAAGAATATCACTTGATCTTCTATAAGAAGATCACTCGATCTTCTACGAGAAGGTCACTTGATCTTCTATGAGAAAATCACTTGATCTTTTATGAGAACATCACTTTATCTTCTATGAGAAGATCGCTTGATCTTCTATAAGAAGATCACTTGATCTTCTGTGAGAAAATCACTTGATCTTTTATGAGAACATCACTTTATCTTCTATAAGAAGATCGCTTGATCTTCTATGAGAAGATCAGTTGATCTTCTATAAGAATATCACTTGATCTTCTGTGAAAAGATCACTTGATGTTCTATGAGAAGATCACTAGACGTTCTATCAGAAGATCACTAGACGTTCTATCAGAAGATCACTTGTTCTTCTATCCGAAGATCATTTGATCTTCTATTCTAATTGATCTAAGAAGATCACTTAATCTTCTATAAGAATCTATGAAGAGATATCTTGGTCTTCTATAAGAAGATAGAAGATCAATTGATTGGCTATGAGAAGATCACTTGGTCTTTTATAAGAGGACCATTTTATTTTCTATAGAAGATCACTTGAGAAGATCCCTTGATCTTCAACAAAAATATCATTTTATCTTCAATGGGAGAATCACTTGACCTTCTAGTAGAAGATCAAGTGATCTTCTTATTGAAGATCAAGTGATATTCTTATAGAAGATCAAGTGATCTTCTTATAGAAAATCAAGTGATATTCTTATAGAAGATCAAGTGATTACTTAGTCCTCTATAAGGAGATCTTCTATGAAAATATCACATATTCTTTCATAAGAATATCACTTGATCTTCAATGAGATGATCACTTTGTTTGACTTCAATAGGAAAACTATTGATTTGCCATAAGAAAATATTCCGCCCTTATATGTTTGACTTCAATAGGAAAATTATTGATTTGTCATAAGAAAATATTCCGCCCTTTTTCCAAGGATTTATAATAAATTCTAAAATTGTTTTCTAAAATCTTCCTTTATCTTTTATTGACATTATTGGTATTTAAATTGCATTTTAAAACACCACTTTCAAGTTCATATAAAACGGAAGACATTACCTGCAAATAGTTAACTTTTACTTCAAACAAAAATCAATGTTTATTGCGGAACATCATTTCCGAATGGTCCAACATTTCAATTGAACTTGAATAATTGCAATTTCTGTTCGACCAGAAAGACCTTCACAAAATTCCACAAAATAAAGAATTTTCAATTTTAAAATTCTTTTTTTTTCGAAATTCTTCTACAACCAAAATTGAATTTTTGGCATGATTTGTATTCTTCACTTGGCCTTTGTGCAATACCAAGTGATCTTCTCATAGAAGATCAAGTGATCTTCTCATAGACGACCAAGTGATCTTCTCATAGAAGATCAAGTGTTCTTCTCATAGACGACCAAGTGATTTTCTCATAGAAGATCAAGTGATCTTCTCAGGGAAGATCAAGTGATCTTCTCATGGAAGATCAAGTGATCTTCTCATAGAAGAGTAAGTGATCTTCTCATAGAAGAGCAAGTGATCTTCTCATAGAAGAGCAATTGACCTTCTCATAGAAGATCAGGTGATCTCCTTGTTGAAAATAAAGTCATCTTGTTATAGAAGATCAAGTGTTCCTCTCATAGAAGATCAGGTGATCTTCTCATAGACGACCAAGTGATCTTCTCATAGAAGATCAAGTGTTCTTCTCATAGACGACCAAGTGATCTTGTCATAGAAGATCAAGTGATCTTCTCATAGACGACCAAGTGATCGTCTCATAGAAGATCAAGTGTTCTTCTCATAGACGACCAAGTGATCTTCTCATAGAAGATCAAGTGATCTTCTCATGGAAGATCAAGTGATCTTCTCATAGAAGATCAAGTGATCTTCTCACAGAAGATCAAGTGATCTTCTCACAGAAGATCAAGTGATCTTCTCACAGAAGATCAAGTGATCTTCTCACAGAAGACCAAACTATCTTCCTATAGAACATCAAGGTTTCTTCTTATAGAAGATCCAGACCATGATATCTTCTTATAGCAGACCAAGTGATCTTCTAATAGGAGATCAAGTGACCTTCTCATAAAAAATCAAGTGATCTTCTTATTGAAGATAAAGTCAGCTTCTTATATAAGATTAAGTAATCTTTTCATAGAAGACCAAGTGATATTCTCATAAAAAAACATATTGCTCAATTACTCAAAGGGTGGCATAACTCGATTTATTGAAAATGAAATCTATCAAGATTTGATTGTTAAATAAAACAGATATGAATCCATACATTCACAGATATAAATTAGATCACATTATAGTAAGACTAGGTATCAAAGTGTATATATGCATAATGTGTATTGACCTGTGCTTATGTTGAAAATGGTTTTAAATTAAATTAAGAATTCCGTGCTCTTCATGAGATCTATGTATATACATTTTAGTCAGTTGAATTCGTTACTCTACAGCGGAAATACTTTCACATGTTCTCTATACAAGCTAAATTATTATTCATAGAATTGAGGCAAGAAACTTCCAGCTATAATACAATAGCCAACCAGAATAAAAACAAACACATGACAACAATAATAACAATGTAAAATATAAACTTAAATGTTGTTATTGTTTTAATAACAATATTAACATTTCAAACAAGTTTAATGACGGCGACGACGACGATTTGCAAGAAAAAACAGAAAATAACAAAAACAACAACAACGAATTAAACGCAAACCACAAATAAACAACAACATGTTGCAACAATTACAACGTGTTTGTCAGCAGCAAAACGACAACAAAAATCTACTGTCAAAGCAGAGAGTACATAGACTATACCACCACCAAACAAGCAAACTTAACTTGTCAATGATCCGTGTGGCTGTGTCTGTTAGCCAGATTTCTAATGAAACAGAGAGCGAATCGAGCAGCAGTAAAAACGGCAACTCCTGAAACCCCAACCCCAACAACAAATTAAGAGTTGTGGTAAGACAAGTTGGATTGCATGTTCTCCTCCTTGAATACTCACTTGGCTGGTGTACTTTTACATTTTGTGTGACTAAGTCAAAAATATCTATTGTTGTGGCGTTGTAAGATAATGCCGTGGTTGTTGTTGCTAGTGTTCGCTATAGTTATTGTCATTACAACAATAATTATTATCAGTGATGCTGCTGTATGTTGTTGTTGTTTTGGTTGTTTGTTTCATATACGAGTTTGTGGTCGATCGTTTACATGCTCACGAGCCAATGCCCCTGGCCACAAAGAGCATTCACAAGCAACAAACTAACGCAAGTTTTTTTTTGTATGTTTGTTGCTACTTGTTCATGTTGTTGCTGGTTTTCCAATGATATTCTTGCCATAATTTTGTTAACAAAAAAAAAAAAAAAAAAAAAAAAAAAAAAACACCAAAACAACAACCACTAAAAACTACCTCCAATAAAAACAATTATTTCTAACAAAAATTGTTACTAACTTGACTAAAATGCCAATAACTGGCTAACTAACTGATTGTCTTGTCTCTGTGTAAAATGTCTAACAATGTAGAAATCAAAATCGAAATGTTATACCTCTCTATTCTGATACAATAAAACCAGAATTAAATGTTTCAGACATATGAATTATGGTCCATTTAGACACAGCCTGGGCCGCTTTGAAATTTTGGAAGTCCTGTAAAGACTTTAGTATTCTCTGCGTAGTACTCTCCGCAGATCTTCTATTAACAACCAAGCTGTCCCCTATGAAAAGGTTATTGGTTTTTTTAGGAAGATACCATTTTGTCTTCTTCAACGAGGCCACTTGATTATCTACAAAAAGTTCACTTGCCCTCCTAGGAAATAGTTGTACGGCTATGAGAAGGCAACTAGCTCTTCAATAAGACTATTATTTTCTTATTTTTGGGAATATGACTTAGTCAATGTAGACAATTTGGTCTTCTGAGATCAGATCACTTGGTCTCCAACGAAGAGACGTCTTGGTTTTCTGTCACTTGTTTTTTATGAGAGGATTATTTGGTCTTGCATGAGATGATCACTTGGTCTTCCAAGAGATCACTTGGTTATCTATAAGAACATCACTTGATCGTCTATAAGAGATCTCTTTGTCTTCTATAAGAGATCACATGGTTTTCTATTGGATGATCACTTAGTATTAATAATAATTTTTCCATAAAGACCCCAGAAAGGACAATGAGTGGAATCCTATTCATATTAGCTCAGTTTATCGCCCAGTCCGAACGACATGTCTTACGACATCACTTGTAGAGAAGCTTTGCATGGCTGAAATACTCAGGAAATATCGCCAACAACATACTTAGGGTATTTTTTCACCATATAAAATTTTATGTTTCCTGGCCTGAGAATGCACCGTAGAACTTTTGAGTGTAAGGCGGGTGTGCATACCACTGCACCACGGTGGCACCCAATAATGTCACATAGTCTTGCATGAAAAGATCACCTGATCTTCTATAGGAATATTACCTGTTCTTCTACAAGTGATCACTTGGTAACTTAGGTAACTATTTTTTTTTTTTAAGATTCAGTTATCAAAAAAAGGAAGAAATTACCTTTGTTGCGGCGTTATCTGAAAATGGCCAAGATTTACATAAATTCCGAAATTAAAAAAAATGAATTTATCTAACAAAGGGATGGTAAACATTTCCCTAACATTAGCTTTTTTCCTTTACTTTTTTAATTGTAAAAGTAACAAAAGAGAGATCTGTCAAAATTGCTCTCATGTAAAAAGTTTTGCACAAAAGTAAAGGAACGGCAAGATGGTAGAAATGGCAGCAATGCCAAAGACAAACATGGCAGCCTAACAAATAAGAACAAACAAAATAAATTTCACCTTTTCTTATTTTTTTTTTCTCACTGGCTTACATTTTTTATTTATATTTATTTCTTTTTATTTTGCTTTGACAGTGCGCGTTGTTTTCTTTTTTTCTTTAGCCGTAATTGTCAAATAAATCTCAAGTCAACAAGTTGACAGATTTTCCACTTTTTACACCAAGAAATTTGTCGAGCAGTAAGTTTTACTACTTTTTGTGTTTAAAGAACGCTTTCCGAGTTAAAAATGGTAAACCTGGCAACACTTTAAGAAACTTTAACGTAAATGAACAAAGCTATTATTTCAAATAAAATAACAATCATACGCAGTGTTGCACCAGTTTTTGTAGTTATGGTTTCCTAAGTCGTATGATTGATATTAATTAACATTAATAACACGTATAATGTACATAGATAATGGAAATTTAAAGGGAATGAAGCAACTCACTATGGTCAGAAATACATTTCCTGACCGTTTTTGTATTAAAATTACTTATTATTTACCATCCATGCCATAAAATATTAATTTTTAAGTATTTAAAAAATGGCTGGACCTGTGGTCATATATTTTTGTGCGCTTATTAAGTCGCTAATGATACCAAAGACATTTAGGAATAGCTCTTGCTGACTTTAACATTTTCGATCAATGAAAGAGATCAATATTTCGAGGTATTGCAGTACTTCCAATCATAGGTAGCATGAAAAGCTTCAAAAACCCGTACAGCACTGTAATTTGCATCAGTTAAGGTGTTTCCCCTAGTTGTGCTCATCAAAAAACTCATTTTTTGATGAGTTTTTTTCAAAGAAACTACCAATATTTTTTGGTAGATATTTTTTGCACCTGAAAGAGCACATCTTGAACTAGTTCTGGAATTTTTGTTGTTGAAAAACATTGCTTAGTCTTGTGGTAAATGGCTACCTGCGAAACCCTTTTTTATAAAAGCGCTTTGCGGTGCCAACGATAGCTCGAAAACGGTTGGCCGATCCTCGTATATTTTTGTGGGCGTTTTAAGAACCTAATAATCTTGTCTTTAATAGAAACCGAATTTTAAAAAAATCAATTTAAAAAATTTTGTGGACTGTCAAAGTCAAAATTTCGAATTTTAACGAAAAAAATTGACAGTTTTTTGCCCATAATTCGAGCAATTTTTTTTTAAATCTGTCTCGCTTAAAGACAAGTTTATGTGTATATAATAAGCTCACCAAACCATATGAAGATCGGTCGATTCGTTTTCGAGCTATCGTTGGAACCGACTTCAAAAATGCCATTTCGAGAACCACGCGTTTAAAGTTTCCACGCTACATACAAATCACAATAAATTGTTCCCTTCCAATGCTCATATCTCAGGCAATTTTGCTCCGAAATTTTGAAATTTTTTTTGCGGCATACTCTATACTACCTGTACTTAAAAATAAGCCAATAATATTTTTTTCGATTTTTTGAAATTTCTCTATCATGATTTGAACACTTTTCTATCGTGATTGGGATTTTTTCAGCATGGAAGGTAAAAGTAGTTATTTACAAGCCAACCAAAACAATTAGGAAAAACCAACTTATATGTTAGACAGTAGTTTCGTTATCTTACTGAGAGATCAAAAGTAGGTTTTTAAGTTTCATTTTGTAATTTGTCCGTAATTTGCCCCCCATAATTAAAAATACAGCCGATAAATTAAATTTGGATATTTTTCCACCAAAAGATATGGCCATTTTAGCACGCTAAATACTATCCGATCATTATTTAAATTATTGGCGCTATCATTGACCAAAACTCTTACCTCGTGCAAAAAATTGTCAGTATTGAACTATAACTGCGACCTTTAGCGTGATGATGTTTACACTACACACAATTACACCAGTATGGAAAGGATCAAAGTCGGGCGGGGTCGACTATATGATACCCTACACCTCTGTGAATAAATATGAACCGATTTTGATATAATTAGGCACATTTATTTCTAGACCGAATTCTGCCACACATTCCAAATTTCATCAAAATCGGATATTTTTAGCGTTTTGGTGCAGCAAATGTGTGAAATCGGCTTGAATATATATGTGGGAGCTATATCCAATTGATTGATATAATTTGACACATTTATTTCTTGACTGAATTCAGTAACGCATTCCAAATTTCATCGAAATCGGACAAATATAGCGTGTTTGGTGCAGCAAATACAAGAAATCGGCCGAAATTATATATGGGTGCTATATCTAAATCTGGACCGATTTCGTTATAATCAGAATTAAGTCATACATTCCAAATTTGATCGAAATCGGACATATATAGCATGTTTAGTGCAGCAAATATGTGAAATCGGACGAAAATATATATGGGAGAAACTGATTTTCACCAAAAACGCGTTCTTCCTATGGGAATCGCATAGTAAATGCGACCTGCACTTTGGTCACAAAAATACATGGACAGACGGACGGACGGACATGCATAAATCGACTCAGAAAGTGATTCTATTTATATCCCCAAAAGTAACTATGGGTCTATCTCGTTTCCTTACGCATGTAGGGTATACACAGAGGGATCCCTGTATACGAGTATACTAGGTTGTAACTCTGTTATGTGACCACGTACATCAACGTAATTGGCATCAATGGAAAGGTCAAGAGTTCCTCTCCTTAATGTAACTTACGTGTATGGAACAAAACTTCCAGGAGTAAAGTTATAGCCATAATACTAAAAATTTTACCAATTTTCCCACCCAAGTTTTGGTCCATTTAACCCGCCAAATATTATCTGACGTAACTTTGCCGATGTCGTCGAAAATCGGTAAACCTACTCAAGGGCCCAAGTAAATAACGCATATTAAATTTGAAGGCTATTCGATCAAAATTGACCGAGTTATACCAAAATCGGGAAAAGATATGGGGGCTATTTCCAAATTTGAACCGATATGGGCCAAAGTTGAAGTTTTTCATTCGAATGTCATCAGAAGTACTTGGACAAAAATTCA
Organism: Musca autumnalis; assembly: GCF_047663935.1. Lineage (NCBI taxonomy): Eukaryota > Metazoa > Arthropoda > Insecta > Diptera > Muscidae > Musca > Musca autumnalis. The sequence continues at coordinate 191,283,198 of NW_027411644.1, forward strand.
TCAACCTAGGCCAACTCCTTCTATTTTTGTCCACTTTTGTATGGAAGCGGCAACACTGTGTGCGGTGATGAAAGAAGTCTTTATCTATCTTAAAATTGTAGGTATCAACTTGGGTCCGAGTTCTGTGTACGCATGAAAGGATGTCTCCTTGTCTGAAATCTCTTTGGCATTAAAATGTTCGGATAGGTTTTGTCCAAATTTTAATTGAGTTGCATCTTTCAATGAGCTTTACGGGAATACCAAATTCAGACAAGTTTGGAATATCTTTAGACGTATGTGGCTGTCGAAGACGGCTTTATAATCGACAAAATGATTATAAGTGTCCACATGCATCTCTTGGGTATTTTCCATGATTTGGTGCAAGGTAAATATCTGGTACATGGTGGATTTACCATGTCGAAAGCCTTACTGATATGGCCCAATTATTTCAGGTACCATAGGCTTCAGTCGTTCACAGAATATCCCAGACACTATCTTATACGCAATAGGGTGCAGACTCATGCCCCTATTATTCGAGCATACAGTCTTATCTCCTTTCTTGTGGACGGAACATAGAATGCTCTCGTTCGAATCATTATGTACACATTCCTTTTGCCAGATGGCGCTAATTGCCTTCTTTAGAACACTATCAGCATGTGTTACCAGATTCCCTTGCTCGTCTTTAAATGAGGATTTAGATGTTCCTGTACCAAAGCCATCAATTTGTTGTTTAATTCTTTGGGTATCTATAATACAGTGTTTCAACTTTAGGTGTTGTTCTGACACCTTTTTCCAATCTATCGTATTTCTTTCACTTTCAAAAAATAGAGAAACATTTTGTCGGCTTATTTTGAAGTACAGGTAGTATATAGTATGCCGCAAAAAATTTCAACTCAATCTGAGCGAAATAGGCTGGGTTATGAGCATAGAAACTTTAAATGCGTGTATCTTGAAATGGCTGTTTTGAAGTAGGTGCCAACGATAGCTCGAAAACGTATGGACGCTTTTGCAGCATCTTCAGCCAAATAAATAGTGTACCACTCAGAATTAACCGTCCTATATTTCTCAAGCCGTATAGTCGCCACACGGTCAGTTTTTTTGAAGAAACAGGAAACATTTTGCTTCAAAGTGCTTCATACATGAACAACTTTCCTTTGATTTTGATAGATCCTAGATTCGTCGTCTGCGAAGATCTTGTTAACGTCGTTTGAAGCACTGCGATCGATTTTATGCACAATTTCTTTGAACCAATTCACAGGAGCCTTTTTTGTGCGACTGTCTAATTTTGCTGGTTCTAACGAGAAAAATCCATTTTTGTGGCCAGGTGTTTATGCAATATCAAATGTTAGTTTGTGGAAGAAATGTCTAAGGATGGTATTAACATGGCGATCTTGCATTACCCGTTCACGCACGGCTTAGTTTTTCTGGCACAACAGCCGATTTTGGGCGACCCTTACGACTTTCGTATTTTGCGAGTGTCGACCGCGATTGAATTCATTAAGACAGTTTTTCATAGTGATATTGGATGGCCCCTTATAGACATACAAAGATTTAATTTGATCGATGCACTCTTGCTGTGATTATCCATGTCGAAATTTGTGAAAAATTATAGGACGAAAATGTTCACAAGTAAATTCCATTTTTTTGCAAAGTAATTTTTTCAAGTCACTGTAAACAATACAACACATGGTCCCATGTCAAACTGTGCTGAGTACGCCTACGCTAAAACTGTCAAACTTTCCAAAAAATGTTAACTGACGCCTGGAAAATGTACTCGGCGTAGCTGTTTTTTCGTAAAGATTTCTGAATGATTTTGGAATAATGTCGTATAAATATCGAAGGAAAATTTTTTTCTCTGACGCCTCTTTTTATTGATAAATTTGTCTTTTTTTATTGGAAGATTGTAATTTCAAACGTATCTAATGATTTTCATTGTTATTATTTTGTAGTTATGGTAGAACAATGTAAACCTTGTGCACGAATATTTTGAGTATATCAGCACTACTTTGGATTATTATATGTTGCATTTATATTTAAAATATTTCAAATTTGCATTTGCGAATTTTATAACCAACCATTTTGTTTTTCGACAACAAACTTAAATGTTGCTTGTTAGATATATACAAAAGGTGGTTGCTGTGCGAAGGGAAATTTGTTTCCGACATATCGATCCGAATTCGTACCGAAATCGGAAGAAAAACATTAGCATATTTGAAGGGAAATTTATTTCCGTCATTTTCTCCGAAATCGGAACGAAATCTAAACGAATTCCCCTTCGAAAAATCGTTTAGAAATCGGAACGATTTTGCTTCCGAAATTGTTCCGATATGTCGGACATCAGACATTTGCTTTGCTGGGTAGATTTGAACTGAACGGACACCAAAGCAAGTTAAATAAAACACTGTAATGACGCCAACCCTCCTAATTGTTAGACCGGGCACCGTCAAAAGTGTGGTTTATTGCTGTAATAAGCAATACCAACAAATTAGTTATGTGTTTTGCGTTGAGACTCAACGAACGCATATTAGTGGAAAGATTTGGTTTTGTTTGCAAGTGAAGTTGGTCGAGTTTAGGTAGTGTCAAATAAATTCTCGATAAGAGTGTTTCTTTGGACACGTGTCTCTTCTTGTAAAACAATTATTCGTCTTCTCAGGAATTTCTCAGGCACACAAATTGGAGTGTACTACTCAGAATTAACCGTCCTATGTTCCTCAAGCCGTATAGTAGCCACAGGGTCAGTTTAGCCGAAGAAACAGGCAATCATTTGCTTTGAAGAACTTTCAACTTTCGCTGGATTTGGCTCGCCTCCGAAGACTCCCACGGTCGATTGCTTTGTTTTGGGTTCGCATAGATCCAAGATTCGTACTCTGTGACGATCTTATAAACATCGTTTGAAGCACCGCGATGGTATTTATTCGTAATTTCTTTGTACCAATCGACAAGAGCCTTTTTGAGCGATTTTCAAATTTTGCTGAATCTAACGAGAAAAACACTTTTTCGCACCAGTAGTGGGATTCTCTAACTCATTTTTTGAGTTAAAACTGCTAAAATTAAAACGTAAAATTATGAATGAAAAATTCAAATAAAAGTTGACAATAATCTTGGTATCGGTAGAACTTTACGACTACGTTTTATTCGTCGCTAATTAACTGACAAATATCGTTAACTACCGAATTTATAAACATTTTAATTTTACCGATTTTTGTCGGTAACTCAAAAAAAAAATGAGTTAAAGAATGCCACTACAGGTATTCATGCAATATCAAATGTTAGTTGGTGGAGGAAATGCCCAAAGATGTATCTTTCTCATGGTATATAATATGTCGATCTTGCATTATCGGCCACGATTGAGTTTATTAAACCAGTTTTTCGTGGTGCTATTGGATGGTCCTTTATCGACAGACAAGGATTTAATTTGATCGATTAATTCTGGCTGTTAGTTAATTAAAAAACTAATCCACATCGAAAATTGTGAAAAATTATCGCACAAAAATGTTTACGCGTTAAGTCAGTATTTTGGCAAATTTTATTTTTTCGAAGCCACTGTAAACAACTCAAGAAGCAAGCTTGACTTTATTCTAATTACAGAAGTATACCGAGCGCCGTTTAAACGTCTTTTTAATTGATTTTAATTTATTATATTTAAATGAAATTATTTTCATATTAATTTTGAGATAATTATTTACAACTTGTCAATTGCCAATAGCTTGGGTCACCCCATTATGCCTAGGTATTTGTAGCACAACAGCACAATCTATCATTTGCATGTTACCACCATCATTCATTCAGCATTCATGTGATCAGGAATGTTGGTTGCCACCATGACAATTATTTCATGTTTTTGATGGGGAGGTATTATTAACAATTACAAGTTGTTGCATTTGCTTTGTTGTTGCTCTCTCTCGTGTTGGTTTGACGTTTTAATTGTTTCATCATTGTACAATGTGCATACATAGGCATTTATGTAAATGTATACCCAGAGAAAATTGTTTCAAAGACGTTTTAAGTTTTATGAGGATATTTTCATCAGTAATTTAAACCACGGTTGTGTTATATTTTTTAAAACTGCGTAAAAAGTTTTGATAATTTGTCGACGATGGCTCAACCATAATTGGTAAAATTGTTTTATATTTCTGGAGTACTTAAATCTGCTGCACTATGTTCGACACGCCATTTGGACTCGGCTGTAAAAGAGAATCGGGTCTGCGTTCCTTGATATAAACAGAAATCCCCCTGTTTCCGTCTAGCATAATCAGGAGAAATATTTGTTTATGTGTAACTCACCTAAAAATGTTCACTGGGTATGTTTGTACTTTTGTAAGTCTCTTTCTGGTGAGACAAATGCTTAGCACTATTATGTCAATTGTATAATGCATTGAAAATGCCATAACCGAATTGCCAACAACCAACCACACCACCATCATTTACATTTTCTTCGCTAGTAATTCTCGAGAATTTATTTCCAAATTTGTGTGTGAACGTTGCTGTGTTTGTGTGTCTGTTTACGTCCAATATGAAATGCGAACAATGAATGAATGAATGTAAAGTGAATTCAGAGCTCAGGTTAGATGCAACAAACACTGTCAATTCTTTTCTTGAAATGTTACGACATGCCGTGCAGCAGTGTTCAAAAATGTAAATTATCTCAATTAGAAGAATAATGAAAGACAAGAGAAGAGAACATGGACCAGTAGACAAGATGTGTCCAATGTGGAGATATTGCTGAGTCCTTTGACAAGTGAATCCCATGATAAAAATACAAATTCCAAGCAGCAAACATGCAAATTATTGACCACATGACTTATAGCAGTGAATTATATAAGAAAGCTTTTAATGTCTTCTAGAGATAGGAGATTATAAAAGTTTTCTTTAGTTTTATAGAGAGAAGAAGACCTTTAAATTGTTAAGAACGGCCGGAACGGCCCATTGGGGAGCAGAATATCTTAACGATGATAATTTCTTAATCGTTTTCTGTGCGGAGGTTTTCTACCCATTGAGATTCCAAAATACTATGTTACATCTACTCCAGAAGAAAAATGTAGCAAAACCCATTAAAAGAGTTCATAGGGGCGACATCGTTGTTCTTTTTAAAATATGGACCAATATTTACAATTTCCAATTGGATTTTTGTATCCTCTGACAACACACAATATCAAACTAGGGCAAACGCGGTTCGATAATTTGACAAGAAACTCTCAAAATATATAAAAATTTGTCAAAAATGTCGGTGGGATATTGAGGCCACAACCTTCGAAATAGCAAAAATCGGGGGTACCCTCTTATGGGGGCTAAATACAGACGTAGAAATATATCGCTAAATTGTATGTGGAAAGTTTAATACCTCCAACGAGGACTAACTGCTAAATTTCAGACATTTCGGTTGGATGTTGAGGCCACCACCTTCAAAATATCGGAAATTAGGAGGAAATAGGACGCTATTGGGCCTGTACGAAAACGTTGACCGATTCCGACAAATTTCAGGTGGAAAGTTTAATACCCCGAACGAAGACCAACTGCTAAATTTCAGCCATTCCGGTTGGATATTGAGTCCACAACCTTTAAAATACCGAAAATCGGGTGGTACCCTTTTATGAGGCCGATATGAAAACGCGTAGCCATACCGGCAAATTCCCGGCGGAAAGTTTTGTACCAACAACGAAGAATAAGAACTAAATTTCAGCCATTTCGGTGGGATATTGAGGCCACAACCTTCAAAATACCAAAAATGTATATCAAGTTAGAATTTTATTTACACTCACCATATTAACTATAAAAAAAAACAAAAAAAAAAAAAACGTTGTTTCACAACATCCCATACGGGACAAGGGAGACTTCTCTCATATCAATGAGTGCACCCCTATTCATATTTAGCTCAATGATATGGGACCTACTGTTTATCGCCGAGTCCGAACGGCGTGTCCTAAGACACCACTTGTGGAGAAGTTTTTCAAGGCTGAAATACTCAGGAAATGTCGCCAACATTACTGAGGGGTATTTTGCCACCGTTGAAAAATGTTTGATGTTGCTTGGCCGAGGCGTGCATACCATTGCACCACGGTGGCACCCATATTAATTATACTCTTCATATTATTATATTATACTCTTCATATTATGGCGGAGGTCATAAAAAGATTCCCAGGCTAGGCAACATCAAATTTATAACGGTGGCAATTACCCCCCAGCGTAATCTTGGCGACATATTCTCAGTATGTTATCCGTGTAAAACTTCTCTACTGGTGGTATTGTTGTTGTATCAGTTATATTATATGTTTGTATATTACTTCCTCTGTTTAATCTGGCTCTGGGTCAATCTCCAGTTCCAGGTACGTGGCTGTTTCGAAGGGGTGTAACCACAGAAACACTGGAGTAATTTGAGTAGGTTTGGCGGGACATTTGAAAAGGTACCGTAAGTTATGCGGGCCTTTGCTGCTTGCACAGTGGCCTCGATCCTTGCCCAATAGGAATTTAGACGGCTGCACTTTTTTGAGCGTAGTTGAGCCAAAACTACTCTGGTTTGTCGTGGCAGCTGATATGGTTGTTTATCTAGGGGTTCTCTCTTGTAACGCTGGATCTCTTTTTCTAGATCAGAAAGACTATCCTTAGTCTGCCTGAATGAGCGGGGCCTATCCACCACATGGTTATTGGGATGGCTCTAACGGTAACACCCGAGTATGTACTGCAACGAGAGCATGTCATTGTGTTGCTGTACTGGAAGAATCTTTGTCTCCTCATATACATAGATGGTCCACTGAGGACATGGGGAGGCATCCCGTTGCAGTTCTCAGGGTGGCATTCTGACAGATTTCAATATTTTTCCATCGCATTGTACTTAAAAGCTGCGACTACACTGGCCCTGCTTAACTTACCACAGACCGACTTTTCGCGTTATATGGGGTCAACAAGGGTTCATTGTCTGCAACCAATTGCTGCCGGCTGTGGACTTAAGGACCTTGTTCCTACATCTCAGCTTGTCGCATATAGCTGTGATATGAGCCGACAATGTGAACATGTTTTCGGGTGTTACCACTAGAATTTTGGGGTAGTTAATGGTCGGAATTATGCTTTCATCGACCACGACATTCAATTCAGTGCACACATCCGCAGTCCTCGCGCGGAAAAGGGATTAAGATTAATCAAATATAAGTACAGCCTTTCACATATAACATCACAGAAGGAACTGGACGCCAAGATCGTACAATCATTCATAAACGTAACGATCTCAAAGTCGCCCGGGTAGGGTAAAATACTGGTTCCGATGTTATGACCTCACCTTGGGAATCTCCCTGTTTAATCTTTGACTTCTTGGTTTCCAAGAACGGTTGGAGTCAAAACATGTAAATGATTATTCAAAGTTTCAAACGTGGTTGCAGATTATGATACTCAATCTCCTCAAACAGCGTGGAGAGCTTGACAGTATTCGAGGCTTTTGATAAGTTGAGCGCCACCAACACTATCCTATTGCACGGCTTGCTTTGTTTGAGTAGTCGACAAATATGTGTCGAGATAGCGTGCATCGCTGTTGCCGTGCTGTGCTGACAATATAACGGGATCATGCTGCCCACTTTCCAGACTTCGGGAACGAAGTGGTTGAGAACTTTGGTGCGTTACTCAACTCCCCGCTCGTATTGCTGTTTCAGCATTACCATGGATATTCCATCAGGCCCTACGCTTTGGATGATGCATCATCCATTGTAAGTTGTGGTGGTTGTGGTTCGGCAGGAAGAGATCTAATACAAGGTACTTTCTTCGCCCTGTCACTTCCGTTATGCTCTACAAACTGTCGATTTAAATAACTTAAGGTACACAAGGATCAGTCAGGGTTCGAGAGTGGATTAACATTTGCCCACAATTCACTTATTCCGGCTCCAATGTTACAACTTTTCAGATAATTTAGCCACTTGAGCATAAGCGAAGCTCACCGATTAAACAGTTAACTTCAAGTGTCAGCTCCTTGATTCTGGGGTCACTAGGGTTGACACGACGAAGGTTCTCATGCTCATTTTCTATCCCGTCACTTATGCTGGAAAATTTTGTGTCACTTCGGGTATTCGATCAACAGATATTTGGCGAGCGGCTGTAGCAGTGATGATGTCTCAGAAGACCTGGGCAGATTAGCAATTAGCTTTCCCATGATTGATGAAAACGGGTTGTTTAGAGGTGACGAAATCGGGCGGTCTGATGGTGGAGACAATTATGGGAAAATGGTGTGATCCAAGAGAAACGATGGCATGCCAGGTGACGTAATTTGTCAGACCAAGTGACACGACGGTTATATGTGCAAACTGTGATACTCTACACTGATTCTGGTACGGGTCTCGTTTTTGACCGTGCGTAGAGCTATCAATCTGCAATCCGAATTCCATAACTCATGATTTGCATTAAATTCCCCAAAGAGCCGATGGTTATAACCTTTAAAAAGCGGGCTAATGTTGGGCCCATAACCTGGAGTACAGCTATTTATCTATACGTAACACTTCCTCGGCAGTTCCACACCTGACTGCGACCCTTATACATTAGAGCCAGACTCAAGCGAGATAGGTTCGTATTAAACAGACTGGTGGAATAGGAAATCTAATTCCTCATCTCCACTTCTAGTGTGATTTTTCTTCAGTACGTTGTAACCATCACAAAGCTGTTTTCGAGCTTGGTTTCCTGCATCGCCACGACTCTTCCGACTCATGAAAACCACTATTTTTGTATCTTACCTCGGAGTCCATTACAATTAAATAGCATTTTCATGGATTGGAACAACAACGGCTGGTGTTAAGTGCTGCGTTTGCGGCTGCTATTGGGGGACTGCGGACGGATCTCGTATTCTGATAACGACCATGACGACTCACCGCGGGCTATGTTCAGAAATATAGTCCCTGTCGTAGTCACTCACATGGACAAGTCTAAACTGAACACATTCATATTGGTCCTGGGTTTTCCTCCGTCTTGACACAGACCAAAAGAATCCGGAACAGGCATTTGGGGATATGCTACTCCCAACACAGAAAAATGATACAAATACAAACATGTGTGCACTACGGTTATGACTTTTTAACAACCTCGTATCCATGTATCATATTTTGATGAGTTTTTACCTAAAATTAGATAAAATCTTAATTATAAGGTGATTCGCTAAAAATAGCTCACGCACAAAGCCATTTGAAAATGTTGTCAACATGAGCTTTTTGTGACAAACTTTTGGAGTCATTATAAGCAAATATGTAACTAAAAAAAGCTTTGGGCAACACGATCTAACATTTTTTTCTCACTAAGTGTATCATCATATCATTACATATATTTCATTGTATATCATATATAATTTTATTTCATATATCATATTAATTAAAAGTAGTTTGTGCGGGACCTTTTTCAATATTTAAATGGAATACAAGTTGTGTATTTTTAATACTTTTTTAATACTTAAATAGAATTAACATTATTTTAATCATTAATAGACAAAAGTTCATTCATTTTGCTACAGGAAATCATGTTTGAGAATAAAGGTCAAAAAGTCATAACCTAGTGTACACTGAGCTGGAAGTCGCTGGCCGGAACGCTGATGTTGACATAATTGACATATGTAATTGATGACATAATTGATCAATATTAAAAATATTCCCTTATTAAATACATAATTCACAAAAAAGAAAATAAAACATCAAAGGATTTAAACAACACTCATTGTCTATCAAACATCAAACAGATTGATGTAAGAAAAGCCCTGGCATAATTTACCATCCATCAACACCATTGAAATTCCAATGGACCCCCAGGAATTTGTCAGCATGTTTAAATGTTTGTAATACCGGTAATGATATTTCACATGTATACGCAGAGAAAGATCGGTACGTCTTATCATGCCATGGCCAACTTAAAAACACTATCGGAAAATTATCTATCACCCCTCGGGGGGATATTATTTCCGCAAAAACAAAAAAATTATTTAAAGTTTACCACTCAATGAAAATTAAAAACCAAAGACAAACTCAAACCATGAAAATGCCAAGTTTGTTAAAATATTACCAATATTTAATGACGACGAAGGACGGACGGACAAACACCAATTGTTTAGTTTAAAAATGTGCGGCACGGCAAACTTAGAGATGTGTGTAAAAAACGACAAAAAGTAAACAACGCGTTCAGCATTCAAAGAAACATCTATACGTAGTTGTTGTTTTTGTGATATGGTGACTTTGTGCTACGGCATTAAATATTTACATTTGGACTTCTGTGAAACAATCACCAACCGACCAAGTAGTGATTGTCGGATTGTCGTTTGTTTGTTTTGTGAAAATATCAAAAAACAAGTTTTTTCTTTTGCTTGGTTACACATTTTGTTTATTTTTGTGGATTTTTTGCCTCTTGTGCCACAAATTGTTCATTTATTTTAAAGTCTCGTTAACAAATTAACGCAATAAATGTTAAACATAATAGTAGGGTGGATCCAGTGTTGTCATTTTGGGAAGTTATGGAAATAACGATTTGTGTAGATATTTGTTGCTTTTACTCCCATTTATAACTGATCGGGAAACATGATCCATAAAGCTTAGATTTCTGAATAGCGTAACATTCTAAATCGATTTTTGTGTAATTTAAATAGTTCGGGAACGGAAAATGGAAAATACGTCATAAAAACTGAAACAAGTGTCAAAGTCGGCGTACCAGACGCCGGCAAACATTTTACTGTTTTTTTACACGCTCAAATTTGTCGAGTAAAAAGTTTTTAAAGAGAGCGTAATTCAGCGCCATTTTTGTTTAAAGAGAAGTGAACATTTTACAACTTTTTGTGTACGGGAACGATTTTTCGGGTAAAATAGTAACAAAAATTTTTGCTTAAATCGTTGTTGTTGTATGCCTCATTCTGGCCTAGTAATGTGCTATTTATATATTTAGTCTTTTCATATTTCTCTCCTGTCGTCGCGTGGATGCAAATGACACGGGTTTTAAGTATTTTGTTTTATAGGGATTATAGTGTCCAAACTTCATAAGTTTGAACTTAGAATATATATTTGGAATTAATTTTAAGTACATTTAAGTCCTACCAAAATCTAACTAAATTTTTATTTCTATTGTGAATTACATCTACTTTGAACTTGATAACCATGAATTGTACTAATTTACGTTAACATAATGTTAACCGTATTATCAAAATGTACGTAACATAAAAACTACACTTCCTAGGATGTAAGACTGGCTAAGCTCGTTCACTTGGCCTACATTCCTACAACGGTGAACAACTACCATTATTGTATTAATAAACTCACTGAATTGCCTTTAAATCTATTGGTCATTTTGAATTATTATTGTCGCAAGCTGATTTTACCAAGATACCATCTCCTCTTTGTTCATCATCATCATTGGGTTTGGTGCTCCTATTATTTACAGTCCACAAATTAAATAGAGGTCTGGAGGCTAATTCTCTGAGGTTCCCTTTGTATCGTCTAATCTACCCCCTCCAAACGTCTTCATGGTCCATTCGCCGAAAAGAAGAACAGACAAACAAAATCCACAACCCACTCAAAAAGGAGAGAAACAGAGGTAAATGCGATAATGCAACTCCACAGTAAATCAGTCTAAGCGGTTCGGTAAGCATTACTACATGCACGTGTATTACAATTTTTGTGATTTGCAGAAAATGTAATTGAATGTTAAATTTGGGAAAAAGAACGGAAAAATATAATAGAGACAAATACGTGTGATAAAAATTTGCCATCAGCTTTGCAAACTTGAATGTGTCCCGCTTGTAAAAATATTAAAAATTGGTTCCCAAACGTGCTTAAAAATTGCATCAAAGAAATCCCGAGTAATGAGAAAAAAATTGCATTTTGTAGCCCATTTAAAAAGTGAGAAAATCATAAATCATTAAGGTTTACAAAGTGAGGTTATGTGTTTACATAGAATGTCGTAAAATCGTATGTATGTATATAAGAATCAACTTCTCCCATGTGATCTCACATATCTTACATACAAATATACATATAAAGTGTACATAATATACAAAGCCAAAAGAAGTTGGAAGAATCAGATCAAAAATTGAGTGTTTTTTCTAATTTGCCATTCTCAGTGTAAAGTTTCATTTCTCTTTTGGTCCAAAAAGTAGAGACAGTATGGCTAATTACAATTGTTAAATTTAACTAAAAGAAATTATGGTGCTTAATTTCTCTTTAAAAAAAAAATAATTTCACTCTAAATCGAATTTCGTTCGAAAAAAAAAACAAAAATAATAATAATAACTCAATTTTCGGATAATCTTTATCAGCAATACACTGGAGGTAATTCAACATATCATTTTTCAAACATCTACTATATTATGTAAACATCTGCTATATTATTTGGCTACAAAAATATTTCGAACAATATCTCAACAAATTCCATTGCAAAGTTGATTATTACCTCTTTGGGTACGACGAATTCAGATGAGTGTTTACACAATAAGAGAAATTGTTTGAGAGAGTAGTAAAAAAAGCTGTATCGTGCTCTTTTATTGTGATATATATGTGGCATTATTCGAGTGAAAATACTTATGTAGCATTTACACTATCCAACTCAATATGACTTGGATTGTTCTTTATATTATTGTTATATACATAACAACCAAGAATACCATAAACATAGATTAAAACACATACTTAATCTGGAAATCATTTACACATAAACTTTTTAATTGAATTCTCACCGCCAAAAAAAAAATCATTCTTGCAAAATTCATTATCTCATCGTTATGTTTAAAGAGGAATAATATAGAAAGGACTTATCCCACCATACAAACATCACAATTTGCTCTAATAAAGCAGTGGCATTTCATTTAGTGTTACTGGCAAAGGTTTACAATTAACCTCGACTTTAAACCATTTGCGTTTAGTCAAACTATATTGCTTACTTCAAATTGAAGGGCAACTGATAAACTCTCCTATACTCACAATATCAACCTATATATTTTAATACAAACATATATTTCTTGGAAGAAATTGAAATTTTTTCTTTTATGAAGGTGTAAAATTAACCTGTACTGGACGAAATAACGTTCTAATTTATGTTATCTAAAGGAATTATCCACAATTTTCTCACAAACTTATTTATTATCTTATTCCATACCACACCATTGGTCACCGGTTGGGTTTATCGGGTTATTTAACACATTCCTATCCTTTATTTGAGACAAAAAGCTAATTTAAATTAGCAAAATATACTCACGAGTCCGTTCGAAATTAAAATTTCAAAATGCCAACAGATCCCACTACGCTTACTGACACTAGTTCTGACAAAAGATCCACTGATTCTACTTCGGGTCAAGGTACTAGTAAATCAACTTTAAGACCATCTATAATTCATGAAAAATTTCTTTTTGACTGTGATCATTTAATCAGCTTCTGCAGTAAGTTTGAGAAATGTGATATCACAGATCAAACAGACTCCATTTTAGGAATAAAACTAGAAGATTTGGAAGCTAGATGGAAAAAATTGCAGTCAGATTATGAGACCCTTATGATCGATCCTGAGTCGTCGAACACAAAAGATTTCAAAGAAAACGCGAAGGTCAACTTCGAGGTTTGTTCAGAAGCATATTATGCGACTCGTGCACAAATTATTGACGTATTGCAAATTTCTGGATGTTTAGGAAGACAGAGCATGTCTTCCCAATTTCCTCCCCCAGTTTCTCAAAATGTTCAATGTTCAAACACCTCAAAGAATCACATAAAAGTTCCCCCATGTGATACTGACATTTTTAATGGAGGCTACGAAGAATGGCCGTCATTCCGTGACATGTTCACGGCGGTCTACGTAGACCACCCAGAACTCACAAGTGCCCAAAAACTATATCACTTAAGGAACAAAACGAAAGGTAGTGCAGGGGCCATTGTTAAGCGATACCCACTATGTGATGCTAATTTTGAGCTCGCTTGGGGTGCTTTGAAAACCCGATACGAAAACAAGCGTGTGTTGGTTGATAATCAATTAAAAACACTATTTAATATCCCTACAGCTAATTCTGAAACAGCTGAATCAATTCATAAAATTCATTCTTCTGTTAGTGACTGCTTGAGCACACTTAAGTCGCTGAACATTAAAGTAGATAGTTGGGACCCCATACTCATATATCTAATATCTACCAAACTTCCTGATGAAACCCTTGCCCTATGGGAACAATCCCTAAAATCGCACAAAGATTTGCCTAGCTGGTCCCAAATGGACGACTTCCTTAAAAATAGATTCGAGGTAGTAGAACGAGTATCAAGTATTAGTATAACGAAAGAAAGGCACAGTATGCCATCGGCTAACTCATACAAAACCAAAGTCCAGACATACTCTTCCACTGAAAAATTGCATATACATTGTCCTCTTTGCAAGGAAAATCATGCGATAAAATCATGCCCAGAATTTCGAAAGTTTGAGCCACAAGAAAGAATTGATTTCGTTTTTAAAAATAAACTATGCAATAATTGTTTATCGGATTCTCACTTAAAATCTAAATGTCGAAGTAAATATTCTTGTTCGACTTGTAAGAAACAACACCACTCTTTACTGCATCTTCCCAATAAAAATAATTCTCTGAAACATGAAAATAACAGTCTCAATGTTGAAGATAAATATTTAACATCGCCCAAATCTCAAAATTCTCAAGTTCAAGCCAATATTTCACACAATAATGAAACCATTTTACTACGAACTGCTCTTGTTCAAATTGAACATAAAGGCGAAAAATTTACAATTCGCGCCCTAATAGACCCCGGTTCACAAAGAACATTTTTGTCAGAGAAAATTCGAAGCAGGTTGCAGATACCGTATCGTAGATCTCATTTTAACATATCAGGTATTGGTGGTATTGCTCAAACTGCTGATAAAGAGTGCAGTCTAAAAATAGTGTCCACAATCAGTGATTTCAGTTGCACAGTCAATGCTATCGTTCTATCAAAGTTAACAAAACGATTTTCAGTACCCTACTCAGATGAACTTAAGCGTATGAGTCTCGCAGACCCGAATTTTAACAAATCTGCAAACATAGACCTCATACTTGGAAACGATTCTGAGAGATTTATAAATCTGGAGGGAATCAAGAAGAACGTATGTGGCGATGTTTCAGCGTATAATACGATATTTGGTTGGGTTTTAAGTGGGCCGTGCAAAACAGAATCTGTGCACTCATTTTCTCTCAATGTAGTACCTTCAGAAAACTATCAATTAAATGAAACTCTCAAGAAGTTTTGGGAGTCGGAAGAGATTAGTTTTCCTCCACCAATATCTGCCGAAGATAAACACTGTGAAGAATTTTTTACTCAAACTGTGTCTCGACAAACAGATGGTCGATATGTGGTTCAGTTACCATTTAAAAAGGAGTTCCCTAATAGTGTTTATCTTGGTTCATCTCGTTTTTCAGCTCTTGCACAATACGTGCGTATGGAAAAAAATATATCTAAAGATAAAAATTTAAACACTGAATACAATGCAGTTCTTAATGAATACATTTCCATGGATCACATGGAAGAAACATCCTCTACCGAAATTATCGTGAACGACAAATACCATTCATACTATCTTCCGCATCATGCGGTTGTTAGGCCTGACCATAAATCCACAAAAGTGCGAATTGTCTTTAACGCATCTCGTAAGACTAAATCCGGGTTTTCATTAAACGACGTTTTATACACGGGACCCACACTTCAAACAGATTTGATTTCTACCATTCTCAACTGGAGAAAATATAAATATGTTTTTTGTGGCGACGTACAAAAAATGTACCGCCAAATCATAGTTCACCCCAAAGATAGAGATTTTCAAAGGATTCTCTATCAAAATAGTGAAAATGGTCCCATTAAGGATTTTCGATTGAAGACGGTCACATTTGGCTTAAATTGTGCACCGTTCCTTGCCATTCGAACCCTTTTACGACTTGCGTCCGATTCGGCAGCTCAGTATCCTACAGTCGCGTCAATATTACGCAAAGAAACGTATGTAGATGACATACTGTCTGGTGGATTTTCTGTTGAGGAAACCATTAATTCACTAAAATCGTTAAAGGAAGTTCTCAATTCCGCTGGTTTCCCCCTTAAAAAGATAACTGCCAATAATATCAACTTATTATCCCATCTACCCCCAGAAGATTTATACGATTTAGATTTTCTTCGGTTTCACGAAAATAGTTCCACAAAAACTTTGGGCATTAAATGGAATGCCATCAAAGATTCCTTCGCTTATACACCCTTTTCTATACCCGAACATGCAAATGTAACAAAACGTCAAATTTTGTCCGCAGTAGCACAATTGTTTGACCCTGCAGGATGGATAACCCCTGTAGTTATCAGAGCAAAGATGCTTATGCAGCAACTTTGGCTTGAAGGCATAGGCTGGGATGAAACGGTTAGCCAAGATTCTAATGAAAAATGGAATAACATTGTATCAGATTTCTCTCATATTGAGTCCATTTCAGTCCCAAGATGGATACAGTACATGCCAAGCAATCATATAGAATTGCACGGGTTTTGTGACGCATCCAAGGGTGCTTATTGTGCCGCCGTATATGTCCGCTGTAAGAATTCACCAAATGCTACAAATTCATTGGTTGGTAAAAGTAAAGTCGCTCCAATTAAAACCATTTCTATTCCAAAATTGGAATTAATGGGGGCTTTACTTCTATCTAAATTAATCAAGTACGTCATGACAATCTTCACTTTTAATAACTCCCCTATAACTCTGTGGACTGACTCCTCTATTGTGTTAGGTTGGTTATCAAAACCACCATGGACTTGGGAAACATTCGTGGCCAACCGTAGGTCACAAATTCATGAATATACCCCAGGGGCAAAATGGAGACATGTGTCCACAAGCGACAATCCTGCAGATATTGGCACTCGAGGCTGCAGTACCCAGGATTTAATATCGAACTCGCTCTGGTGGAACGGACCATCATGGCTGAATACTCCCGAACTCTATTGGCCTAAGATCAAACTATTCAATTGTTCCATAGGTAAACAACTTGTTGAAATATTACACTCAACTTCCGATGAAGATGACATTCTACAAAGATTTTCGTCATACTCAAGGGCCCTTAGGGTCATCTCTTATGTTTTCAGATTTTTCTTTTGTACACACAAAGTATACAAGCTGCAGTATAAATTTGACTCAATCAATTTAACTTTGAAAGAGTTAAATTCTACAAAAAATAGACTCATTTTACTATCGCAACGTAGATTCTATTCGGAGGAATATGACTCTCTTTCCAATTCTATACCAATTTCTAAAAAGAGCTCATTAATAGCTCTAAACCCATTTGTAGATGAAACACGAATCATGCGTGTAAATGGACGTTTAGCAGATTCATCTATTCCGTATTCTGAAAAGTTTCCTATTATTCTCCCTGGAAACTCAAAACTATGTAACTTATATTTGTCACATTTACACACATTTCTAATGCACGCAGAGTGTAATTTAATGTCAAGGTACGCACAAACTGAATTCTATATCTCACGCCTGAAACGCCGAGTGAAAAGCATAATACATAGATGCAAAGTATGTATTTTATATAGACAAAAATCATGCCATCAAATTATGGCCCCATTACCAGAAGAAAGGTGTAGTCTAACACCACCATTTCAAGTTACCGGTATTGATTTCGCCGGTCCCTTTGAGCTCAAAAGCTCAACTTTGCGCAAATGTTCAACCACCAAAGCATACGTTAGCGTATTTGTATGCTTCACAACTAAAGCCATCCATCTTGAACCCTGCTCGGAGCTATCAAGCGCTGCCTTTGAGGCGGCATTTGCTCGTTTCGTCGGAAGGCGGGGGCTCCCTCAAAAGATTTTGTCGGATAATGGTCGTAATTTTCTGGGTGCTAGTAGATCATTATTGAAACAATTCACTCTATTTTTGAAATCCACCTCACATGACATTGCACGTAAGTACGAAACCCATGGGTTTGAATGGAAGTTTATTCCACCCCACGCACCCCATATGGGCGGCCTGTGGGAGGCCGCAGTCAAGAGTTTCAAGATCCATTTCAAAAAAATTGCAGGTGCGCACAGATTTACATTTGAACAGTTCTCTACAGTACTCAGTAGAATTGAGGGTGTGTTGAACTCGAGACCAATCTCCGCCTTTTCGGAAGATCCCGCAGATATAACTGCATTAACACCGGGACACTTTATTAAAGGTTCACCCTTAATGGCATTGCCAGAACCTAGTTCCCCAAACTTGTCACTCATAAACAGGTGGGAAAAACTCAAGGCTTTACACCATCAATTTGCGATAAGATGGAAAGCTGACTACCTTAAAGCTCTACAAAAACGTTACAAGTGGAAATGTGCCACTCCCAATCTACAGATAGGTGATTTAGTAATAATAATTGACGATATGCTCCCACCCAGCGAATGGCGTCTGGGAAGAATTGAAAAAACCTACATGGGTTCCGACAAAAATGTACGTGTGGCAGACGTACGTACTGCAAATGGTATTATCAACCGCCCAATAGTAAAATTATGCTTCTTACCGTATTGTGATACACCGGAAAAGGAATAAACTGCTACATTTACAAACAATTATAGTATTGGCATCCTTTACGACTGTAAAGCATGTCATCGAACAGTATTAATATCTCTTTTAATATTTCCAGATCAAAATCGAACGATAATCGGTACAAATCCGACTTCTACAAATGCAAAATGTGCAACAAATTTCACGCCTTGAGTGCCTGTCCTAAATTTCTTCGAATGACGCCAAAGGAACGAAACAGATATGTACTTAAAAATTTATATTGTGTCAATTGCCTTGCACGAAGCCACAGGTTCCGAGATTGTAAATCCAAATACGTATGTTGGAAATGCGGCAAATATCATCATACGCTACTCCATCCAAGTCAGAAGCACAATCAGAAGGATAAACCCCAAATTACTATTTCCAAACAGGAAACAACGACACAAGGACCTGATAACTATATATTATCGGAAGCCATACGATCCCTTGCATCTGTACTATGTGTAACACATCAATCCACTACTTTTCCGGCCGGGCGCCATGTCCAAACTTCATAAGTTTGAACTTAGAATATATATTTGGAATTAATTTTAAGTACATTTAAGTCCTACCAAAATCTAACTGAATTTTTATTTCTATTGTGAATTACATCTACTTTGAACTTGATAACCATGAATTGTACTAATTTACGTTAACATAATGTTAACCGTATTATCAAAATGTACGTAACATAAAAACTACACTTCCTAGGATGTAAGACTGGCTAAGCTCGTTCACTTGGCCTACATTCCTACAACGGTGAACAACTACCATTATTGTATTAATAAACTCACTGAATTGCCTTTAAATCTATTGGTCATTTTGAATTATTATTGTCGCAAGCTGATTTTACCAAGATACCATCTCCTCTTTGTTCATCATCATCATTGGGTTTGGTGCTCCTATTATTTACAGTCCACAAATTCAATAGAGGTCTGGAGGCTAATTCTCTGAGGTTCCCTTTGTATCGTCTAATCTACCCCCTCCAAACGTCTTCAATAGTAATTTTTATCCTGCTGAGTGATAAGGTATTTTTTACATCCAGTCTTTAGTTTAACTAGGGTTTATTCATTTTTATACAAAACTAGCGGACCCGGCGAACTTCGTCTCGCTATTAAGGAATAAAATTTCATACAAAAACTCAATTTTCGATTTTTCCAATTTTCCGACTTTTCCAGAGAGATTTTCCAAAATTTTCTTCCGTAAAGACCTTCTCCTCGAAAATACGAATAACTGACAAAAAATTTTACAGAAATCGGCCCAGTCGTTCTCATTTTATGAATTACTATACATTTTTTACACCATTTTTATATATATAGATGTTTCTGATTTAAATAATGGTTTTAGACCCCAAGACGTTTCAAACGATTTTGAGTTGATTTACGATAACTTTCGAACAGATGAACTGATTTGGTCAGAATTGTATAGCTCGTAATAGAGCTCGTAAAACTTCTCTACAAGTGGTATCTTTGGACATGCCGTTTGGACTCGGCGATAAATTGTAGGTCCCATATCATTGAGCTAATATGAATCGGCGTGCATTCATTGATGTGAGAGAAGTCCCCTTGTCACTTGTGGGATGTTTGTGGAACAATTATTAATATTTTGTCCAAACTTAGATCATGTTTAAAGGTCCACGACTTCAGGTATCTCCTCCACAGATGTTATAATTGTTCTCTAAAATTATGCGCAGTATAATATTCCGTAATATTTCTTCGATACATACATAGATTAGCTTTTAATATGTTCCTCTGGGTACCAGTCACAAAAAGAAAAATATATATAATAAAATAAAACAAGTAAGCAAGTATCAGTCAGCTGTGCTGATATATACGCCACTGACCAAATTAAAAAAAAAAAACAACGACAACGACAAACCCAACAAAATAATTATGCCCCATATAAAATATATTGATTTTGTATCATCAGTTTGCTCTAAAATATCTAGGTACCGTAATGTGATACCGTTTTTAGTAACCAAACTTCGTGGTCAAGGACTCGGAGTATTAAACTAAATATGGAAGAAATTTTTGAAAAATTCTCGATCAGAGTGTTTCTTTGCGCACGTATCTATTTGAGCTAGCAATTGACACTTGGGTATAAAAAGTTTCTTGTTGAAAAATAAGAAACAAGGGAACTGATGAAGATCTGTGGCGAGATCTGAAACTATAGTATTCCCTGCCGTACCCCTTGGTAAACATCGCCAATTTTTTCCCACTAATAAACTAAAGTTGTTTTAATAAAATATTAAAACAACGACTATGGGATTAAGTCTGACTATTTTGAAAACCAAAATAGAAGTCGTCATCCCAATAGCCGTCTTGCACAATAGCCGGCAAGGTTTTGAAGCTTTTGGGCCAATATCTCAGGAAGTATTGACTTACTCCAGAGAAAAATTGTACCGTGGTAAAGGAGGCCGCTAGGATAATCTACTGAAAAAAGAATCAAAACAATGCGAGAGGAGCTCTTAAACTTCACTTTTTCCGAATTTTGTGTGGGAGGTGCCCGAAGGAGTGGACCGATATAGTCCATATTCAAACCTGATACATGACTGCATGAAATAATACAATGTTCAAAGTCTGCACGAATCAGAAACTCACTGCGAGAATTATCTTGCTGATTTCCCATTTTGGTTGGTGCTCTCAGGGCTTCTTGGAGCTTTTAGGCCAATATCTCAGGAAGTATGGACTTCGCAGGTAAAAAAAATTTACCGTCGTAAAGGCAGCCGCAAGTACAATCTAAGGAAAGAAATTCAAAACGATCCAAGAGGTGCTCCTAAACTTTACTTTATCCGAATTTTGTGTAGGAGGTACCCGAAGGAGTGGACCGATATAGTCCATATCCCAACCCGATCTATATCTGGAATGAATAATACGATGTGTAAAGTTTGGACCAAATCGATTGCTCTCTTCGGGAGTTATCGTTGACACCATTTTACAGAAAAATTGTGAACTTTTGTCGGGGAGGTACCAGAAGGAGTGGGCCGATATGGACCATCTTCGAACTTAAACTAAGTTTGGACAAACTATTACGATACCCAAAATTTGGTTCGAATCGGTTGATCTGTTCGAGAGTTATGGTGCGCACCAGCCAGCCAGACAGAAGGACAGACAGGGTTAAATCAACTCCAAATTGTCTGAAACAAATTTCGTCCAAACATACTTGGGGTCTAAACCCGTTATTTCTGTGAGCCACATATTTGGTGGCATCAAAGTGATATACCCTTTCTAGCCTAAATGGTATTGACATTCCGTATTATTGCCCTAATAATAACACTGTGACACAAAATGGAACTCAAAGTCTAGGGGTGGAAAATTTCTTTTGGATATTTCTGAACCAAAACCGATTAAATGCCGAAAAGGACAATGAAAACGGGATAACAAAATCGATTAGTTATCAAAGAGAACCGTACCTGAAATCTTCTGAGCAACATTTTTGTAGAATACTTGGATGCTGAAAAATCTCATCTTGTGGTACTTTCAGTACGGTTCAAGAAATAGAGGACGGAAAGGACATTAAAAACATTGAGTTAGAAGAATGAAATGTTCTACAAAAATATTCGCCAATCGATTTGACTGAAGACATGTCACCTCAAAATGAAGCTACGACAACGCCAAACAGATATATGGAGCTATTTTCCCAAGTATTGTAGGGAAAAAAAAAATTAAAAACTTCATCGCGCGATATCTCAGAAACTTGACCAATAGCGAAAATTTCCTTTTGGGTTCTTAGTATACTCATCAAGGGCTTTCATCTCCAAAAGAAATTTTCCACCCCCCCAAAAATGCTGGTGCACAGTGTAATTAACCAACTTTGTACATCGTAATAGTTTTTTAAATTTAAATCAATTTTGAAAATGGTGTATAAAGTTTAAACATTTTGGTTTAAGTAGAAGTTACAGGTCGCAACTTCTACTTAAGCCAAAATGTTTAAGGATTAATTCTAAAGAAAACTTCGGATAGATTTCACTGTTCTTAATACAACAGTATAACTATTTTCTTGAGGTTCTTACCAAAAATTATTATTATTAACATAGGTCAATGTTTTGACATAGCTCTCATTTATAAACCGAATCTAATCGAATTTAGGCATATTTTGAAAGCCCCTAACAAATTATTAGCTGAAAAAATTAAAAAAAAAAATAAATATAAAATAAAAAATATTAGCTTAAAGTTATATTTTATATCATCATACGGAAACTGTGATTGTAGCGTTAAATGTTGACGAAATATAATGGTGAATATGAATCAAGAAACTAGCGGGTTTTCAGCTGATTTTAAATCAATAAATTTTATATACATACAGTCAGGGACAAAAGTTTACATACACCCCCTAAATCTCGGGTATTAGGATTAGTAGTGATTTTTATGAAATTCCAAGTATGCAGTTTTATTTCTTCTCAATAATAAACAATATTTAATAGAACAAAAGTATATTCCATAAAACAAATAACGGTGAATTTTACAAAAACCTAAAAATGAAGGGAGGATGCCAGAGGATTGTATCAGACCATATTACAAGGCAATTCAAGGCCTTCTATATGTAATTTGCACCAAGAATTCCGCGGAATCTATTAACTTCCTGAGAAATCTGATGAAAAGCGGGCATTTATCGACGTCCAAGAAGTAATATTTTGCAAAAGAACAACTCCAAAGCTTTCTAGGGTCTCAAAATTTGCAATCCGACACTAATTTTGTGGGTTTTTTAAAGTGCATTACCTAAAAACGCAAAGAATTAAGCAAGGGCCAGCTTTAACAAGCTATACAAGAAGTTTGACCTTAAATAACGGCATTTGACCCCCAAAAATTATTTTATTTTCTCTAAAATATATCTCAAACACCCAGAAGCATTCGCCAAAACAATAAAATGTAAAAATTTTGCTGTTAATTCCATAAATTGCGCGGCAATATGCATATTTCCTTGGGGTGTATGTAAACTTTTGTCCCCATCATTTTTAGGTTTTTGTAAAATTTACCGTTATTTGTTTTATGGAATATACTTTTGTTCTATTAAATATTGTTTATTATTGAGAAGAAATAAAACTGCATACTTGGAATTTCATAAAAATCACTACTTATCATAATACCCGAGATTTAGGGGGTGTATGTAAACTTTTGTCCCTGACTGTATGTAAGAACTAACTAAATTTGCGTTTGCTTATTTATACCCTGCACCACAAAGTAGGCAGAATAATATAAGTTGGGTTTGGCTCAAAAGCTTGTAACACATCGAAATAATGGCCGTCAATCCATCTTTATATACACGAAAATGACTCGACGAGCTAAATCCATCTCGATATGTGTTTCCGTTCGCCAGTCTGTCCATCTAAACTTTGTAATCACAGAACGGTACCTCCCTATTTCCGGTATTTTGAAAATTGTGGCCTAAATATTAAACCGAAATGGCTGAAATTTGGTATTTAGTCTTCGTTGTATACTCCAATCTTCCCGCAGAAACTTGTCGGTACAGGTTCACGCCTTAGTATAGCCGCCATAGAATGGTACCTGGTATGATGAAGGTTGTGGTCTCAATATTAAACCGAAATGGGTAAAATTTGGTACCTAGTCTTCGTTGGGGGTATAAAACTGTTTACCAGAAATTTTTGGGTATTTGGTCTTCATTTACCGGGATAGGTCCACGCCTTATTATAGCCACCATAGAACGGTACTTCACTATTTCCGGTATTTTGGAGGTTGTGGCCTCAATATTCCACCAAATTTGGTATTTAGCAAGGCCTACAGAAGGTCGGCCATTCAGAGTACTGCTAACAACATTTGACAACGAACATTATAGATTGTTCATTATTGTGATTTGATTTCCTTTGTATTTTATGTCACAATAATGTATTTGACAGCAAACTAAATAGTCAGGGTTAACTAGTTTGGGCTGAGTGTCCGACTGTATAGACTGTGGTATTTAGTCTTCTTTAAGTCTAAAAACTTTCCGCCAGAAATTTGTAGGTATTGATCAGCGTTTTGATATAGCCCTCATGGAGCGGTACGTCCCAAATTTCGATATTTTGAAGGTTAGCCACATTGTTTTACCGAGCTTGCTGAAATTTGCTATTAAGTCTTTTTTATAAACCAAAGGAAACTAAGTGTTCCACTTTACTTCAATACAATCCGTGGTGGAGAGTATAACAAGTTTTTCCACTCTATTTCACTATTAGAGTAAACTCTTACTCTATTTTGAACATTTTGACTCCCATTTTTATTTCTTCGACAAGGAGTAAATGAGAGCGCTGCCACAAGAGTGGGGAGTAAACTCTTTGTACTCATACTTGTTGAGTACTCCCACTCGCGAGTATTTTTCACTCGCAAGCAAAATCGTGAAAATCGGAGCTCTGATAGAGACGTAGAAAAAGACTCTTAGCTATCCCAATTTCCAACTTGTCGAATTTTATTCCCCTGGCGGATATCTCTACTTCTGTTGGGCTTATTTCAAGAGAAACCGTTAATAGTGAAGTGGTAGCCTGAGCTTTAAATTAATTCCTAATGTGTTGGTGGTTAAATATCAGAATTACTGATAAAGTCCGCAATATCAATATTTTGAAATTTCTATTCTGATGACAAATATCTCTACTTACTTCATTTTTTTTATTTATTTTATTACGACTGAGTTAAACTCATCAAGCAATAGTTTTTGACTTAAATGGCTAAATCCATGGGTGACATCCTTCCTTATGGTGACGGAGTTTATTTGCATACGCCTGTGCGTGAAGTTTTATTTCGTCATTAATCGAATTAATTTTAAGATCTCTATGTAGATCAGAATTTCTGACGTACCAAGGTGCTTTTACTATGGTTCGTAATATTTTATTTTGAAGCTTTTGGAGCTTGTTTATTTCACGTTTATTTATGCAGCCACATAGTTGAATCCCATATGTTCATATCGGTTTTATAATTTGATTATATATCAAAATTTTATTGGTGATTGTGACATTGGATTTTGTTGAAAAAATCCAGTTCAGTTGGTTCATCTTCAGCCTGATTTCTGGTATTTTTTTCTTAACGTGTTCTTTCCATCTTAGTTTTGTATCGAGTGTCATTCCTAGGTATTTTGCTGTATTAGCGAATAGAATTTTAATGGTGCTTATGAATATTGGAGAGGGTTGTGGTATATTTTTATTCGTAAAAAGCATGTGTATCGATTTGTTTTCATTAAGTTTCATTCTCCATAATTTAGTCCAAGCCACAACCTTGGATAGGGCATTCTTAAGCTTGTTTGTCGCAATTTCTTCTGTTTTTCCACTTGTTAATATTGCTGTGCCATCAGCAAAAGTAGCGATTGTTGATTCAGCTGTCAGTGGCATATCGTTGGTATATATGAGGTATACAAGGGGACCTAGAACACTGCCTTGGGGCACGCCCGCCCTTATTGGTTTTAGTGAAGAATACTCTAGCTCAATTTTAATTCTAAAGTAACGGTCCTCTATAGTTGAATGTCGTTGTCGAAATCCAAATTGATGCATAGGAATTAGATTTCTCGTTTCAGCTATTTTTATACCCTCCACCATAGGATGGGGGTATATTAAGTTTGTCACTACGTTTGTAACTACTCGAAATAATAATTGTAGACCCCACAAACTATATATATTCTTGATCAGCGTGCAATTCTACATCGATATAGCCATGTCCGTCCGTCTGTCCGTCTGTGGAAATCACTCTAGCGTCCGAACGGATTGACGTAGGTTGATGAAATTTTGGGAAAATATGTTATATTTACGTAGGACTTTTGGTATTGAAAGCGGGCTATGTAGGTCCACGCTTTCGTATAGCCCCCATACAAAATGACGCGTGACTCGTCGTCGTTTTAAGGAAATTTTAAGATATTTGGCCCATTTTACCACCAAATTGGTTGTAATTTGGTACTTTGTGTCTCCAGAGGCCAAAAAATATTCTTACCAAAGTCGGGTTATATAGGTCCACGTTTTGGTATAGCCCCCACATAAAGTCCCATATAAAGTACACGTCATTTTAATATATTTTGAATGTATTAGACCCATTTGACCACAGAATTGGTTGTAATTTGGTATTTTGTGTCTTCAGAGGCCAGAAAACATTCCAATCAAAGTTGGGTTATATAGGTCCACGTTTTGGTATAGTCCCACATAAGAGCCCTTATAAAGTACGCGTCATTTTAATATATTTTGAATGTACTAGACCCATTTGACCAAAGAATCGGTTGTAACTTTGTATTTTGTGTTTCCAGAGGCTAAGAAACATTTCTACCATAAAATGTTTATATAGGTCCACGTGTTGATATAGCCCCCATAATACAATATCTCCCGATTTTCGATATTTTGAACGTTTTAGCCCCATTATCACACCGATATGGCTGAAATTTGGTATTTAGTCTTCTTTAGGCGTATAAAACTTTCCCCCAGAAATTTGTAGGTATAGGTCCACGCCATCATATAGCCCCCATAGAACGGTACCTTCCGAATTTCGGTATTTTGAAGGTTGTGGCCACATTAATCCACCAAAATGGCTGAAATTTGTGGTGGAGGGTATAAAAAGTTCGGCCCGACCGAACTTAACGCTTTTCTTACTTGTTTTAATCTTGAAGCTAGAACTTTTTCAAAAATTTTAGACAACATTGGAAGCAATGATATTGGCCGGTAGGATTTTAACTCATTCGGTGGTTTACCAGGTTTCTCTACAACAATAACTTCAGCTATTTTCCACTGTAGTTGCACATGTTTTAGCCGGAAGCATGCGTTAATTATATAACAGCTTCCCCATAGCTTTTTCGGTAAATTTCTTTATTATCTCTGCGGTGATTAAATCATATCCCGGAGATTTTTTATTGGGAAAATCTTTATTAATTACTCGCGTTATCATTTGAAGTGGTTGAGTATCAATTTTATTAACAAATTCTACATTTTCTATGGTTGATTGCCTAGGCAACGGGGTAAAAATGGTTTCATAGTAGCTTGCGAAGAGCTCCGATTTATCTTTATCACTTCTAATCCAGTTTCCCTGATTATCTTTTATAGGAGGTATTTTTGGTTTGACTTGATTTACATGTTTTGTGGCTTTCCATAAACTATAGTTACTCTCTTTTTTTGAAGTAAGGTCACTTAAGTACGTCGACATATTCTCGTTGTCTATGTTTTTCATCATAGATTTAAGTTCAGAGGTCAGTTTATTTAGCTTTCTTTTATTTTCAGGAGTTCTGGATTTTTGCCATAACTTCCTGGCTTTTCTTTTAGCAGATATCATATCTCTAACTGTTTTGAGGTAACTTTTATAATTAAAATGTTTAATAGAACTCGGAGGTGTGCTTTCCCAGCAAGACTCTTGTATAGCTTGAATAAATTTTTCCAATTCTTCATCAATTTCATGATTTGATTTTAGGGAGACATTTAGACTTATTTTCGAATCGAGTAACATTCTGAATAAGTTCCAATTTGTTTTATTGGAACACAGTTTAGAATTTGTTAGTTTCTCAATAATACTGTCTCCTACCGTCATTATGAGAGGAGAATGATCAGAGGATAATCCTACATAGTTTTCTATATTTATGTAGAAATCTTGAATGTTGTTTACAATAAAAAAGTCTATTAAATCAGGAATAAGATCTGAGTTTGATGTAAGTAGGCTCATTTCCCGATACTACTCTGCACGAGTTGTTCCTTATGGACTTATACAATTCGCTGCCTTTTGGTCTAGTAAGTCTAGATCCCCACAGTTTGTTTTTTGCATTAAAATCTCCTCCTAAGATGAAGTGATTTCCTAAGCTTTTTAATATTTCAGTGTAATCCGATTCTTTTATAACGTGCCTTGGTGGTGAATATATTGAACCAATCTTGAAGGCCTTATTATTTTTAAGGTTTATCGTGACCGTTGATGTTTGAAAAGCTTCTGTTTCAATTTTTAAATCTGTAAGGTTTCCTTTATAATCACCGCAGTTCCCCCTCGAGCTCGTTGTGAGGGATGGAGGGCGTTATGCAATGTATAGCCGTTGATCTTGGCAAATGAAGAATTAGTGAAATGGCTTTCTGATATTAAGAGAATGTCAATCTTTTCTGTGTTTAGGAATAATTCGATCTCATTTAGATGTTTAATGAGATCATTGCAGTTTCATCTTGCTACTCTAAAAAACGGCATTGTTTTATAAAAATAGATTTATCTTCTATTTGATGTTTTAAGAACATGTTACTCGGTAATTAAGAAAGAAGACCATCAAAGATTTGAATCTGGTGACCAGATATAAAACCCAAATTTTAGGAACGTTTTAATAAAAATGTAACTTAGGAGAAAATCTTTGCACATTTCATTGCATATGTCCAAGGCTGAGGTTTTATTTCACTTGATAATCCCAGCTAATACTTTTTAACTTGTTTTTATAAATTTCAAAATATTCAAAATCAATTTCAAACGTTTTGGTTTGTGAGGTCCCCTAACTTTATATTTAATAAACGGACAAATTTAATATTTTTTATTATTTTTTCAATTATAAAGTGCATTAAACTTTTTTATTAAAAAATAAATAAAAATTACAAATTTTAATTTGGAATATATTTAACGTAAGTATGTGTGTGTGCTAGCACACATATCAAAATACAACATGAATGAACAATAACTATTATTTATGCAAACAAAGCTGAATCATAAAATTTAATAATAACAAAGGTTAAATATTTCAACTATGTTTGCCAATTAAAATTGTTTTGAAAATAGTTAGGATTTTTTATTATTTCTTGGTAAATTTAATAATAATAAAAAAACTTATTAGCAAATTTTAAGAGCTATTATATGGAAACGTTGAACTTCGTATTAGCTCCCATTATAGAGCAACACCATGTTTCAAAATGGTATGTTGATAATTGTACCTTTCTATCATATATTTTTTAATTGTTTTATAGTTTTGCCATTTGAGAATCCAAATAACTTACATGACTAACCTTACTGGCATTCAGGTGAGGGGTGTCCTCAATATTTCAAATATTATGACAAACATCAATACAAATATTAAACATTTAAAGTTAAAGAAATAATCAATAAAATAACCGGCATAAAAAATGGTAGCAGTGAGAGGAAGAAAAAAAAACGCATAAATAAATAACTTCGCATTACTTAAAAAATAAATAAAACATTTACAAGAGGAGAAAAAATAAATTGTATCTGTCCGCCCAACTGCAGACAGACAGACAGCCAGCCATGTAGGCCTGTCAATCCGGTTAAACACACCATTTAGCCAGTTACCATTATTTGTTTTTGCTCTCGTGTCCGTCCATTTAACAGCTATTGTGAATGAAATTTTATGCGTATGACTGTCGACTGTCTGAGAATCACAGCAGCAATTCAGTGTCATGCATGTGGTATTACCGTTCCGAAAGCAAAAACTGACTAATATGGTTTGAACCAAAGAACATGGTCATAAATGTTGATTGCCTACCAAGTAGCCAAATCGGCTGCGGACAAATCTATTTTGTTTGTTATTTTTTGGTTTTCTTTTTCTTCTAACCATATTTTGAAATAAACTATTTTTTATAGTTTATTTTTAAATGTGTTTTTAAATAGCCGAATTTACGATCTGGTCTGCTCCAATTGAACAAAGTTGGTAGGCTATGGTACGCACGTATATTGTTGGTTGTGGCGTTTTACTTATCTAATATTGATCTTGAGTTTTGTTGTAGTTGTATCTTTATTTGGACAACAACATTTAATGCGTGAAAAATATATATTTCTTACGCACAAGAAGTAGTCACTTCTGAAAATGCATTCACTTTGGTTTCGTTGGTTTCCTTCTGAGATGTTTTTATAATGGGGTTGGGTTAATAAAAGTTGTTTCGGTGTTTTAGTTGCAGATTATGTTGTTTTTTCCATCACTTTATCGTGTTTGCTAAACACTTTCCGTTTAATTATGTTGTTACACATACACGTTGAAGGTTTTCTTTAACCGATTTATACTATTATCAACTGAATACAGAGAGACTGCATAGAAGTCCTTTAATGCGTTCTTTAAAAAATCTGTGGGACCTAGTTGGAAAAAGGAAGACAAAACACAAAATTCTATCCATTTCGGTGGGATAATGAAGCTAAAACCCTCAAAGTATCGGCACCGTGTTATTGGGGCTATATACTTCTGGTAGAAAGTTGTATACCCCCAGCGAATACTAAATACCAAATTTCAGCCATTTCGGTGGGATATTGCGGCCACAACCTGTAAAATACCGAAAAGCGGAGGTTTCGTTCTATAGCGATATCAAAACGTGGACCGATATATATCCTACATTCAATGCCGCTCTATGGTGGCTATATCAACGTGAAGCGATATAGCCCATTTGCAATACCAAACATCCTAGGAGTAATAAAAACTTCTATACCAAATTATAAAGTTCTGTCTTAAATATTGCGAGCTGTATCTTGATTTTAACAGACGGACGGACATACAGACATATCGAAATAGAATTTTATGAGGGTTTTTAGGTGTAGCTTGTTTTGGAACTTTCGGGCCATTACAAAAAGAACCTTGAAAACTATGCGAAGTAAACATTAAAATTGATCTGCGAACAGGCCCCACCTTGTACCAAAGCCAAAATATTTGAACTTTTGTGGGGAGGTAACGGAGGGGAGGTCTCTGAATTTTATGTAAGTTTAGAAGAAGTATTACCATGTGCAAAGTTTTGACCCCATTGTGTAATTCTTTCTAGAATTATCTTGCGAACTATCCATTTTAGTCGGTGGCCGCAGCTTTGGGGTAATTATCTTTGGAAGTATAGGTTTACAAGCTAAATTGTACTTTTTGAAAAGCATTTATGCTAACGAGGGTATATACACTTTCATCGAAATAATGGTTTTAGACCCCAAGTATGTTTGGACGAAATCCGTTTCAGACAACTTGGAGTTGATTTAGCCATGTCCGTCCGTCTGTCTGGCTGGCTGGAGCGCACGATAATTCTCGAACGGATCAACCGATTTGTTTTTTTTTTTAATATTTTGCGCACACTTAGTGTAAGTTCGAAGATGGGTTATATCGGTCCACTCCTTCCGCTACCTCCCCCACAAAAGTTCGAAAATGTTCGGAAAATTTGCGCGCACGATAACTCTTGAAGGGAGTAACCGATTTGACCCATACTTTGTACATCGTGAAATCTATATTAGGCTTAGACGAGGTTCCAATATGGGCTCAATCGGTCTATTCCTTCGGGTACCTCTCACACAAAATTTTGGATAAGTTCAGTTTAGGATCTGCTCTCCATTCGCTTTAATTTTTGTTGTAACAACTTGTATTCACTGCCCCCTATACGACGGTACACGTTTTATCAGGGGCAAATACATACTTCCTGAGAAAATAGCCAGAAATGTGCAAAACCCCCTATGACATCGTGTGTAGTGGTTGGAGCGCAAGATTAATCTCGAACGGATCTGCCAATTCGGTTCAAAATTTGGCCTTCGTTATATTTTGTCCAAACATAGCTTAAGTTCGAAGATAAACCATATCGGTCCACTTCTTCAGGTACCGCCCTCACAAAAGTTCAAAAATGTTCGGAAAAATTGTGTGCACGATAACTCTTGAAGGGAGTGACCGATGTAACCCATACTCTGCACATCCTAATATATCTAGCAGAAATAGATCAGGTTCGAATATGGACTATATTTGTCTACTCCTTCTGGTACCTCCCACACAAAATTTCGGATAAGTTCATTTTAAGACCTGCTGTGGAATCACTTAAATTTTTGTTGAAACGATTTGCATTCGTTACTTCCATTACGACGGTAAAAGTTTTTTTCAGTGGCCAGTCGATATTTCTTGGAAAAACATCCCGAAAGTTTTAAAAACCGTATTTGGCGCCCACGATAACTCTAGAACTGTTCTACCGATTTGGTCCAACATTAGTCTTCGTCATATTTTATCCAAACTTAGTTTCATGGGGCAATACCGGTCCACAACATCCGGTACTTCTCCCCAATATTTAAAATTTGTCACTAAAATGCTAGGACGATATCACTTGAATGCGGCAACCAATTTGGTCCAAATTTTGGATCTCCTAATATTTTGTCAAAATTTAGTTTAACTTCTAAAATGGCCCATATCGGTCCTCATTAAGGGTGCAGTTAATTCCTAAGCCACATTTTTGTCGCAAATTCAAATGTTTAAAAAGGGTCACAAAATTCTGAAGAGACCCTAAATAAATCTGTCCGTAGATGAAAGTTTCACTTCACATTGGCTGAGGGTATATCTCTGTCGGCAAAGACGACTGACACTTTTTTACTTGTTTCGAAACATTTTGAAATTTTTTTGAGGGATGGACTAATATGGTCTATCTTCGTACTTAATGTAAATTTGGACAAAAAATTACGAGGTGCAATGGTTGGACCAAGTCAGTTGATCCGTTCAAAAGTTATCGTGCGCACCAATCTATAAGTCAGGCGGACGCCCTGTGGGCGAAATTCAAATCGAGCGCCGCAAAAGTCCGAAAAATAACCTTGAGTTATATGAAAATTAAGGCTGCCTTATTATAAACATATAGCTGGACCCAGCAATAATAAACAATTTTGTATTTTATTGTTGTTGGCCGCTATAGCGGTACTTACATTTATCTGTGACTGCTAAATCGAATTTTGAATTTTTATTTGTTTTCGTCGTCACAATTTGTGGGAAAAATGAAAGTAAACAGTGCATAACTGTATTTTCTAATAGCTTGGATGTGCTGCTGTAAAAAGAAAGTGATTGCAAAATTTTTTAAATATTGTAAATATTCAAAAAATAATCTTTAAATATTAAGACACAATTTGTTGACTTTAAGTGTTTTATATAAAGTATAGCAAATTACATTCACCGGTATTCGCATCCGGATATTGTTTTTCTTAAAGTGCATACTCCGAGGTAATTACTCCAAAAATTTCGACGGTTTCTATTTGCAACTTTTCTTTTTATCGCCGTTTTATTTTGTATTAAAGAAGGTGCTAATTTCCGGTATCATTATATGAGGACTATACCAAAACGTAGACATATGCCTACAATTTTCGGTGGAGATGTTTTTTGATCACTGGGAACCCTAAATGCCAAAATACAGCTAAGTCGGTCAGAAAATGTAGTTAAAAACTTTAAAATACTTAAAATCGGGCAGTCGCTATATATGAGAGCTACACCAAAACGTGGATCTATGTCCTTAATTTTTTTAATTTTAACTATTCAAAACACCGAAAATCGGGCGGTACCGTTATATGGGATCATAAGAAACATATATTCAAAATTTCAGTCGTCTATCATAACTAGTTTAAGTGTTATTAATTTTTCCCCGCTAGATTTGGATTTCGCCCACAGTGAGACGGCTCCAAATTGTCTGACTTGTCTACTCGACTGAGAACAAAGCATCGCCATGTAAGGTTATTTTGTCTTAGTTCTTGGGTTATTGTTCGTTTCTAGGTATTTCTTGGTAGTGCTCATGAATGCCATGAACATTTTTAGGGTATAGCTTATCCACCTTCATTTCCTATGTATACATTTTTTTGCAGCCTCGGTTTTTGGTTTGATAAGTCCCATAGCATGATTAATTCACTCTAGGACTCTCTTTAGAGACCAAGTACCTCGGCATCATTCTGGACCACCATTTAACGTTGAAAAGTCGAGGAATATACGAACAAAGGTGCTCTGTATTCCTCCAAAACTTTACATGGCCTGTACCATAACATGGGCATATGTTTACAATTTTTCGTTGGGAAGTTTCATGATTGCAGAGAAACTCAAATGTTAAATTTCGGGTAGTTCCGTCAAAACATATTGGGACCTATACCAAAAAATGGACCTTTATTTACAAATTTTGGTGGAGAAGTGTTGTGTGCAAAAGAAGCTTCAAATGTCAAATTACAGCAAGTCAATAAATACAGCTAAAATTCTCAAAATAGCGAAAATCGGGAGGTACGTTTAAAATGTGCCAATACCAAATATTGGAACTATATTGAAAATTTTTAGTGAGAACGTCTTGTGACTGCTGGGAATCTCAAATGTCAATTTATTACGGGTAGTTCCGTCAAACAGTGACCTTAACAGCCTGTTTCACTAAAACGATCCGAATACAAATTCTTTCGAACTACTAGTTTTTTTGGTCACTTGGAACCATAAAAGTCAATTTATAGCTTTTATAATTATACGGTCTGAAAATGTGACAAAAAACGACAAAAATACCTGAAAACGGGAGGAACAAACAAAGGACACATTTTCCCAAAATCTCTCTTACAACAAATGGACGGACGGATCCAGACTTTATATAATTTATAGGGTCGCAAATGATTGTTCCAATATGTTACAAACGGAAAAACAAACTTAACATACCCTCCATACTATAGTTGAGGGTATAAAAACTTCAGAAATGATAAGCAATATGAATAGAGACATACATTGTTGAACAGGTGAATAAGTACATCGATTATCAAGCGGTACTTAAATCACTGTGGTCCTAGCCTATAAAGTCTTCGGCAGTTTTAGATTATTGGGCCATTCCAATACGAAAAAAGAGAAATGTTGGGTGATTTGGCTTGTCAAGGATCCGAGTCACACGACTTTGAAATCGACAAGTTTATCAAGCTAACCCTGTGCCACTTTATACAGTAGTTAGAAAAAATATAACGGGCAAGGCAAGAAATATGTGGCACAATGATTTCAGCTGTAAGGTTTCCAAAGCAATCTGGCCAATCTTCTCCAAACGAAAAATCGGGTCCATATATTCCCTGAAGCAGTACGACTTAGGTTAAGTTAGGTCAGGTTGAAAAGAGGGGAGATATAAGAATCGCCACATGGACATACACTTAAGCCAGTATAGGCCTGTTGTGCGCTCTAATTGCGGAAGCCTACGGGGAATAAATTTTTTATTGCTTAATTTATTGAAAGAAAATAAATTTATC
The DNA here is from genome assembly GCF_047663935.1 of Musca autumnalis. Classification (NCBI taxonomy): domain Eukaryota; kingdom Metazoa; phylum Arthropoda; class Insecta; order Diptera; family Muscidae; genus Musca; species Musca autumnalis. Next base: position 191,318,528 of record NW_027411644.1, read on the forward strand.
AGTTAAGAAATTCTGTGCCATTGACATAATCTCTTAAGTTTTTGAACTCGCTTGCCCTAATTTGGTGGAGTTCTAGTATAGTGTTATTTCCTAGAAATTGGTTTCTTAGCGTTGCGAAGGCTGGGCAATGACAGAGATAGTGTTCCAACGTTTCGTCGTCCACTCCGCATGCTCTGCATTCGCTGCTTTCTCCACAACCAATTTTGTGCAGGTGTGCTTGTAGCCCTAGGTGTCCTGTAAGGATGCCTGTCAGTCTACTAATGTCCTTTTTACTCATTTGAAGGAGTTCCTTTGTTTTATCCTCGTCTGGGTTTCCCCAGATGATTTTTGTATTTTTCTCTTTCTCTTCAGTGTTCCAGAGGGATGTATGGGCATTTTCTGCCCATGCCTTTAACTCTAGACGCACCGCTTTTAAAGGCTTAGCGTTATCTAGGCTTATCGTAGTTTCCTCCCTGGCTTGCCTTGCCAAGGAGTTAGCTATCTCGTTACTCCTAATCCCTTTATGTCCTGGTACCCATATAATGTTAACAGAACCATGGTGGGAGTAGTCGTTGATTGATTTTTTACACGGCAGGACAGTTTTTGATTTCACCGTCTTGCTTGTTATTGCTTTAATTGCTGCTTTACTGTCCGTTAGGATGTTTACAGTGATTGGCCTTGTGTTAGCTTTAAACCAGTTCAGACACTCTGTGATCGCTCGGATTTCGACCTGTAGGATCGTATTATGATCCGGCAGTCGAAGGGAGATTCTAGTTTCCTGGTCTTCGATATATAGACCCAGACCCGTTCTCCCCCCTAGAACGGTCCCATCTGTGAACCCACAGCTTCCAGTTGGCATCCGTTCCAGGGTTCTATCGATCCACATGTCCCTGTCCGGTATTAAAATTTCACACAATGCGGATTCAAGTGTTTCAGGTATACGGTCAAAGGGGAAAGACATGCAAAGGGGAAAGACATGAAATTGCTGCCTACTTCAGGTTATGTAATCAGTTTCTCCATGTCAAGGATACATTTCCTCATCATATTTATTAATAACTTCTCTTTATCTACAATATTGTAAATTTAACTTTTTTCAGCACTCTATAGAGTGAACACAGTGGACCATAAGGTCACGGAGTGAAGTGCCTGTCAATTTCGAAAGCTACAGTTCCTTCAAACCTAATCTAAATTTCATAAATCTAAGTTACGTTATGGTATTGGGAATATGATATTGAGGCATTTGTTTCTGAATACATGTAAATTTAAGGCGATGATTTTAGGCACTTCAAGTTTCACTACCGTAAAGCAGTACCGCAGTTTTAATACTTTTTGGAAATTTATTCATCTAGGAAACCCACTTCCTGCTAGTTGAGGAGGTTTATAATAAAACTCCACAAAGACGATGAATTAAAGGTCATCTTGTGTTTCGTTAGGTTTTATTTTGGAATTTTGATCTAAACTGCTTTTAAATAACAGTTCAGTAGTGCAATTTTGTCAGTTATTATCGGGTTAAAATAAAAATCGGTAAAATTAAAATGTTTGTGGCATGAGTATGTACAAGACACATCCACACCCTATATGCCGTAAAGAGCTGCATAACTAACAACGAAACCGGTCACATAATTTGGTGGTTGTGTGGGCTTTCGTATTTTCATTTGCAAAACATCTTCGATCATTCAGCTCATCTCCAACGAGAAGTTTATAAAAATAAAATGCTTATAATTTCGGTAAATAACGAAAAGTATCTTTAATTAATTGAATTGTCGGTAAGTTGTCCGGTAAAATTCGGAGTCGATCTAGCCATATCCTTCGGCCCGTCTGTTATAATCACTCGAGCGTCCGAAATAATTGAGCTGGAACGCTTAATTTTGTGCACGAGTATTTTTTACAAAGGTAGGTAGGTAATATAACATTTGGAGTTCCTAGCAGTCACAGCACCTATTTTGGTATAGCCTTCATATAACGGTACATTCCGATTTTTCGATATTTTAAGGAGATTAGCTACATATATTGACCAAAATACCTGCAATTTAGCATTTGAGGTTCCTAGTGGTCCTAAAACATCTCCGCCATAGGTCCGAACTACCTGTAACCGAACAACCTGTAATCTACTGAGAATCTATCTGCGATTAATAATCTGCCTATGCCACATATTTGCCCCGAATATAACTTAATAAGCTACACAACATTTCCTCAAATTTCCAGTTACATTTTTCCCAGTATCTGTCTCTAAGCTTGAGTTCAAACACAAGTTCCAGCAAAAGTCAAGTGCGTGTCTGTTGTCAACAAATATAAAATTCCATTCTCAAACATTGTAATCAAGTGACGGCGGACGAGGTTTAATTAATTGGCTGTTTTTGGTAACACTTGCTGGCTGGTTTCTAGCGTGGAGTAGCCAAATATGTTAGCGGGTTGTGCATGGTGGTGTGCATTATGTCTAGCCGGCTTGGCAATTGTTAGACGACAGTTGATGATGGCATTTGTTCATATATCAAGTTTACACCTTTGATTCATTGAAAGCCGTCTAATATAAATTGTGTGTGTGTGGTATTGATGTTTGTATGGGAACACGTGCATTAAGAAAGAAACCGATCTTCATCGGTTTTGGTGGTTTTAACGTCGTTCATGATTGCCATGATAACTAAAGGTGTTGGATATGTTTGAAAGATATATGGTTAAATAGACGGACGGACGAACGGGCGCTTGCATTTATGATGGATTTCATGTTGTGTGTGAGTGTTGGCTTTGTGTTGATGACAACATTGTCATGTTAAATTAGATTTATGTTCAAAATCATACACAAAAATAATTTGATCAAACAAAATGAAGATCAAACCAAACCAAACTTGATCACTTCATGATGATGATCGCTGATGTGGTTGTGGTATGTCAATGTTACATTGTTGCTATTGTTTTTTTTTAATTCTTCTCCGGTTTTTTTTCTCAATTTCAATGGTGTTTAAGGTATTTTAATATTATTATTGTTGTTACGGTTGCTAAGATACATATCCGATATAAAATTAACCCTTTTAATTTCATTAAAAATTTTGCTCTTGTTTTTTGTTTTGGATTTTTATTATAATTTTTTGTTGGTGTTAATATTTCGTAACAGTGTTTGCGGTACTTTATTGTCTATTTGTTGGTTTTTAATTCATTATTTTTGGGTGTTTTTTTTGGTTTCTTTAATTCATTCATTTTTATGATGGGAACTTGTATTTTGTTATTTATTTATTTTTTTAATGTTGATGATTTTATACGCTCAAATCATTTCTTTTTTTTTTTAATATCAACGGCCAACTACTGATGCCGATAAATGAAATAAATTATTTCTCTACAAGTTTTCATTAATTTTTGAGATTGTTTTTGATTTGATTCATTAAAATTTTTTTGCAAAAAACCAAAAAGGAAAATAAGTAATTTTGAAGATACAAATCATTGCCCTTGAAATAAAATAAAATATTGCCTTTGTGATATTTTTTTCTTATCATTGATTAGATTAAAAATAAGAGACAGTTATTCCGCTTGGTGCCCTTGGCTGTACTACGCGGCCAGTAATTGTTTATTTTCACGCTAAGGCAAAAAATTTATTGCAAATTTTGTAGAAAGGGGTTTGTATCACAAAGTGAATAAACACAAACAGATGTAAAATCCGGGATCTTTAAGCATTGCGGGTCATTCAAAGTGGAATAAAGGATTAAATTATCATTATTAGCCTTTCCTGACTAATATCAATAAATAGGCCCCTAAAATCTCAATTCGCATATAGACGAGAGTTCGTGAGGAAAACTGTTAGCAAAGGTACGTCGCAGGAAGAGTTCTCTCACCCCCATCATAAATGAAACTATTATGTCTGGACCTCAAACTTTAGGATTTCCAAGTCTAGTTTCAAGCTGTGAGGATGGCTTTCAAACACCATGAGTCAGGAAAGTGGTAGGTTTACATTGTAAATTGTAAATCTGAATTCGGATATAGGCGAGAGTTTCGTGAGGAAAACTGTTAGCAAAGTTACGTCGCATGGAGGGTTCTCTCACCTCCATCGCAGGCTTCTGGTAATAAATGAAACTATTATGCCTGGACCTCAAACCTCAGGATTTCCTAGTCTAGTTTCAAGCTGTGAGGATGGCTTTCAGACACCATGAGTCGGGAAAGAGGTAGGTTTCACAGTTTGCAAAGGTCTGAAATTTAATTGGTAGTAAGCTGGCGACAGTCATCGCACAAGCGATTATATGCCCAGGTTTGGCTCATGAGCATCTTCGAAGCAGCGACATTTGTGGTAAATGTAATTCTCCTCTGAATCCAAAATAGTAAAAAAAAATACTTTTTGTGCGGAAGCTTTTTATAAAGTGATTTATAGTTAAGATTTTATGTAATCTGAGACGAAAACTCATAGGGATACGAGGTTGTAATAAGTCATAACCCTAATGTACACTTTCATACGGGCAAAATGTGCCTAATCGAAATGATGGTTTTAGACCCCATGTATGTATGGACAAAATTTGTCTCAGACAATTTGGAGTGATGTAGTCATGTCATGATAGATAACTCTCGAACGGATGAACCCATTTGGTCCAAAATTTGGCGTTGTAACATTTTGTCCATATTTAGTTTAAGTTCGAAGATGAGTCATATTGGTTCATTCCTTCAGGTACCTCCCCCACAAAAGTTCGAAAATGTTCGGAAAAATTGTCCGCACTCTTGAAGGGAGTAACCGATGTGGTCCATAATTTGCACATCGTGAAATTTCTACCAGGTACCTCCCACACTAAATTTCGGAAAAAGTTCAGTTTAGGACCTGCTCTCAATTCGCTTTGATTTTTGTTGTTACTACGGTACAAGTTTTATCAGTGGCATGTCCATACTTCCTGAGAAAATAGTCGAAAGTTTTAAAAAACCACTGTGACACCATGTGGTTGGAGTGCATAATAACTCTCGAACGGATCAGCCGATTCGGTCCAAATTTGGCGTTCAAAATATTTTGTTCAAACTTAGTTTATGTTCGAAGATAGACCATATGCGTCAACCCCTTCAGGTACCTCCCCCACACAAGTTGAAACTTTTCGCTAAAAAGGTGCGCGCGAAGTCTTTCAAAGGCAGTAACCGATTTCGTCCATATCTCTACGGGACATAGATCAGGTTCAAATATGGACTATATAGGTCCACTCCTTCCGCACAAAATTTGGTAAAAGTGCAGTTTAAGGTCTGCTCTCGAATAGTTTTTCTTCTTTGTGTAACAATTTGTATTGGTTGTCTCAATTACGGCAGTTCACGTTTTTTTTAAGGGGAAAGTCCGTACTTCCTGAGGAAATGATCCGAAAGCTGTAAAAATCCCTATGGCACCATGTGCAATGGCAGGAATTGTCGACGGATCAGCCGAATAGGTGCAAAATTTGGTCTTCGTATCCCTTTGATTTTATTGTAACCACTTGTATTCGCTTTTCCCATTCTTCCCCATCTTAACATAATGGTACAAAAGCTCCAAAAAGACCTATCGGCACCAACTAAACTGGGTAGTACACAAGATAACCATCGAAGGGAGAAACCGATTTGATCCAAACGTTGTACATCGTATTATGTAGACGTCAGAAGATTGTGTGTTATTTGCTTTAGGGCCGAGGCTGAGGGTACATCTCCGTCGGCCAAGTCGTTCTAATTTAGAGGTTCGCAAACTATTAACATAAATTTATGGACCTTTGCCATTAAATTTGATATATATTTCCGATCCATAGAAAACTCGAAAATAAATTCAGTTGGAAAACATACGGTTATAGAGAACTCGAAATGTCAAATTATATCGGATTTGGATGGAAAGTATGGATAAAACCATGGCACAATTACCCAGGTAGAGGTATCACACCAGCTGTTCGAATATGAAAAGTCAAATTTCTTTATACAAAATTATTTTTGTTGTAATTTCCCCAACAACATAAATAAAGTTTTGGCATAACATATTCAAAATTTTACGATGCCACTACCTGGGTAATTGTGCCATGAATAAAACCTTGAAATACGTAAAATCCGAGTTTACCGTTATTTACGATTACACTGTGCGACAACAACAAAAATGCCAAGGAAAACTGAGTAGATTATGAAAGTAGAGCTAAAAATATGAGACACGTGTATCGGCGTTTAAAGTTTACATCGGAATGTAACCAAAGTAGGCGGGGCAAGCTCCGGCCATTTCTAGTTTTTTTTTTCGAAATATTCGAGTTAAGATATTACGGAATCCTTGCATTTTTAGTGTCTTTGGCAACTTTACAAAGGAGGATGTGGGCAATATTTTTTTTTAAAATTTGATCATATCAAATCCAAATATTCTATAAAATTGTTTGTCATAAAATTTTATTATAGGTTTCAGAATACACCATATCTGTAAATTTTATCTAATCGCCAAGAATATCTAAAAATGAAAAACACGTTTTAGGGTTAAAGTCGGACTTCATCTGAATTTATTCAAAACTGTCCCACAAAATATAATTTTAGAGAGATGACGTCAAAGACAGGAATATTCTTCGTCAAATTTCACTATGGGTCACCAAAGAAATGAAATGTCTATTTACATTATATATCATAAAAATAGCAGTATCAATTTAGCTGAAAAAACATGAAAATATTTCCCAATTTATTTGATGAAATTTTTTTCCTTCTTTTTTTGAGTTGATACATGAAAGTAATATGAAACTTAGTTCTAAGTGAAAACTGTCAAAAGATGAAAAATTCTACACCAAATTTCACTATGAATTTCTAAATAAACAATATATCTTGATATACTATTTCCTTAAGAAAATTAGAATACAAATGTATATACATATAGTAGGATGAAATTATGTGTTTTAATTTTGGACTGTTAATTTTATATAATTCCATACTGAACCAAATTGTAGCAAAATCCTTTACTTTTTGGGTATATTGTTAAAGAAAGAAATGTTCCAAATGAAATTTCATTATGAGTCTCTGAATAAAAGAAATCTCTAACCATAACATATAGCATTCTTAGCAGCCCTTGTTTTTGGTTAAGGGTTTAGGGCCATATTTTACATTTTTTATCCAGATTGTCGTTGTGATTGGACACTATAAATATTTTGGTAGTTTTTCGTTATAAATTCATAAGTAGGATGTTGTGCGCTCCATTTAAGCAGTCTTTTGAAACATATGTGGTGAATATATATTTGAAAACAAGTAAGAAAAGTCTATAGTCGGATGGAGCCGACCATGGGATACCCTACACCACTATCCCTGGACAATCGCTCTCCACGGAACTTCTTTTCAATGATTGTGAAAATTTAGTTATCAAATATCAGAGATGTAATGTATAATACTTATGACCAAAACCAAAAAGTTATCTAGCATGACAAAGACATTTTTGTAGCAGGAAAGGAAAATTTAGTTCACACAAACTAAAATGTAATGAAACCCACTCATGTAGTACTACTACTTCCGTTGTTTAACCGCTACGTTATTGAATTTTTTACCAATTTCACACAAAAGTTTCAGTCCATTTAACCCGCTAAGTATTATCTGATCTTCATGTTGGTTTGTACGCTTCTTCTTCATCATAAACTCAAACGTTGTTTAAAATTTTGCGGGTTATTATTTTGACCTACAGAGCCGCTACAAAATTGGTTAACATTTTGTATTTGGTCCATTTCATCCCCTGAACATTTCACGATCATCACCAAAAACTAATCATTTCTATTCTGGCCCGAACCCAACCTCCTTAAAAAATTAGTTACAATCGGTCCATAATGCGTCCTTAAGCTTGTTTACAATTTTTAATGGACCGACACATATCGCTAAATCACTTTATCTCGTCGAGATATGAATTTTGGCATACCAAATAAGGGGTCTAGGACGAATATTTCGTGGTGTTACATAAACTTTTGGAGAGACAATATGTAGCATGGGATAAAAATGTGGTTCTATACAGAGAACCCATTATATATTAGGCAGTAGGCCCGTTATCTAGCAAACACTTTATTGCAATTTACATCAGAGGAAAGGTCAGTAGTTTTTTCCATATGTAGGCTACTTTGCGAAATATATATGTCCTCATGGAATTAAAATATCGACCAAAAATAAAATTTTTATATTTTTCATACAAAAGTAATGGTCCATTGCACCCGCTAAAGAATATCAAATCATCAAATTGTAGGCATCTTTTTCGACCTATACTCTTACCCGGTGCAAAATTTCGTGACTATTGATGTATAATTGCGACTTCTAGCGAGTTTATTATTACACTACAAACAAATAACGGAATATATTAGGCTGTAACTCTGTTATCTGATCATGCACACCAACATAATTGGCATCAATTGAAAGGTCAAGCGTTCCACTTTCAAGTATATCTCAGATATAAGCTGTATATTAAAAATTTTCACAATTTTCACACAAAAGTTTTGGTCCATTTAACCCTCTAAATATTATCCGATCGCCATCTCAAATTGCAAGCTTCTCCTTTGTGATATACTCTTACCTTATTTAAAATTACGCGTTGATCGGACTATTATTGATACCTACAGAGTCGCTAGAAAATTGGATAAATATTATGTTTTTGGTCCATTTCACCCGCTAAATATTTCACGATCATCGCCAATAAGAATAGGGATCTATTCTGATCTGAACCCGACCTCCATACAAAATTTCGTGAGGATCGGTCCATAATTGCGGCCTGGAGCGTGTTTACAATTTATAATGGACAGACGGACGGACGGACGGACACACATCTCAAAATCGCTTTATCTTGTCGAGATATGAAGATTGGTATACCACATTGGGGATCTCCGACGAATATTTCGCGGTGTTACATGAATTTTTACCAAAACAAACTTATAATACCCTTTTCCACCCTATATAAATATAGAAAACCCAGATCGGACCTGCCAAAATTGCGTATTTTTAGTACTTTTAACTTAAATTACGTAGTTAGGATAAGTCATTGGTTGCTTATATAGTGTGTGAAAATGCGTGAAGGTTTACGGCTATGGTCCAGTGAATATATATGTGTCACATGCACGATTTTACGTGGTCTAAAATAATACAATGATGGGAGTAACTCCTGCTTTGGTGACTTTTAATGGTAAATGGTTATTGTTTTGCTACCTCGTGTTCCTTTATAGTTTAGTTCGGCACACATTTTCCATATCATTGTAATTTAAACTTTTCGTACTTATTTTATGTTTAAATCCTAAAATGTTATTTTTTATTTCAGGTATGGACTTTTTCATATTTATCGATACATAACATAAAAAGGTAATTATTTTTTATATAACCACTTCTAGAACCAGTATTTGTACCTTTGATACTTATCATTTATAGAATATTTTATAGGGTAGTAAATAAGTCTTCCTTTCTTCGTTCTAGAACATTTATGTACACGATAAAAAATAAATAAAAAGTTAAGTTTCATTTCTCGTTACTATTGAGTATTACCTTTATTTCCTGTTTCAAATCGATTTTTTTTTTGTTTCGTAATTATTTATTATATGTTTTGTTTTCTTTTTTGCATTTTACACTTAATATAACTTTTTGCTAATCAAAGTAAAATAAAAGAAAAGAAGAAAAAACTTAATCGTGGGTCGTGTTAAAAATTATCCAATGCAAATAATTGTCGATTAACTGGTATTTTTCTGGGTGTTTCCCCATGAAAAAAAATATGTCTTGCCATTGAAAACGGAGGTGTTTTTGTAGCGTGTGACTTTTTATGTTCCTGGTTGTATTTCATACCTTTAACAGCTACTAAACTCTTTTTTAAATGTCATAATTAATAAAATTACGAAAAATAAAAACAAATCTGAGAAGTTATTTTTTACAAGAACAAGTATTGGAGTTGTTTTATTGAGTTTTAATCAGTAAACAAAAACATTAATTACCAATACTTATACATATTATATTGAATTTATTCATAATGTCATAGTTATTACCAATGCTATGGAAGAATTTTCAACCACTTATGCTAATGACGACGAAAAGTGGGCATCCTTTTTGCCAGCTTCGGAATCGCTGAAGGAAGTCTAAACCAATTGAATGGGTTTTGGGAAAAAGCTTATATTTTTGTTACCCTAAAATAAATTGTAAGAACTTCTAATCGAACAACTTTCTTGTTGTCATCTACACATCCTCTGGCCTGTGGCTACGCGAATATTAAATACAATTGTTTTAATTTTTTATAAAAAACATTATTATTGAGTTGTTCCACCAATAGTTTTAAAACGTTTTGAGATCCATATCTTGTGAACTTTCAACTTAAGTTCAAAATGATCGAAGGCCGATTTTGTTGTTGTAATGAGGACTAGAAAGACAACATTCCATGAAAATGTCAATACGATCCTCCTGCACATAACTTTGCCAATAGCTGAATGTCCTCAGCCAATGCATGTACTAATAATACGAACTGAAGTGACGACCCTAAATGTTCAATGAGCACATCGCAAAATAAAAAAATGAAATAGAATTTTCGGAGGAAGTTTCATGTGTGAATTTGTGGGGTAGACATCATGAACATTGGTCCCAAAGATTACACAGACAGTCTACACAAATCGCATCCAAAATCCTTCATACGATTATATTACAAGAACACCACTTGAGCGGGGTGTTGGAACCTTCGGACCATTATCAAGGGAAGTATGATGCACAGTGATCACACTGTTCGGAAAAATTTTACACGCGATAACTCTTGAAGGCAGTAACGGATTTGGTCCTACTTTGCATATCGTGAAATTTCTACCACACTTAGATGAGGTTTCAATATTAAGTGTGTTCGCTGCCCCCATTACATCGGTACAAGTTTTATCAGGGGCAAGTCCATACTTCCTAAGAAAATATGGCCGAAAAGTGTTAAAAAAACTCCTATGACACCATTTGTAGTGGTTGGAGTGCCCTATAACTCTCGAACGGATCTTCCGATTCAGTTGACAGTTGTAATATTTTTCGCAAAATTAAAAAATGTTCTACGAAGGGCGATATCGGCCCACTCCTTCGGCAAAATGGTGCGTAAAATGGTCCTCTCGAAGGCAGGAACCGATTTAATCCATACTTTGCACATCGTAATATTTCTACTAGACGTAGATCCCTTTAGAATAAGGACAATATATGTCAACCAGAGATGGTCTGTTTGACAATTTTTTGGGTTACGGTCGTAAAGTTGTAAACGTCGGAAACGTCACATACCTGTATGAAACGTATAAAAAGTCGTTTTCGTCATAAACCTAAAAACACATTTATTACCTCTACTATATGGGTTATTTGGTGTTATATTTGCACATTTTAATTATATTTTCCACTTTTTATACCCTCAGCATTTATGCTAACGAGGGTATATATTTCATACGGGAAAAATGTGCCTCATTGAAATAATGGTTTTAGACCCCAAGTATGTTTGGACGAAATCCGTTTCAGACAGTTTGGAGTTGATCCGTCACTCTGTATGTCTGTCTGTCTGGCTGAAGTATACGATAACTCTTGAACGGATCAACCGATTCGGTCCAAAATTTGGCTTTCGTAATATGTTGTCCTTAATATTTGGTTTAAGTTCGAAGATGGGTTATATAGGTCCCCTTCTTCCGGCACCTCCCCCACAAAATTTCGAAAATACTCAGAAAATTTGTGCGCACGATAACTCTTGAAGGGAGTAACAGATTTGGTTCATGCTTTGTACATCATGAAATTTCTACCAGTCTTATATGGGGTTCCAATATAGACTCAATTCTGGTACCTCCCACAAAAACAAAATTGGAAATGTTCAGTTTAGGACCACCTCTCGAATTGCTTAGATTTTTGATGTAACAAACTGTATGCACTGCCCCTATACGATGGTACAAGTTTCATCTGGGGCAAGTCCATACTTCCTGAGAAAATAGCCCGAAGGGCGTAAAAACACCTATGGCACCATATGTAGTGGCTGGAGAGCACGATAACTCTCTAACTGATTAACCAAACTTTGCATCTCCTAATATTTTGTCCAATTGTATTTTAACTTTGAAAATGGTCCATATAGGCCCTCTCCTTATGGTTCCTCCCATACAAAAGTTCAAAATGTTTTAAGTACAGTTCAGGATCTATTCGAAGATCATTTGGACAATTATACCTATGCTACTCTTTTTGCTCCTTTTTATAGCGGTATTATGTTTTTCCCGGGTAAGTCCATGCGTCCTGACATACTGGCCCAAAACCTTTAAGTTATACGGTGACCAACTGAAATGACTCCTAATATCTACTTCCAAAATGGAGTATGTCGATCCATTCCTTCAGATACCTCCTCCCCATTATTAGCGAAGTTTGTACGTCCAAAAGGGCCACAATATGTGAAACCTCCCTAATACTTAATTATTGGGGAAAAGGATTTTAGTTGATGAAGGTTTGAACTCGCACAGGTTGAGTGTATATCTCTGTCGGCAAAGCCGACTGATACTTTTTCACTAGGTAGTAAATATTTTGCTATTCAACATTTTTTAGCATTTGTCAGTTCCAATTTATTGTAGTGGTTGTACAAAAAAATTGGACATTTATTTAATATGAAATTAAATTTGTAAAATAATTCCCACCCATTGTTATAAATGTATTGTATCCTATACATATGAATATTAAAATTAGCAAATATATATTCAACTAGCTGACCCGGTCCGCGTTGCTGGCCCGTTGTTTGGGTTCTCCGTGTAAACTTTAGTTATCTATCCAGTATTGATACACCCATAATTAGACATCCCTCTAGAAACTTCATCATATAAATCAATGTTTTGACATAAATTCCATATAATGATACCCCCAAATTTAAGATATAAAATCGCTTTTATTATACCTTTCACCATAAATCGACAGTTTAAAGCACTTTGTGACTCACATATAATGGTCGGTGCACGTCAATTAACATTGCTATATATTGGATTGTTGGTCTCGGTTGGGGTCGTAATTATTACTGCAGAGAATTGTTAGTATAGGTCCACGTTTTGATGTAGCTCCCATAGAACGGTACCGGCTGATTTTCGCTATTTTTGAGGATTTAACATGATTATCACACCGAAATGGCTGAAATCTGGTTTTAATATATTTTAAAGAGGAGAGCATAAATATTCGGATCGACCGAAAGACTCGCCTTTTTATTTGCGTTCGGTATGTAACAGTTATAGGTTCACGTTTTGATATAGCTCCCATAAAACAGTACCTCCCGATTTTCGATAGTTCAGAGAGAATTTTCAGTATACGTCCTCGTTTTGATATAGCTCCCATAGAACGGTGGCGCCTGATTTTCGCTATTTTTGGTGGATTTAACCTCATTTAGGCTGATCGAACGTAACGGTTTTTTCTTCGCGCTCTATATATATCTATCGGGATATGTATGGCAACATTTATATAATTCATAAAAAAAATTACTTCTATAAATTGTAGTTGTTATTATCGAGATTTTTCTGTATTTAAAAAATGTATCTTTACCTAGCTATTCCAAGGACTGAAATCAATGCTCATGAAGTTTCACTTCCCACATTTTGAGATTTTATCCGTAATTATAATATTTTCGAAAATCGAACACGATCGCGGTATTCTGATTCCAATGATGATATTGTATTGTATATCAATAAATTTGTCTGATTTCCAATGGATCTTTCTGGAATTTCGATCTTGTGACATCTCAAGTTATCCGGATTTTACTGTATTCCAGAATGTGGAGTTGATCGCGCTGTCCCACTTATTGTTTAGTGTTCAGCGTTTATAGCGTTTTTTAGGCACGCTTACAAAATTATGTATATTATCTGAAATAATAAATGTTTGCAAATTTTGTGATGACCGCGATATTTCACTTCCGCGAAGACCATTCAGGGTCAAGACAGTAATTACAGTAGTATTGCAAACAATCTGTAAACAATACGTTCAAAAATATCATGGACTTCAGATTTAAAAAAAAAAAAAAATTTTGAAGAAGAACCTCCGGTCACTACACTTAGCCGTATTAAAATAGCTCACGACCGCGCTATCCCACTTGTTCAAGCTAGTGTTTATATCATTTTTGTGTCACGCTTACTAAAATTATGTATCGTTCAGGGAAAACAATCTGTAAACATTACAGCTTACGACAGTTCTAATTAATTGAAATAATACATTTTTGAAAATTTTGGGATGACCGCGATTTTCACTTCCGCGACGACCATTCAGGGTCAAGACTGTAATTACCATAGCATTGCAAACAATTTGTAAACAATATATTAAAACGTATCTTGAATTTCGCGGTTTTCTTAAAAAAATTGTGGGGAGGACCACCGGTCACTACACTTAGCGGGATAAAAAAAATAGATTACGACCTATTCTCAGACCTAAAAACTCCACATACAAAATTTCATAAGATTTCCCAATCGATTTTTCGGAATTTCTATACAGTGACATCTCAAGTCATCGGGATTTCACTGTATTCCAAAATATGGCGTTGACCGCGTTATCCCACATATTGAAGCCAGTGTTTTAGCGGTTTTGTAGTCACGCTTAGTAAAATTAGGTATATTATCTGAAATAATACATTTTTGAATAATTTGGGATGAACGCGATATTTCACTTCCGCGACGACCATTCAAAAAAATATATAGCCTATTTTCACCACCGGTGTTCCCAGTACATTATCTGAAATTTTCAAGAAAATCTATGCAGCCGTTTTTGAGTCTATTCGGAACATACAAACATACAAACATACTAACATACACACATTGCCTTTTATATATTAGACTAGCTGACCCGGTCCGCGTTGCTGGCCCGTTGTTTGGGTTCTCTGTGTAAACTTTAGTTATCTGTCCAGTATTGATGTCAATGTTTTGACATAAATTCCATGTAATGGTATCTCCCAAATTTAAGATATAAAATCTCTTTTATTATACCCTTCACCATAAATGGACAGTTTAAAGCGCTTTGTGACCCACATATAATGGTCGGTGCAGGTCAATTAACATTGCTATATATTGGTTTGTTGGTCTCGGTTGGGGTCATAAATATTACTGCAGAGAATTGTCAGTATAGGTCCACGTTTTGATATACATAGCTCCCATAGAACGGTACCGGCTGATTTTCACTATTTTTTTAGGATTTAACATCATTATCACACCAAAATGGCTGTAATCTGGTTTTAATATAATTTAAAGATGAGAGCATAAATATTCGGATCGACCGAAAGACACGCCTTTTTCTTTGCGCTCGGTATACAACAGCTATAGGTTCACGTTTTGATATATCTCCCAAAAAACAGTACCTCCCGATTTTCTATAGTTCGGAGATATAGCAACTGTTGGGGGTCGTAAACAGTCTTGCAGAAAATTTTCAGTATACGTCCTCGTTTTGATATACATAGGTCCCATAGAACGGTGGCGATTAATTTTCGCTATTTTTGGTGGATTTAACCTCATTCAGCCCGATCGAACGTAACGCCTTTTTTCTTCGCGCTCTATTTTACCACTATTGCATGGTAAAATACCTCTCAGCGAAATGTATGTTCCTTCGGTATATGTACGGCACCATTTATATAATTCATAAAAAATTACTTCTATAAACTATAAACTGAAATCAATGCTCATGAAGTTTCACTTCCCACATTTTGAGATTTTATCCGTAATTGTAATATTTTCAAAAATCGGACACTATCGCGGTATTCTGATTCTAATGATGATATTGTTTTGTATATCAATAACTTTGTCTGATGTCCAATCATTTTTCTGGAATTTCGGTCTAGTGACAACTCAAGTTATCGGGATTTCACTGTATTCCAAAATGTGGAGTTGATCGAGCTATCCCACTTATTGTTAAGTGTTCAGGGTTTGTAGCGTTTTTTATGCACACTTACAAAATTATGTATATTATCTGAAATAATAAATGTTTGAACATTTTGTGATGACCACTTCCGCGAAGACCATTCAGGGTCAAGACAGTATTACAATAGTATTGCAAACAATCTGTAAACAATACGTTCAAAAATATCATGGACTTCAGATTTTTTTTTTTAAATTTTGAAGGAGGACCTCCGGTCACTACCTCCGGCCACTACCACTTGTTCAAGCTAGTGTTTATATCATTTTTGTGTCACGCTTACTAAAATTATGTATATTAATTGAAATAATACATTTTTGAAAACTTTGTGATGACCGCGATTTCAGATTTTATTAAAAACATTGTAGAGGAGGACCACCGGTCACTACTCTTAGTCGTATAAAAACAGCTTACGAACGTTCTAATTAATTGAAATAATAAATTTTTGAAAATTTTGGGATGACCGCGATATGTCACTTCCGCGACGACCATTCAGGGTCAAGACAGTAATTACCATAGCATTGCAAACAATTTGTAAACAATATATTAAAAAGTATCTTGAATTTCGCGGTTTTCTTAAAAAATTGTGGGGAGGACCACCGGTCACTACACTTAGCGGGTTAAATAAATAGATTTCGACCTATTCTCAGACCTAAAAACTTCACATACAACATTTTATAAGATTACCCAATCGATTTTTCGGAATTGCTTTATCGTTACATCTCAAGTTATCGGGATTTTACTGTATTCCAATATATGGCGTTGACCGCGTTATCCCACACATAGAAGCCAGTGTTATAGCGGTTTTATAGTCACGCTTACTAAAATTTGCTATACTATCTGAAATAGTACATTTTTGAATAATTTAGGATGACCGCGATATTTCACTTCCGCGACGACCATTTAAGAAAATATATAGCCTATTTTCACCACCGGTGTTCCCAGTACATTATCGGAAATTTTCCAAAAAATCTATTCAGCCGTTTTTGAGTCTTTTCGTTTTTGAATAATTTGGAATGACCGCGATATTTCACTTCCGCGACGACCATTCAAGAAAATATATAGCCTATTTTCACCACCGGTGTTCCCTGTACATTATCTGAAATTTTCAAGAAAATCTGTTCAGCCGTTTTTGAGTCTATTTGGAACATACAAACATACAAACATAGTAACATACACACATTGTCTTTTATATATTAGATTACAAGAATATTCAAAAAGTTTGAAATTTAACGATTCCATTTTCGTTCAACGCCTTGAAAGATACAGCCCAATTCAAACTCCATCTGTCATATCATGTGAACATTACATTACAGAAATATGAAATGTTAATATTTCAAGGAATAAAATACACTTTAAATGGAAGCAAAATCAATTAAATTAATATCTTTTAAATTTGTTGCTTTTTTGTTGAAATAAAATAAGATCTCAAGAAAATCTAAAATGTTATTGAATTGGATTAAAAACAAATATTGTTGAAATTATAAATGTTTTAATTCTGTCGTAAACCTATGTTTTTGGGTAGGTTTACGACGTTTCTGACGTATGTATTATACGTCGGAAATGTATGTCGTATACGTCACAGTTTCCGACAGGCCATCTCTGATGTCAACTCATTCCGGTTCCTCCCACACAAAATTCCGGGAAAAATGCAGTTTAGAGCCTCCTCTCGAATCGTTTTGTTTTTTTTTGTGCCCCCTATTATTATGGTACAAGTTTTTTGAGTGGCAAGTCCATACTTCTTGAGAAAGCTATAAAAAGCCATACGGCCAGCATGTGTATTGGCTGGTGCGCACGACAACTCTGGAACCGAATAGTGTGTTGGTCCACACTTTGCATATCGTAATATTTCTTCGAACGTTAGTTGAAATTCGAGTGGAGCTATAAGTAGCACCTTATAGCTCCACTCCTTCCAGTACCTCTCCCACAAAAGTTCAAAAATATTCTCTAAAATGGTACGCGTGACTCTCATAAACGGAGCAACCGATTTGTTCCAATATTTTGTCCACACTTAGTTTATGTTCAAAAGTGAGCTCTATCAGTACATCCCTTAGGGCACCACCCACACAAATGATCAATATTTATGTGTAAGGTTACGGTACCTCCCCCGCAGAACTTTTGAGATGTTGTCCTAATCCATATCTTTGTTGGCAAGTTCATACGCCCAAAACTATGAAGATCCCCTAAATACAACGTTTTTTGGGGAAAATTATAATTTTTTTTACTTGTTTCTTCAAAGGTTTGCTATGGTCGTCCATAGTAAAGCATATATACAATTTGAGCGCTGTCACCCTAATTTTTATAGATTTCTTCTTGAGAACCACGGTCTGATATTCAAATCTCTCAAGGTGCATGCTTCACTTCTCCCGATAAAACATCCAAGTACTCTTCACCAGAGCAACTACCTTGTGGATTCCTAACTGACATTGGTTTGGGATTTCAATGCCTTAAATGGAAAGCTGGTGGCCCATCGTTACTGCTTTGAGGAACGACAGCCTGGGGTAATCAATGCGATAATCAAAGAACGGCGGTAAGCGCGGCCGGGTCGAACTTTTTATATCCTTCACCACGAACTCAATTGAATGTAAGTAGGAACAATTCGTTTCCTTTCGTTTATGAAAGTACTAAGCTTATTACTTTTACAGGCTTAGCTGTCTTTGTGACAGTTTTCCTGCATATGCGGCAGGGGTCTGGCTTGGGGTATGTAACATGTTGTTGATGTTTTTACTGACTAAGCTAGTATTCATGCCAGTTGTCTTAGGACTACTGTTAGTTCTTAAGTGTTTTGTTGCGGTTTATGGAGGTGTGAGGTTCGGTGTTGGGTTACTTGAGGATTTTGGAATTGGCGATAGGGTTTTGACAGCAGAAAACATCTGAATAATCACCAGCCTTTTTAAGCCATGAGCAACGTCAATGTACCCAGTTTTGGCACTCCCAGCATAGGACCGATCCTCCTTTGCATGTTATCTTAGCGGCACAGACTGGACACATGTAAATCGGACCTGTCTCCGGCTAGTAAAGGATGACAAGGTTGATAAAAGGATGATGGGGTAGAAAAAAATAAAGATATACATACGAGAGTCCTCCTGGGCAAGTGGGAACCTGCGTCGACCTCGGTACAAAGAACCAACTACGATGAGGACAGGGAATAGATCTGTTAGTGTATATGACTGATAGTACTAAATTTGGCACAGTTTGATATCCTCCCTCTTTATTTGCGGATCCGTTATTCGGATATAGAGCGATCACACAATTGTATATGTATTACATCTTAATATGTTTTAATAATTTATATAACCGACTTATTGACAGCCCTCGTTTTTTTAGCAGCGTTTATCAGATTTCTTTCATCTCTGTACCCTGTTCACTCTTGGATGTTTCTAAGCTAGTTAGCTCTCTTCTGACTCTTTCTTGTTCGGTGTCCTCTTATGTTACATTTAATAATAAATTGTATAACATTGTATTTATCATTCATCGTCATATCTTTGATACTGTCTGAAAGGATAATTCTGTAATTGAATGTTGCTATTAGGATCACGGCTTGCATTAGAAATGTGTACTATAAGTGTAAAAAAGTATCATTGACCATTAAGTAAAGTTTTATGGCCTAATATAAGAATATGGTTTTTTGAATTCAAACTACAAAAAGTGCACGAAAAGTACTATTGGGACCGGTTTGAAATGGAATTCTGAATTGCTATAAACATAGTAATTGTTGTTGTTCGATGAGTTCAAAATTATCTTTCTTTAACTGATTCTTAAATATTCCAGTTTTTTTCTGGAAAATTCCCAAAGATATGTACAGTCAAAAATTGCATTATCATTTAATTCGGCAACTGATTATTTCTGGCATTTTATGGGAATACAAATCAATTATTTGCATGTATTGTGATAACGGTGTGAGTGGTTCGGATAAAGATGTCATGTTCTTGTTGATCTAAAAAAAGTGATTTTAATTGCCAAATGGGTTATGCAATATCTTAAATTAATGTTGGAAATTTGTGACAATTAAAATGAAATTCACACTGACAATACAAATAGTAAATGATGATGTACATACATAAATATGTCACAAATTGCATTATTTATTGTATTTTTATTGTTAGTTTGCTGGAGGAAGAAGTGCAAAGCTTTCTTATAGAGAACAATTATTTCCACTTGCAGCTGGAGGAGTGACAATTCGCAGACTATCAGTTTTATTGTGCTTCCCATATTGTAAAGGTGCCAACACTAGGGTTATGACATTTTTGACTTTTTTTCTCAAAAATGATTTCCTGTAGCGAGAATGAATGAACTTTTGCCTATTAATGTCAAAAATAACGTTCATTCCGTTTAATTATTAAAAAAGGCCAATCACAAACCACTTTAAAAACGATAAATTAATTAAAAATTAATACTAAAAATCATCTTCGCCTAAAAAGGCAAAATTTTCAAATGAAAAAAAAAAGTTTTTTTCTCAAAAAATTATTTTCTGTTGCTCGAATAAATGACCTTTAAAAATTTCTTCAATTGGGCGGCACCTTTACATTGGGCTATATCAACAATACCCCTCAGTGCTGTTGGCGACATTTCCTGAGTACTTCAGCTATGTAAAACTTCTCTATAAGTGGTGTCGTAGGACACGCCGTTCGGACTCGGCAATAAACAGTAGGCCCGATATCATTGAGCTAATATAAATCGGGGCGCACTCATTGATATGAGAGAAGTATCCCTTGTCCCATCTGGGATGTTTGTGAAGCAATTATTATTATATTAAAGAGTGGACATTTGTTGAAAATTATTGTGGAAAGGTGCTGTGGCCGCTATGACACTCAAATGGCTATAAAATGTAGCTAATATTCTCAAAATATCGGAAACCGGGAGGTACCATTATAGGGGAGCTATACCAAAACATGGACCCATATTGACAATTTTAGGTGGATTTTTTTTTAGTGATCACAGGAAACCTCAAATGTCAAATTACAGATAGTTCGGTCAACAAATGTAGGTTAATTCTCAAAATACCGAAAATCTAGAGGTACCGTTATATGGGGATCTATAACAAAAGTTGCACCTATGTTGACAATTTTTGGTGGAGATATTTAGTGGCCACAGCCGCAAATGTTAAATTACAGGTAGTTCGGTCAAAACATGTAGCTAAAATCCTCAAAATACCAAAAATCTAGAGGAACCGTTATATGGGGCTATACAAAAGGTGTGGTCCTATGTTGAACATTTTCGGTGAAGATGTTTTGTGACCACAGGGAACTTCAAATGTTAAATGACAGGTAGTTCGGTCATAAAATATAGCTAAAATATATGTGGGCTATAACAAAACACCTACGTTGACCATTTTTAGTGGAGGTATTTTCTGACCACTAGGAACCTCAACTGTAATATTGTGGGTAGTTCGGTTAAAAATTGTAGAAAAAGTCCTCAAAAAGTCCTCCAGTCCTATGTTGAAAATTTTTGGTGGAGATGTTTCGTGATCACAGGGAACCTTAAATGTTAAATTACAGGCTGTTCAGTCAAAAAGTGCAGCTAAAAAAACAGAAAATCGGGAGGTGCCGTTATATATCAGCCAACGTTTTGGTGGCAGATATAGCCCATCTTTGAACTTGACCTGCTCATGAAAAAAGACACTCCGGTGTAATAAGTTAGCGCTCTATCTATCATCTATCAATTATTGCGGACGCTAGAGTGATTACAACAGACGGACCGACGACGATGACTACAAAGGCTCAGATATATGCTTTATAGGGTCGAAAATGTATATTTCATTGCGTTAAAAACGGAAAAATAAACTTAATATACCCTCCGTACTATGGTGGAGGGTATAAAGAGGTCACGCACAAACCACTTTCACTTGATATGATATATGGCTTCACGATAACTATCTGACCTAACAATGAAAACGCTAATATTTACCATCAAAAATAGTTTTATTGTTCTCTTAAATAGTCTCCAGCATGATTTATACACTTTTTCATGCGCTCAAACTAATTATTGAAGCACTTTTTCCACTGCGATTGAGACATCTCCAAAACATGGTTTTTTGAACGATTTTACAGCATCTTCTGGCGAAGAAAATCGTTGTCCAAGACGATTTTTACCCATCAATTCCACGTTTTGTCCGATCAAACAGGTGCTGGTTTGAATCGATGTGTCAGAGTTCACATTGTCATGATTTAGAATGATTCGTTTTCTCTTGATCGTTTTTTTTTTTAATTTCTCAGGAGACTTCAGGCAAAGAAAAGTGTAGTGTACCACTCAGAATTAACAGTCCTACATTTCTTAAGCCGTATAGTCGCCACACAGTAAGTTTTGCAGAAGAATCAGGCGACCATTTGCTTCGAAGTTCTTCTTACGTGAACAACTTTCGTTGGATTTGGCTCGCTTTCGAAGACCCATACTGTCGATTGCTATTTTGTTTCGGACTCATTCCCATAGATCCAAGATTCGTCGTCTGTGACGATCATATTAACATCATTTGAAGTAGCGCGTCGTTTTTATACCCTCAGCATTTATGCTAACGAGGGTATATAAACTTTCATACGGGCAAAATGTGCCTCATCGAAATAATGGTTTTGGGCCCCAAGTATGTTTGGACGAAATGTGTTTCAGAAAATTTGGTGTTGATTTAGCCATTTAGCAAGATAACTCTCAAAAGGATCAACCGATTCGGTCCAAAAGTTGGCTTTCGTAATATTTTGTCCAAACTTAGTTTAAGTTCGAAGATGTTCGGAACATTTGTGTGCACGATAACTCTTGAAGGAAGTAACCGATTTGGTCCAGACTTTGCACATCGTGAATTTTCTAACAGACTTAGATGAGGTTCCAACATGGACTCAATCGGTCCACACCTTCGGCCCTGCTCTCGAATCGCTTTCATATTTGTTGAAGCAACTTGTACACACCTCCCCCCATACGCCGGTACAAGTTTCATCAGAGGCAAGTCCATACTTCCTGAGAAAATTGCCTGAAAGCTACCAAAAAAACCCTATGACACCGTGTGTAGTGGTTGGAGCGGAAGATAACTTTCGAACGGATCTGTCTTCTCGGTCCAAAATGTAATATTTTGTGCAAACTTAGTTTAAGTTCGAAGATAAGCCATATCGGTCCACTCCTTCAGGTACCTCCCCCACAAAAGTTCAAAAATGTTCGGAAAAATTGTGCGCACGATAACTCTTGATGGGAGTGACCGATTTGGTGCATACTTTACACGTCCTAACATATCTACCAGATATAGATCAGGTTCGAATATGGACTATATTTGTCCACTCCCTCGGGTACCTCTCGAATCACTTTGATTTTTGTTGAAACAACTTGCATTCGCATTACGACAGTAAAAGTTTTTTTCAGGGGCAAGTCCATACTTTTGGGAAAACAGCTTGAAAGTTGTAAAAAAATCTCTATGGCGTTCGTCCACACTTTGGATATTGTAACATTTCTTCGTATTAGATGAGGTCTACACCTTCCGTTCCCTCCCCACAAAAGTTCGAAAATATTCGCTAAAATGGTACGCGCGATTTCTCACAGACGTAGGAACCGATTTGGTCCAAACTTTGGATCTCTAAATATTGTCGAATCTTTACTTTATGTTTAAACTAGCAAAGTACCCGCTACTTCGTATGCGGAAAGGATATACAAAACAAATAAAAAATATATAATATAGAACGGTGAACATAGAAAATTTTTTTACTAATACCTATTTTAATTGATATTTATTTTCATGTAAGTACGTAAGTCCTATTTTTCTCACGCCTACACATCAAGAGCCAGACATAATTGTTGAGATATTTTAATTGGGGTGCTCAGCGCCAAGACGGCTTAACCCACCAACCGCGATCCTCATTTCCAGCTCTATCTGTTCCCCCAAAACCATTTATAGTACTATTTAGTACTTTACATATAAATACGAACCTTCTCCTAATATTTCAAAATTCTCTTTACACAATAACAAATTGTACCAAATCCTGTACCATATAGTACAATTCGTATATTTATGGTACATATTTCCTAAATCTGACGTTATTACCAAATAACAACAGTAATCTTAATTCAAAATCTCACGAATCCAGATCTATTCGTTAGTCCAATACAAAATTGTACCATGCATTGAAACATCTTCGCATCCCTAAGACTACCAAATCCTAATTGTACCAAATTTAGTACTTTTTGTAAACATAAGTACGAATTTCCAAAACAAACTCCAACAGTAACCTCAATTCCAAATTTCAAGATTACAGCTCTAGCCGTTCGCTCAAATCCAAATTGTACCAAATTTGGTACCATTTAGTACTTTTCGCATCCATAACCAAAATTTCCAAAACTACCTCAATCCTACACTTCCACAGGTATTTTAATTCCAAATTTGAGGATTGCAGCTCCATCGGATCACCGTAATCCACATTGTACCAAATTTAGTACCATTTAGTACATTTTGTTCCCACAGATCCCAATTTCCAAGACTACCTCTATCAAACACTCCAACAGTAATCTTAATTCCAAATTTCAGAATTCCTGCTATATCCGTTCACCCAAATCCAAATTGTACCAAATTTGGTACTATTTAGTACTATTCGTACCCATGAGTACGAATTTCCACAACTACCTCAACCCTACACGCCAACAGTAATCTTAATTCCAAATTCACAGGATAACAGCTGCATCCGATTACCGTAATCCAAATTGTACCAAATTTAGTACCATTTAGTACTTTTTGTTCCCATAGGTCCGAATTTCCAAACCTACCTCTATCCACCACTCCAACAGTAATCTTAATTTCGAATTTCAGGATTCCAAATGTATCCGATCACCCAAATACAAATTGTACCAAATTTGGTACCATTTAGTACTTTTCGTAGCCATAAGTACGAATTTTCAAAAGTATCCCAATCCCACACTCCAATAGTAATCATAATTTCAAATTTCAATATTGCTGCTCTATGCGATCACTCAAATCCAAATTGTACAAGATTTGGTACCATTTAGTACTTTTCGTACCCATAACCAAAAATTTCCAAAACTACCTCTATCCTACACTCCAACAGTAATCTTAATTCCAAATTTCAGAATTCCTGTTATATCCGTACACCCAAATCCAAATTATACAAAATTTAGTACCACTCAGTACTTTTTGTACCCACAAGTACGAATTTAGTACTTTTCGTTGCCATAAGTACGAATTTCCAAAAGTATCCCAAACCCACACTCCAATAGTAATCTTAATTCCAAATTTCACTATTCCAGCTCTATCCGATCACTTAAATTCATATTGTACCAAATTTGGTATCATTTAGTACTTTTCGTACCCAAAAGTACGAATTTCCAAAATACCTCTATCCTACACTCCGACAATAATCCTAATTCTAAATTTCAGGATTCCAGCTCCATCCGTTCTCCCAAATCCAAATTGTACCTTATTTGGTACTATTTAGTACCTTTCGTACCCATATATACAAATTTCGAAAACTACCTCCATATCTCAAAGCTACACTCCAACAGTAATAGTAATTCCAAATTTCAGAATTCCAACTTTATCAGTTCGCCCAAATTCAAATTGTACCAAATTTAGTACCATTTAGTACTATTCGTACACATGAGTACATATTTTCAAAACCTCCTCCTTATATCAATTCATCTTCTAAACCTTGATTTTCATTCCAAATTTCAGGATTTTATCTCTAATCCGTTCACGTAATACCAAATGGTACTAAATTTAGTACCATTTAGTACTATTCGTACACATGAGTACACATTTTCAAAATCACCCTTACATGAACTCATGTTCTAAATCTTGATTTTCATTCCAAATTTCAAGATTTTAGCTCTATCCGTTCAAGTAGTACCAAATGGTACTAAATTTAGTAATTTTTAGTACTTTTCGTACACTTATAGCTCGAATTTCCAAAAACCCTTTGGTACACCTTTTTAACTCTCCATCAGTGAACCTCATTCCAAATTTCAGAATTCTAGCTCTTCGCGTTTGCCTAATACTAAGGGTACCATATTTAGTACCTTTTAGTACTTTTCGTACCGTTCTAGTTCGAATTTCCAAAAACCCAGCCTTATCTGACACCTTCGGACCAAGAGTGACACTCACCCAAAATTTCAAGATTCTAGCTCCAGCCGTTTAGCCTGGGCGTTGATTATGAATCAGTCAGTCAGTCAGTGAGTCATCATTACTCAACTCTTTTATAAGTATAGATTTGGGCCCTATCCGTCCAATCCTTGTGGTACCACCCACACAAATGGTCAACATTTCTGTGTGGTTAAGGGTCTGTTCGAGGATCCTTTGGACATTTTTACCGAAGGTTTTCCTTTCGATATTATGTTTTTCGTAGGTTAGTGTGATAAAAAGCCCTATATATCGATATCACCGCAAATTTTTGAGCTTTAATCCTACCCATACTTTTGTTGATTCATACGCCCAAAATTTTGAAAACCCCCTTAAATAATTACTTTTTTTTGCGAAAAAAATGTATTTCCATCCACACAGGCTGAGGGTATATCTCTGTCGGCAAAGCCGACTGATACTTTTTTATTTGTTATTCACAATTTCTTTGCACCAATTCACAGAGCCTTTTTTAAGCGATCGTCAAATTGTGCCAGATCTAACGGGAAAATCCTTTTTTGCGGCCATGTGTTCATGCAATATCAAATGTTAGTTGGTGCAAGAAATGCTCAAGGATGCCTCTATCTCACGGTATATAACATGGCGCACGGCTTAATTTTTTTCTAGCACAATAGCCGTTTTCGTTTTTTGGCGAGTCATTTTGGAAATATCGTGTGCCTTCAAAGCTTGTTTGAGTTATATAAGTCCTTAGAGTGACTCCAAAAAATGTTCAAAAAGCTCATATATGAAAACTCTAAAAGCTTTTTGTGTGTAAGCTTTTTTCATCGAATCACCTTGTAATTAAGATTTTATCTAATCTTTGGTAAAAGCTCATCAAAATATGATACAGGGATACGAGGTTTTAAAAAATTCATAACACTAGCCAACACTCGTTAGAAGACTCCTAGATGACATATCAATGTTGTTACAAAAAAAGAGTAAGACATTTTCTAACAAGTATTCAAATTAGACACAATGAAAGTAGTGCGAAAAGCGAGCATTACCAAACAATGTAAATTTATACCAAATGCTAATACTTCCTTACACATACATATATCAGCAATAGTTCGAGAACTATGGAACCACTTGATATGTTCGTCTTGTTTTGGTTGATCGGAGACCATAGCCTTATGTTGTGAAAATGTCTTGGTGGTTTCTTAAAAGGTTATTTGCTTAAAAATTTATTGGAAACGTGTTAACATATCATTAATTAATGAAATTTGATTGTCACTTTCCACTACACATTTGAATTAAGCAAAAACTTCTAAATTATTTAAAAATGTTTGTTTTCATACGTCAACGACATTATATAAGTAATTAGGAAAGTCAAATAACAAATCACTTCAACAAATAAGTGTCAATAATTGAGAATATTCCATTTGTTATCGGCAATTATGCGAATCTACAACTTAGTCAAGTGTTTTTGTCGTTTTAATAACGCCCCCGGCAACGAGACATTACGGAATATGCCTGTCACAGACAGCCTCAAATAGTTTTGATTAATAATGAATTGATGCAAATAAAAATATTTATACAACAACAACAGCAAAAAAGTACGCAACACTTCAACTTCGTCAAAGTTAAGCACTAATTAAAGAACATTGTTGGATGAAGGAATCAGCGGCATCAACTATCGTTTACAGTGGTTCAAAAGTGATTCTCGTTTTTTACTATTTTTGAGGAACATTTAATTTCTATGTGTTAGAAATATAATTGGTATTTCGATTTTAAAAATGGTTCAGCTAGCTTTTATTTTTATAAGCAGGACGTTTTTGTTCCACCCAAATATTGACTAAACTAATAACAACCTTGGACTGTGTAATGCAAAAACCCCCAAGATTTATTTGATAATTTTAACATTTAATACCGCTATATTAAACTTTAATGTTACTGTGCACTAACAGCAACATCAACATCAATAAAATAACAAGAAGATAAATTCAACTTCCAAAATCAACATAAACCAAACGCTTAGAGATAACTTTAGCGCAATATCATTGAAGTTAATTTGTTTCAATAAGCCAGAAATTTATTATTAGTCACGTTTAAAACAAACATCAAACACACAACAATAAAAAACAGCAAACCAACAAAAACCAAAATGCAAAAATAAAAAACTCTTTTTCTTTAGAGCTTATCGTTGCACTGCACTGGCTGTCTCGTTAGATTGTGGTTTCATTTCATTCGAATTAAATATATATAAAAAAGAATAAATAAATTCCCGAAAATGTCAAGGTGCATTTCACACCATCATCAAAACCGAGCAGACATGCTAACCGAATGCTGATGATTTCAGCTCGAAGACGACGGACATGTAGATGAATGAATAGATTTGACATACACTATTGACTGACTTGTCTGACTGACTGAATGAAGAGATATCCAAATCTCAATATCTAATTGGATTCATTGAAAAGCGCTCTGTAAGATAAGAAGTGGAAAAAAGTGTTAAATATTATCGATACTTCTTCATCCATTGCTGGAATAGTTTTTATGTCTAATGTTAGTGTTTGATTTTTGGGGATTTATTTGCCATATAATCTTCCGTCTCATCTTGTGAATGAATACAAATCTCAGTGAATGGATTTTTCAGTTGTGTGTGAATTTAAACATTTTTTGTAAAAAAATGAAAATAATGATAATAAGTGAATGGAATTATCATTATTATTTTCAAAATTCTTATAATAGAAAATTATTTGATTGATCATCTATTGACAGCAGAAGATTTGATAGATTTTCATTTTTTAAAACACATTTTAAATGCCTTTTTATGTAGAGTGCGTTCTAAAGATAGTAGATGAGTTAATGGCATACATTGACAAACAATCATTAAGACCAAAAAAGATAAAAAATCCTCAGTTTTTAGATTGCAGTAGTGGTATTCTCGAGGGCATTTTTTGGTTTACGACAAAAAACGGTCAAATTAAAACGCAAAATTGTGAAGTTCAAAAAAAGTTAACAACACTGTTGCTATCGTTAGAACTTTGCGACTATTTTTTATTGGTCGCTAACTTACCGAATAATATCGTTAATTACCGAAATTATAAGCCTTTTAATTTTAACGATTTTTGTCGATAACCAAAAAATGCGTTAGAGAATCCCACTACAGGTTACGATACCGCACAATGGAAAATAAATAATACCGATTTAGCGCGCCAAAAAATGAAACAAATCAAATACGCCAATTTAAATATAACTAGTGCGTGTAAAATAATATGTTTTGAATCAACCGGAATTGAATAACGGTTTCTTTTATTGACAATTTTTAGACTGGTTTCGATAGTATATGTTAGTCGTAAATTTGCGATCGTCGCATACAGTCTTTATTGTTATGACATCAGCTTTTCTTTCAATTTGTGCACTTGCAACGAAGCATTTTATAATTATTATTTTTCTATCGTTCCGTTCTATCGGAATTATATCAAAACATGGATTTATACCGACAATTCCTTGTCGGAATATTTTAAACCCCCGACGAAGACTTAATGCCAAATTTCAGTTATTTCGGTTGGATAATGGGGCTTAAACTTTAAAAATTACCAAAATCGGTAAGTAACGTTCTATGGGGCTATATGAACGCGTGGACCAATACCTACGATTCTAACAGGAATGTATGTATAATTCTAATGGAGATTAAGTACCAAACTTTAGCCATTTCCATTGGAAAATGTGGCAGAAATCTTTTAAATATCGATAGGTACCGTTCTGTGGGAGACATATCAAAATGTGGTCCCTTTTAACTATACTCTGCGGGAATAGCTATATCTAGAATCTAGGGGAATTTTGTTTCTACCAAAATTATGGATAACCCCACAAAAACACATCGACATTTGGTTTTGGCTCGCCAGATCTGTATTTCTTCCCACTTTGCCCCGGTCCCTGACCATTCTGAAATCGTAGGTGGGTGACAAAACGTGATCAAAATTATCGTTCTCAAAAATTCTATAAATAAAATTCTGATTGTGATTATCGGAGATTTTAACCTCCTTATAATGAGAAGTATCATGACCTATGAATTATTTATGGATACAATTTCAAAGCAATCGAAAACCAGGTAATAAACTTTATCTTAGAGCGGAAGTACCAGTACAGAATGCTGGACATTGAAAAGCTGTAAACACAAAAGACAGCAAAGACAAAATACCGTTAAGTCCCGTGTTTGGATACCAGCGGCCTTCACTAAGAAACCTATAGTACAAACGAGATTATTGCTACCGAAGAATGCGGAATATATACTCTGCATTCAAAAGCAACATGAAACGAGTTTAGAAAACTCAACCAAAAAGTTAAAAATATGTAAAAATACGGATTTGCTACAGTCACATCGTCCTATAAAGACAAACAGCGTAATATCTTAACAGATTGTAACGTGACAGTCATATATCTTTCTATTGTGTGCTCGTTCACATACAACTCTCCGGTCTTAGCCAGATGCCAGTACCAAGCCAGCTTTCTGTGCGTTGCCTGTCTCCATAGAGAGCAAGCTCCCTGCTCTAAGCCTGATTTTCTCTCTTACCTCGTTTTCTTCCGCAGCCAGCTTATAGCCAACCCGTAGGCCGAAGCTACTGCGGTACCGAACAGTGGAAGAGAATCGTTTTTCCTGGTCAAAATTCTCTAATTTTTGAACGAAAAGAAATACTTTAATATTGATAGTTTTAGATTTTCGTTACAGAGGAGTTAAAGGTCAAAGTTCAACTTTTGATTTTTTTTTTATATTTCGCATCAAAATATGAGTGTTTTCTGTTTTATTTTCGTCTCCCTATTTTGTAATAATAAACATTAAATATATTTCATATATGTATTTATATTTATTAAATATATTTCAAATAAAAAAAAACTTAAAAAAATTAAGTTACAGTGTTTTATTTATAAATGTACTAAAAACTAGAAAATAATTTTTCTCTTTTCCAACATTTTTAATTTAAATGCAAGCGTTTATTCGAGAGTCCCGTCCTGCAGAAGAATATACTTATTGAGGCTAAGAGAAAAATTATTTTCTAGTTTTTAGTGCATTTATAAATAAAATACTGTAAATTAATTTTTAAATTATTTTTTATTTTTAATATTTTGGTAATAGATTTTACTATTGGGAACAACCTCCTCCGTACAACCTGCACTGAACCTCCTAACAACCTTCTAACGAACTTCCAAACAACTCCTCCGAATTTCCGAAAAACCTCCACCGAACTTCCGACCAACCTCTTCCGATCTTCCTCCTCTCATCTTGCCTTTTCTTCCTTCAACGGAACCCCCACAACCAAATTACAGCAAATTTATGCTAAAAAAATATTTGAAATCGGGTGGTATATGGGGGCTATAGGAAGAAATGGACCCAAATTGGTTTAGGTTTCATATTCGTGTATTGTGTGTAATCCACATCTGAAAAGTGTGCAAAGTTTTAGTTTGATTCGTCAACTGCAACTGTGTTATAAATGAATAACATAGGAATAAATGTTATCGCCAAGTATTAAAGTTCTAATCCAAACTCATAACTAGCAAAGGCTACGCTAAAAAGCGTTTGTAATGGAAAACATACTGCTTGAACGGAGAAATTAAAGTTCGTTGACAGAAAAGCCACTTCAGTGTCGATATGCCCAATGAGCTGCCTACACCAACAGCGAAACCAGGTCACATAATTTGTTGCTTGTGTGGGTTCGAATCTTCGTAGAAGGGGTATTCCAAAAGAAAGGCTTGTCAATGAAAGAAGAAAAGATCACCTTTACAATGATGCATGGGGCAATACTAAAACATGGACCTATGTTGACCACTTTTTAGGGAAAAATTTCGCGAACACTGAGAACCTCAAATGTCAAATTACAGCTAGTACGGTTAAAAATTTTAGTTAAAATTCTTAAAATACCGAAAATCAGGAGGTACCGTTATATGGTGCTATACCAAAACATGCACCTATGTTGAAGATTTTTGATGAAGAAGTTTCGTGAACACCGAGAACTTCAAATGTCAAATAACAGCTAGTTCGGTTAAAAATTGTAGCTTAAATTCGCAAAATACTGAAAATCGGAAGGTATCGTTACACTATGCAACACTGCAAATGCAAACAACTTCTAGTATGCATTTTTTGAAAGTACATATTTAGACTACAAAAACCCTAGTAGGGTTTGTCCTGCCAGATCCAGTTCGGATTTTATGGCCTCATCTAAACCGGGCTAAATCTACAGTTTTTTGCATTTATCAGGCCTTTATCTCAGAAACGAATAGGAATTTGGCCTTTCTGTCTTTAGAAATATTGTTGCTCTAAACTAGTAGAACTTATCTTTTGAAAAAACCACATAAGAAAAACTCCATCTAGGGCATCAAAATCTATAAAATATAGAAAATTTTACATAATTGCTGAAATTCTGGTCAGTATCGGCTAAACTATTTTGCAAGAATCTTCCAAATAAAGTTCTCAACAATTCTTTAGAACATTCTGAAACTCTAAAATGCTTACTTCATGTTGTTTCAGCGGTATTTTGCATCATATCTTTTACAACACGTATTTCAAACACAGTTCACACCAACAGTTTATTCTCGCATTTCGGATTTCACTACATTATTGACATTTTTATTAAAACGTCGTTGAAAAAATGTACTGAAAACAACGGCATAGAGGCATTTTACAACAATGACATGTTCTGAAGAGTTGTGTATTACATCCCAGGGAATATTTTTCCAAAAGAAAATATTCAGAATTTTTGCATATATTTTGAAATTTGAGGCAATAAATGTAGTTTTTCGAGTTCATTATTTCTCCAAATATTTTATTCATGTCCTTATCTACAAATTTGCTTCAGAAGTCAGAAGAATATTCGCATTGATTTCAGAGATATAGCCCCGAATTTCTTGAAAAACTCAATATTTAACCATGTTTAGATTGGGCCATAAAATCCGAGGTGGATCTGACACAACAAAAACCGTTATATGCAGGCTATACCAAAACATGGACCTATCATGACAATTTTTGTTGGCGATATTTTATGACCTCTGGGATCTTCAGACATCAAATTTTAGGTACTTCCGTCAAAAAAGGTTGCTAATATCCTCAAAATTAAAAATTGTATATTCGAATTATTTATTTTATTGAATGTCAGTTATTTAATTCTATAACTTTCCTATATTTGCATTTGTATTTTAATCTTACCGATTTGTGTCGGTAACTCAAAAAATAAGTTAGAGAATCGCACTACTGTAGGCCGTAATAATATGAGCACGTATGTTCCTTTTAACCAATATTCCAAAACTGAATATTTATTTTTTTTCATTTGACATATTTTAGAAAGTATACATTGAAAGAAATTATAGTAGGCTAACTAACTCATCTATATATATATATATAAAATTGAAATTTGTTTGTCTGTTTGTTCGTTTGTTTGTGCCTTATAGACTCGAAAACCGCTGAACAGATCTTACTGAAATGTTTAGGGTACGTTGCTACATGGCCTGGAATGAAAATAGGCTATATCATTTTTTTAAATTTCGCGTTGATCTGGAGATATAGCATCAAAACCGGAGGTACCTCCAAAAAATTTAGATTTTGTATGCAAATATCTTTAGAACTGTTACAGATACAATCTCCAAATTTTGTATGCGTGACGGAATTTGATGTAGAAATAAATTTACCAAATTATATTCAAATCGGTTCAGATTTGGATATAGCTCCCACATACATATATTTTCGGCCGGTTTCCTTATTTTATGTACCAAACATGCTATTTAGGTGAAATTTTGAATGTATGATGGAACTTGGTATGGAAATAAACGTGCCAAATTATATCAAAAGCGGTTCAGATTTGGATATAGCTCCCATACACATATATTTTCGGCCGACTTCCTTATTTTATGCACCAAACACGCTATATATGTCCAAATTCGCTGAAATTTTGAATTTCTCACGGAATTTGTTCTAGAAATAAATGTGCCAGATTATATTGAGATTGGTTCAGATTTGGATACAGCTCCCATACACATATATTTTCGGCCGATTTCCTTATTTTATGCACCAAACACGCTATATATGTCAAATTTCGCTGAAATTTGGAGGGTCTGACGGAATTTGTTCTAGAAATAAACGTGCTAAATTATATAGAGATCGGTTCAGATTTGAATATAGCTCCCATATATATTTTCGCCGATTTCCTGTATTTTATGCACCAAGCACGCTATATACGTCCAATTTCGCTGAAATTTGAAATGTATAACGGAATGTGGTCTAGACATAAATGTGCCGAATTATATCGAAATCGGTTCAGATTTGGATATAGCTCCCATATATATTTTCGGCCGATTTTCCGCATTTGATGCACCAAACACGCTATATACGTCCAATTTCGCTGAAATTTGGAATGTGTAACGGAATTTGGTCTAGGCATAAATGTGCCGAATTATATCGAAAACGGTTCAGATTTGGATATAGCTCCAATATATATTTTCGGCCGATTTTCCACATTTTATGCACCAAACACGCTGTATATGTTCAATTTCGCTGAAATTTGGAGGGTCTGACGGAATTTGTTCCAGAAATAAATGTGCTAACTTATATAGAGATCGGTTCAGATTTGAATATAGCTCCCATATATATTTTCGGCCGATTTCCTGTATTTTATGAACCAAACTCGCTATTTATGTCCAATTTCGGTGAAATTTGGAATGCGTAACGGGATTTGGTCTAGACATAAATGTGCCAAATCATATCGAAATCGGTTCAGATTTGGATATTGCTCCTATCTATATATTAGGCCGATTTTCTGTATTTGATGCTCTAAACACGCTATATGTGTCCAATGTTGCTGAAATTTGGGATGTCTGACGGAATTTGTTCCAAATATAAATGTGCCAAATTATATCGAGACCGGTTCAGATTTGGACACACTACATATGTCCAATTTCACTGAAATTTGGAAAGCGTGACGCAATTCGTTCTAGAAATAAATGGGACAAATTATACCGAAATCGGTTCAGATTAGAATATAGCTCCCATATATATTTTCGGCTGATTTTCTGTATTTTATGCACAAAATGTGAATGTGAGACGGGATTTGGTCTAAAAATAAATATGACAAATTATATCGAGAGCGGTTCATATAGGAATATAGCTACCCATACATATTTTCGGTCGATTTCATGTTTTTGTTACGTATGTTCAATTTCAATGAAACTTAGCAGTCAGTAAAAGTCATCATTATTTACAGAAGTACTTATAGTCGGGAAGAAAAGAAAAACAAACCCCTCTAAAGTTGACGAACCCCGCAAACGTTTTAAGGACCATGATCTGCGAATCTGCACCTGGAATATTCGCACTCTTTATAGAGAAGGTGCAGTCTTCGCATTGGCAGACGTACTTGAAAAGTACAAGACCGATATTACTGCCATACAGGAAATACGATGGATTGGGAAAGGCGTCACAACAACACCTAAAGGTGACGCACTGTATTATAGCTGCCATGACGTAAAGCATGAGTTTGGTTGTGGATTCGTAGTTAGTCGGAGACTAAAACATCTTGTATCCAGCTTCACTCCAGTGAATGAAAGACTTGCTGCAATTCGAATAAAAGCTAAATTCTTCAACATCAGCTTTATTTGCGCTCATGCTCCCACTGAAGAAAAGGACGAACAGACCAAAGATATATTTTACGAGTGCTTAGAAGAAACATATGACCGTTGCCCTGCCCATGACATTAAAATCATTCTAGGCGATTTTAATGCCAAAATTGGAAAGGAGAATATCTTTGGCCCAACAGTCGGGAAATTCAGTCTCCACAGTGAAACATCTGACAATGGTATGAGACTGATAGACTTTGCAGCTGCAAAAAACATGGTAGTTAGCAGTACCAGATTTAATCATCTCGATATTCATAAGGGCACCTGGCTGTCTCCAGATCAGAAAACAAGAAACCAAATTGATCATGTTGTGATAGATGGAAGACATTCATCGAGCGTGTTGGATGTACGATCGTTCCGAGGCGCAAACATTGATTCGGACCACTACCTTGTTGCAGCAAAGGTACGCACCCGCTTAAACGTAGCAAACAAAGTACGAGCAGACACAACACGAAAGTTAGACATCGGTAAGCTGCAATCACAACAGATAGCCACAGCATATTCCACTCAACTAGCCCAATTGCTTAATCAAAGCCCTCCTCATCCCGATAACATATCAGCGCAATGGCAAAGCATTGCCCACTCCATGCAAACAGCCGCAAAATCCATACTTGGATACCAGAGACCTCCACCAAGGAATCCATGGTATGATGAGGAGTGTCGTGCTGCCACCGAAGAGAAAAATGCGGCATATAAGGCTACTTTACAATCCGTAGCAACGCGTAGCGCACGAGAGAGATACAGGGAGAAAAGGAGAGAGGAGAAACGTCTTTTCCGCAGGAAAAAGAGAGAGATGGAAAAGCGGGAGTGTGAAAAAATCGAGATGTACAGGAGCCAGAATGAAGTCCGAAAATTCTACCAAAGAGTCAAGCATCAAACTGATGGCTTTGGTACAGGCACATCCTCCTGTAGAGACCAGCAAGGTAATTTGGTAACTGATACAGATAGTATACTCAGGATATGGAAAGAACATTTTTCAAATCTGTTGGTATCCAATAGCAGCGAAGAAGACGAAGATACCACAGTCCCAATCCCAGAAGATGGTATTGAATGTATACTGCCCAGCCAAGATGAGGTAAAGACAGCAATAAATCGGCTGAAGAATAATAAGGCAGCAGGGGCCGATGGCTTACCAGCCGAGCTGTTCAAAACCGGAGGCGACACGCTGATAAGGTGTATTCATCAGCTAGTTAGCACCATCTGGCAGGAAGAACGAGTACCCGACGATTGGAACCTGAGTATCCTGTGCCCCGTCCACAAGAAGGGAGATAAGACTGTATGCTCTAACTATAGGGGCATAAGTCTACTCCCTATTGCCTACAAGATCGTGTCAGGGATATTGTGCGAACGACTAAAGCCAATGGTCAACGAGATAATTGGACCATACCAATGCGGCTTTAGACCTGGCAAGTCCACCATTGACCAGATATTTACCCTGCGGCAAATCCTGGAGAAGACCCAAGAGATGCAGATCGACACCTACCACCTTTTTGTCGATTATAAAGCAGCCTTCGACAGTCCGCTGCGCTCAAAGGTATTCCAAGCCATGTCTGAATTTGGTATTCCCGCAAAGCTCATCCGGCTTTGTAAAATGACTTTAACTGACACGAGGTCCTCAGTTAAAATAGGAAAGAACCTCTCCGAAGAGTTTGGTACCAAAAGAGGTTTCAGACAAGGAGACAGCCTTTCGTGTGACCTCTTCAACATCCTGCTAGAAAAGGTTATACGAGAGGCAAACGTCAAAAGAAGTGGCACAATCTACACCAATAGTCACATGTTACTTGCTTATGCTGATGATATAGACATCATGGGTCGATCAGTAAAAGAAGTAACTGATACCTTTATAAAGGTCGAAGGAGAATCTGCTAAAGTGGGTCTGGCGGTAAACGGTGAGAAGACCAAGTTGATGGTGTCGACGCGCAATGCGTCCATTGAGCTCGGACCGACTGTGGAAGTTGGTTCCTATAATATTGAGGTAGTAAAAGACTTCGTCTACCTCGGCACCTCCGTCAACACAACAAACGACATCAGTTGTGAAATAAAAAGAAGAATTGTATTGGCCAACAGATGCTACTTTGGATTAAGTAAGCAGTTTAAAAACAAAGCCACATCTCGTCAAACAAAAATAACGCTCTACAAAACACTGATACTACCCGTGCTGATGTATGGCTCCGAAGCCTGGGTACTTGCGCAAGCAGACATGGCAGTGCTTGGTGTGTTTGAGAGGAAAATTCTTCGAAAGATCTACGGACCAATCTGCGTTGACGGTGAATATCGACGTCGCATGAACCACGAGCTGTATCTGCTATACAACGACATGAATATTGTTAAACGTATCGAGATGCAGCGATTGCGTTGGCTAGGCCATATCATAAGAATGAGCGATGATGAACCCGCTAAAAAGGCGTATGAATACATGCCACATGGCGGTGCACGCAGAATTGGCAGGCCAAGGAATAGATGGCGCAAACAAGTGGATGTTGAGATGAAAAGGCGCGGTATTCCAGAGAGCAAAGCAACAAATAGAGAGGAATGGAGATCTCTTCTTAGTTCGGCCTATAGAACAAATGTTCTGTAATGGGCCAGCTAAGTAAGTAAGTAAGTACTTATAGTCGGGAAGGAATTGACCAAGGCTACAGCTATTAAGTATCATATCTTTGAGAGACTTCATAAGATTTATGTTTTATTATGATATATCTAAATCATTAGGAATACTTGTAGGCGGAAAGGCTTTCGGAGGAGTGTTACCTCTTGCAACATACAAAAATACCATAGTAGCTCCATAACAACCCTGAATAGGTATATAACGCCTTCATATCTCCTATATTTATTCCTTAAAATATTAAAAACGTTAAAATAATTCTGGCATTCCATTATATTTTATCGTAGTCGGGGCAGCAAAGCGCACCGGGTTCAGCTAGTATATAATAATATTCAAAGTAGTCTATATAGGACTGGGTGACAGACGAATAGAAATAACAAGTTCAAATAAGATGTGAATATGAATAACAAGTAAAGTATATATTGCACAAACTACTACACTACTGATCATGAATATATGAGGAAAAGTCAAAATTTTTTAGTTTCCATGAAGCCAAGGTTTGCACTATTATAATACGCGAACTATTGTAGTTTACCAGTAACTATGACTATTGCTGGATTAATTTAGATGTTTTTGTACAAAGCTCAAAAATTTAGCAAAAAAATTTAATTTACGTGGTAGTTACGACCGCGTAAAGGAAAAAACATAGGTAAAAACACGTTGAAGCTAAACAGGGTTTTTACATTGCTATTCGATTTCTGATTAAACCATTCAAATGACGGACATCTGTCCAAAGTAAAAGTTGGAGAATACAAAATGAAGATTACACTTCTAATGTATCACTTTCCAAAATTTCCACTGCATCCACCTTTTATGGATGCTGATATTTTGAAGCCGGATTTCAGGTGTTTTTTGTATTTTTTATGTAACTGGGACGCGCATTCGGATATTTCGAAAAACCAATTATAGGATTAAAGAACTCTTGATTTCTCATAATCTGATATGTATATTGAGTATGTAGCCCACACAGCAGCAGAGTAATCTACTGCCAAAGGCCAAAATTTAGTGCGATATTTTTTCTAAAAAACCAATTTTTTGGGTACAGTATTTACAATATCGTTTTGAGTGTGCTGGTACCCGCGATATTTTAGTTTTTCGACGATCCGGATCATATGAATCACAGATCGTAAAAATCCATCTACTAGAAGGGCGGAAATGGCTACTGCAAAAATTGAAAAATTTGCGAAAAATGTTTTTGAAAATATCGCGGATTAAATCGCATTTTCTGTGGATCGTTTCCTTTTCAATGAAGAAACTGACACATCACTCGAGTTTTTGCGAAAATAGTGGTTTAAAACATTTAGTGCCATGGGAGCTTTATCCGATTTATCCCAAAAATAGTGTGTGATGCTACATCCACGGTTCTTGATAGATTTTATCGAAATAGGTTTAGATCGATGTATTTTTTCATGGATGATAGTGAAATCGGATGCGCATAAAAAGTGTATGTACTTTGTGCAAATTATAAGCGTTATACAGTTTGTTGCACACTAAACTGCAGATGATGCTACATCTTAGCGGCCAAAGTAAATCCTAGCAAATGTGTACAAATTAAAAGAGAAGAATTCGCTGTGTTGTTAAACCGCATGCGCATCAAGTGATTTTGAGGATTTCGCGATTTACACGCATTTCAAAAAGAACATTACTCGATACAGTTTTATTTCAAGAGTATACCCCATTAAAAGGAACCCAACATTTATTTGAACGATACGCATATCTTCCGCTAGATGTTAGTGTGTATTCGAGAAGTGATTAGAACAAAAAATTCCATTTTTTGCGTGAAATTTCTCTAAAATAGAAGAATAACTCCGACAAATTTTTCCTACATTTTTTCAACTAACTCACAAAATAAATTTTAATAAATATTTTCTATCTCTTACAAAAATTTTATAAATTTCCTCAATATAGTATCTTTTTGTTTTTGCTATAATATGCAAACCATTAAACGGATTTGTATAGTTTTGGTTTCATTTGAATCATCGCGATGTTTAGATTACGTACATATTTTTTTAACTATTTTCAGGATGCGTAAACAGCTTGAATTTTATTAAAACAAGTTGCAAAGTACCAATTTTTTTAACCCTTTCTCAATTTCCGCGAAAACTTAAAACTTTTTCACTAATGTTATGGGGCCTCAGTAATCATATATTACGTAGGGAGCCCCTAATTAAGAGAGTTTCTCAATATAATGATTAGAGTCTTTTAAAGATTTTTTTCTTTTTATCAGAATTGAAACCGCCATAACTTTTATGCGCAACAACCAAAATTAGTATCTCGAACAGATTTAAGAATGGGATTTTTTTCCCAATCTATGTACCAAAAATCTTTCATGTAGCTTAAAAAAATTTTTTAATTTTTTTTTTTATGGAAAACTAAAAAATTTTGTCTTTTCCTCATATATTCTTTTTAGGGAGATAAAAGAAGTTTTGAATGTTTTCTGTGTAAATGTTTACCCCTCAAACGGTGGGTATTATAAACAGTGTGCCTAATTTTTCCACTGACAGATCTTAATCTAGCATTTTATCAACGACTAAGACAATTCGAATTCAAAAACGTTCGAACCACTACCAAACGTTTGCTTTTCTGAACAAATATTTGATTAATTTTTGCTTTCAATCAAACTATATACTCTACAATGACAGAATTTTGGTAGTAATTCGAATAAATTTGAATTCGAATCGTTTTAGTTCAAGCGGCCATGATAACAACTTTTGTGGGAGAGTTGTTTGAAGTAGTGACCCTTAATAAAGTGTCATATCGGGTCCCATGTCTCAGGAAGTATTGTTTTTCCAAAGAAAAAAAAAAAAAACCATAGTATTGCAGTTACGATTACAGTGACTACACGCCATAGTCAATCTTGGAACTGAATCTAATTTTTGGAGTCTTCCTTTTAATCAGGGTTTCGGAATCTGGAGTCGGAGCCTACCAAATTTTGCTGGAGTCGGAGTCGTAAAAAAAGCTCGACTCCGGGCAAAATTGCTTATTTTATCAAAAGAAAAGCAAAGGCTTTATTTTTTTTTGGGTTCAATTGATCCATATAATTTTTGCAAACAACTGTAAAGTTCCATTACAATATAATTATAATTGCACCTTTTCGTGAAACTGAATCGATTTCTTAATATTCAAAATAAATATTGATCAAAAAAAAAAAAAAAAAAAAAAATAAATCGCGCAATTTATAACAAAAATATTTTTACTATATAAGAAAATAAAAAGTTTTTGCTAAAATATGCAAATACCTTCTGAAAAACAGAAAGCACCACAGGCGAAAATATGTTTGAAGAAAATCTACGATTTTTTAAAAAAATATTTTTAATTTTTATTTTGTTTTTCAAAGTATGCAAATATCGCGCGATTTTTTCAAAAATATTTTCGCTTGCGGCGCTTTTAATTTTTCAGAAAGTATTTGCATACTTTTAAAACACTTTTTTTCTTAAAAAGTGAAAATATTTTTTTAAAAAATCGCGAGATTTAAGAAAATAAAAAGTTTTTGGAAAAATATGTAATTACTTTCTGAAAAACAGAAACCGTCACAGGCGAATATTACCGAAATTTAAATTTTTAAAATAATATTTTAGGAGGGTTGGCGTTTTTTTTTTGAAAAAAGAAAAACAAAAAAAAAATTTTTCACAATTTAAGAAAATACAATATTTTTGTAAAAATGTGTAAATGCTATAAAAATCGTTAGATTAAAAGAACTTCTTTTCTTACTACTACAAATTAAGAAAAAAAAAAAATATTTACATGTCTATAGTAATAAAAATTACCAATTCATATGTATACGAAATGTCTTCGTCTTTTAACCATAGTCTGGTAAAACTTTCACGAACAGATACTGACATAATTTCAGAAATGAAGCAAAAAATAATTTTGAAATTAAAAAAAATCGTTGGGAGTTTTGTCCGCTTTTTTTTGGTGTTATGTCCTCGAAGTAAAGCAATCATGAGGCCCAAACTCAGTTTGGGAGTTATGTCCGGGCACCTCGAATTACAAATGGAATTCTGGAATTACAATTAAAATGTTTCCAAATAAATCTGAAAAAGGTGTAGTACTTGCAAATTGTAGTATAAGGGGTTCGGCTATTCTATATAGTTAATGGTCTTTATAAAGTTTGTGGTGTATCCTTGTTCATTACAATGGAATCAAATAGGAGGTACAGTGAACCCACCATCATAAACGATTCTATGAAGCTTATATTCACGAGGTATGCGAATCGAGTTCTAAAGATTGCATTAATTTTAAGTTGACGAAGGATCAATACATGTTTAACCGTATTCTTTTGTGTCATGATTATTAGGCTGGCGATTCTTCTTGGAGGATGATTTTCTAGGAGATTATTTAAAAGGATTCTGTTTTAACAATTTAAAGGTTTTCAATCGATCATTTGATTCCTCTTATATGGATAGAGAGCCACAAAAGTAGTATTTTTCTACACGCTTGTTCTAAAGGTTTCCTATACACAGTAGTTCTTGAGAATGACCATTACCAGTGAATAATTTTTTTATATTTTTATAATATCACATATATTGTCTTTTATTGACTAAAACTATTTACAAGGGCTTCTATACATACAGAAAACAATTTTGCTATTTTATTTTTACGGAAGATATTCATAAAGTGTTATTTCAATTTCTTATATGTTTTAGTTACTTTAACTTATTCTCCATTCACCAATTACAAAGTAAAGAAACATCTACTAGAAATACTTAATGTCTTCTTCTGAACAAATAAAATGTTCATGTATTCATGGAAAATATACCACGAACAATTTGTTTTTCTATAACAAATTGAAAACCTTACAACCACAATGGTCTACAAATGACCTTGACAAAAAGACTTCCAACATTTAAATTTTATATTTTTAATCAAATATATTAAAGAATAGATAAAAGAAATCAAAATAACAGTGCTATTAACAAACAAATCAACAATTAAGAAATTCCTAAGTATTTTTGCAAAAAAAGACAAAGAATTTTTTAGTTTTAATTATTTTTTTAGAAACCATGAGGCAAACACTTCACAAACTAAAAAGCGGATGAATAGTGTGATAGCGTGTGTGTGTTTACCAATTACGCTTTGGAACGAAACAATTAAACAAAAAGAACTATAAAACAGTTCATTTCTATGCATGGCAAAGTTTAGACGGAACCACTACTGCCACCGAATGAATGCTTCGCTGAAAATTGAATTTAAACTAAGGCTCATTAAGAATTGCTTACCACAGTCGACAACAATATCCACAAATTAATTTCTTAATCACATTTTTGTTTTAATATGAAAAAAGAACTAGAAGTGCCTGATGACGTCCACGATAATTGTTACCAAGACAGTGATGAGCTTGATAGTGATGATGATGATGGTGGGAAAACGACTATTAGCGTAAAAAAATCACACAAAAGCT
The DNA here is from genome assembly GCF_047663935.1 of Musca autumnalis. Lineage (NCBI taxonomy): Eukaryota > Metazoa > Arthropoda > Insecta > Diptera > Muscidae > Musca > Musca autumnalis. The sequence continues at coordinate 191,361,974 of NW_027411644.1, forward strand.
GCTTAAGTTGCAGTATTTACAATTTATTTAGGCCTTTTATGATTTTGTTTGCTACCATTAAAAATTGGCTAATTTTTTATTTTCCTACTGAGGAAATAATTTGCTTTATATTTTTTTAGTTATCTATTAATTATCACCAAGTCTTTTTCCCTGCCAAAGTTTGTATAGGTTTCACCGACAAATTTGTTATGAAATTAGTTTATTTAATTTTTGGTGTAGCTATTAATTTCCGCTTTGAAACTATATTCTAATTTAATTACATGCAATAAATTATAAAAGAGACACCGGTTCCGAATAAAAAAGACAATGAACTCTGTGACAAATGGGAGCTAATGGACAAAAGCAGCAATAACATGTAGAAGACAATAGCAAAATATAAAAAAGAACATAAAGGAAATTATGATATATTTCAAGAACTGTAATGAGTTGTATAGATGGGACGTTCCACATTCTGTCAACACAACACTTTTCAAGCGTTATTCGGGCATTCAGTAAAAGACGGGTTTGCATATCATGGCACAAAGTTGGCTTACTGTTTTACTTTTATTTATTCCTTTAGGCTAATGACTGCAGAGAGAATATACATTTCTTTTGATCAGTAGTATGGTGCCGTGACATAACTCCCAACGGACATAACTCCTAAATTTTTTGGAGCTATGTTCGATCCCCTTGCGGACACATGTCCCAATGGGAGTTATATCCATTTTTATACCCTCCACCATTGTATGGAGGGTATATTAAGTTTGTTTTTCTGTTCGTAACATTTGCAAACATATAAAGTATATATATTCTTGATCAGTATAAAATTCTCAGACGATCTAGCAATGTGCGTCTGTCCGTCTGTTGTAATCACTCTAGCGTTCAATTGTGCTTGCACCCTAGTGTCTGTTTACCATAGGAATAGGCAAGTTCGAAGATGGGCCATATCGGCCCACGTGTTGGTATAGCCCCCATATAATGGTACCTTCCGACTTTCGGTATTTTGGGGATTTTAGCTACATTTTTTAGCCAAAATACTTGTAATTTCACGTTTGTGGTTCCCAGTGGCCACAAAATATCTCCACAAAAACCGTCAACATAGGTCTATGTTTTGGTATAGCCCTCAAATAACGGTACCTTCCGATTTTCGGTATTTTGAGGATTTTAGCTACAATTTTTAAACGAACTACCTGTTATTGGACGTTTGAGGTTCGCTGAGGTGACAAAACATCTCTTCTAAAAATTGTCAACATAGGCCCATGTTTTGTTATAGCACCCATATAACGGCACCTCCCGATTTTCGGTATTTTGAAGATTTTAGCTAAAGTTTTTAACCGAACTACCTTTTATTGGACGTTTGGGAGTTCCCAGTGGTCACAAAACATATCGACCAAAAACTGTCAACATAGGTCCATGTTTTGTTATAGCCCCCGTATAACGGTACCTTCCGATTTTCGTTATTTTGAGATCTTAGCTACAATTTTTGACCGAACGATTTGGAATTTGATATTTGAGGTTCCCAGTGGTCATAACATATCTCCACTAAAAACTGCCATCAACGGACCATGTTTTGGTATAGCCCCCATATAACGGTACCTCCTGAATTTCGGTACTTTGAGGATTTTAGCTACAATTTTTGACGGAACGATTTGTAATTTGATATTTGAGGTTCCCAGTGGTCATAACACATCTCCACTAAACACTGCCAACAACGGACCATGTTTTGGTATAGCCCCATATAACGGCACCTTCCGATTTTCGATATTTTGAAAAATTTTAGCAACAATTTTTAGCCAGAGCTCCGATTCACTCGGAAGTGAAAATTTGGGAGGAGGTGGTAATTTTTTTTTGGGTGCAATATTTTTGGTTTTTGTGGGGCAGGTTTATTTGGGGGTGGGATAAGTTTTTGTTTGGTGTTAGGGAGGGGGCAAGTTTCCCCCCTCAACTTGCTCGAATTCGAGAAGAGTTTCACTCGCGAGTGAAATTCGAGGGAATTCGAGCGGTCATAAAAAATCTCCACTAAAAGCTGTCAACAACGGACCATGTTTTGGAATAACGGTACCACCCAATTTTCGTCATTTTGAGGATTTTAGCTACAATTTTTGGCCGAAGTATCTGCAATTCGACATTTGAGGTACCCACCAACAATTATTGACATGGGACCACATTTTGATTTATCCCCATATAAGGTTGCCAACCGATTTCTATATGCATTTTTACCTTATTTAGGTATCAGTGGTTAGAGAATATCTCCGCCTCAAATTGTGGACAGAATAAAAAAAAATTATTTTATGGTTGAGGGTATAAAAACCGAACTTAACGCTTTTTTGCTTGTTAACATTTATGTGATTTTTATTTAAATACAATTTTTATTTTAAATTTATAAGGAAATTAAAAAATTACCTTAAGTGCATATATATTTTTCATTTCATAATATAATTTATAATTGATTTAAAATTTTTAAGAAAATTAAGAACAACTATGTTCAAAATTTGCCTTCAAGCTCATTTTAAATGACCCCTTCGGGAAAATAAAAAGTTTTTGTTAAAATTTGCAAATACTTTCTGAAAAACGAAAAATCCACAGACAAAAATATTAAAAAAAAAAAAATCGCGCGCTTTTTTACAGAAATATTTTCCATATTTAAAAAATAAAATTTTTTTGTCAAATTTGCAAACATTTTTGTTTTTTCAAAATAGTCTGGCTTAATCCCATTCTTGTTGTTCTAATATTAAAAAAAATTATTAGTGTAGAAAGTTTGTCATTGTTCGCCAAGAGGTAGGGCAGGGAAGACTAGTTTCGATCTTCGCCACAGGATCTCATCATTTCCCTTGTTTCTTGTTTATTTTTCAATAACTTCTTCAACAAAAAACTTTTTATACCCAAACATAAATCGTCAGCTCAAAGTATAAAGGTGAACAAAGAAAATAACTTCAATGAGAAGCTTTTCTTCGGCGACCTTACACAACCCCGACTAAAGTGTTTGCAAAGCACAACAAACTTTCTCCACTGTTATGTATCGTTGAATTACAACGAACGCAACATAATAAAATGTTGTTGTTTAAGGACTTTTCGAGGATAATTTTGAAATCTAAACCTAAGATAGTTCGTTTAGTAATGCCTTCACAAGAACAAATAAATCTATACATCCTGTCATAATGGCCAGAGAGTTAAAACAAACCTACCGTGACCAATTAAAATTGCTGGTGGGGACGAAACTGTGGAAAGATTTCCAAACTTAGACCAAGTGCCAGGGTGGACTATGACGATTCATTCCCACTTTTCGGCTTAATTTATCGATAAAACCTCCGCCTCCTCATGAAATGGCCCACTGGTGTCTTAAAGACGCACCCTATTGTAGTCTTCAGACCGGAATTTTGGCAGGTTTTGATATTCTTCCAGTGCATACCTTACCACAGACCTGGCTATTGCTTTTTAAAATGCAACCAGGTTTCTTTGTCTGCACCCCATGTGATGGCGGCCAGCGACTTTAGAAGCTTGATGCTAGCTTCTGATCTTGTCGCAAATAGCTGTGGCTTGCGGGAATGACATGCCATCGAACGTTACACGCAATATCTTGGGGAAGTTAGTGGTCAGAATCCTAACACCATTGACCAATATGTCCAAGAGGAGTTTCATTTCACCCATCCATGCGGTGAGCAGTGTGGCAGTGGCTTTAGCAGTCGTTATTTTTATATTCCTCAGATGAAGGGGCTATACAAAGTCAGATATGTACATACATAGATATTAAACATATAATATATGTCATCGACGATAGGAACCGATGCCAACATCGTAATCATCCGCATACATTATGATTCCTATGTCGATGCGTCGGTGAGAAATGCCAAGGCGGTAGAGTTTAAATAGTTCCTGCGATATCAACTCGCCTTGGTGAATTCCCTGTTTCACACTGCGCGTTTTAGATTTCTTATTTCTGAATTCCACAAACGACTGAATTCCTCCAAACATATAGTTGTCTCTATGTCCTTGAACAGCTTCGCATGGTTGACGGTAACGAAGGCCTTTGATAGGTGTGTTATCATTGAGAATCCGTGTAGACCTACCGATTTGATGATTTTGCGTTTCCTCGACAGAGACGTACCACACTCCACTTCTTTCTATCACTCTCGAATCTATTATTCAGCCGAATCTATTATTCTATTAGTCAGCCTTATTTCCCGGATTCGAGAGTGACCACACCGTTTCCCACAATTTACTTAATCCAGTAACAATGTTGCATTGCTTCAGGTGGTCTAGCCACTTTTTCAGCTAATGCTAGCATACTATCCTGTTGACTTCAAGGGTAAGTTCCCTAACTCTTGGGTCTTTAGAGTCCGTGAGACGAAGCTTATCTCGCGTATTTGCAAGTGCCGTCGCATCTGCTCGAAATTTGGTCAAATTTCGGGTATTTGACCGGCAGGTATATAGCGAGTGGCTGCTGCTGTTATCATGTCTTGGAAAATTCTCTCAGCTACCCGATGATCTGAGCGAATGCGCAGATCTCTGAAAAGGCGATTGGTAAATTCTCCGAACTCCTTGCCAATCAACTTTTTTATGGAAAATTCTCCTCTTACCCTCACCGTTCAAAATGTTAAGCTATTATTTTGCTCGGCCAGCGCTGTACAGCTCTGGTCATTGCTTAGGACGGAATGTCAAAGCTCATGGCGAGTATTGAACCAGACGCTTATTGCTTTCCAAAAACTAACTAATATCAGACACAAGCAGGGCACAAATTTTCATCTCCCACACATTACTGCACCCGCATACATTCCATGTATGGGTCACTTGAGTCAAGCTCAACCGAAATAGGTCTGTACTGGACAAACCGGTGTATTAGGAAGGCAAGTTCTCCTCCTCCTCCACTTCTTGTGCGATCTTTCCGCAGAACGTTGTAACCATCGCAACATTTCAAGCTGCAGGCGGCGGTGAGCTTTATTTCCTAGATCGCGGCGACCATGATGTTTTTTTCGACACATAAAGTCCACAATTTCGCGGACCTTATTGAGGAGACCGTTGCAATTGAATTGCAGGAATGACACATTGCCGTGCCTTTAATCAACAACCTGTGGTGTTAAATGCTGTGTTTGTTGTTGTTGGGGAAATCGGGCGACAACGTTGGAGACACATTGGGAGATATTCTAGCGCAGCAAGAAGCAACAAACCTATCGCAGTAATCCTAGTTGCGACAAAGGCCAGAGCAACTGCATCCATTACATCTCACCATTGTTGACATGTGGTGGATGCAGATCTGGCAAACGGGGTTTGTCTCTATACCGGCACGGACAAAAAATAGCAGCAGGTATTTCGGGATAAATTGCCGCTACCATGTTGAAAAACATGCACTAACACTAACACATAATTGTTGAGGTTACGGCCCCTGGTCGAAGATTCTTCCGAGTCAATCCAGTTCGTAGAACCGGTCGCCGTGGGATTGTCAGACAATTTGTAGTCGATTTAGCTATGTCCGTCAGTCTGTTTGTCTTGCGGGCTGGATCGCACGATAATTTGATAAAATTACCAATTGATAAAAAATATTGTTCAAGTAATATTTTGTCCAAACTTAAATCAGGCCCGAAGATGGGCCATATAGGTCCCCTCTTTCTGGTACCTCCCCGACAAAAGTTAAAAATGTTTGCTAGGCTTGTGTGCACTACAACTCCCGATCAACCGATTTGGTTCAACATTTGGTTCTCGTAATATTTTTTCCAAACTCCTTCGAATGCCTCCCACACAAAACTTTGGAAAAGTGACGTTTAATGGCTTCTCTCGAATCGCTTTGATTATTTTTGCAATCAATCGTATTAAATGCGCCCATTACGACTAATACATTTTTTTCAGGACCAAGCCCATACATCCTGAGAAAATGGCCCGAAAGCTGGAAGAACGCACGATATCTCGAACGATTAGGTCCAAACTTGGCCATAGTAATATTTTTCCAAACTTAGTTTAAATTCAAAGATGGGCAATAGCGGTCCACTGCTTCCAGTACGTCCCCCACAAAAGTTCTAAATTTTTCACTGAAATGGTGCGCATGATAAAGGCAGTAACCGATTTGGTCATTAATTTGTACATCGTAATATTTCCTCCAGACATAGAGCCGCCTCGAATATAAACTATATCGGTCAACTTCATCGAGTAACTCCCACACAAAATTTTAAAATTTTTGGCACAAGTGCAGTTTAAAGGACTCTTGTCGGATTGACATGAAATTTTCATAACGGTAAAATTTTTTCGTGGGCAAGTCTTTACTTTCTGTGATATTGTCCCACAAACTTTAAATTACGATTTGGCGGTATCATTTCACACTGATACCTTTCTTCCAACATCGAGTTCTAAGAAGGGTTACATTGGAAAACATGTTCGGGCACCTCCCTCACAAAAGTTTTAAATTTTTTCTCAAAAAGGTAGCTTGAGGGCTGTTCAAAGATATTTTTCATTTTTTTACCGAAAGGACTTCCTTTGGTCTTATTTACAGCGAAATAATGTTCCAAGCTTCCTGACATGTTCACTGCTTCCTGACATGTTCACTGCTTCCTGACATAAGGACCCAAAACTCCTAAAAAATCCATATCGATCAAGAAAAATTGCTGATAGGCACGATAAGTATCAAAAAGAGTGACTGACATTGGTCCAATCTTTGCGCATCGTAATATTTGTCTCACACATAATCAAGTTCCAATAAGGACTATATCCGTCCACCCTTTCAGGTACCTTCCGGACAAAATATAATTTTTTTCACAAATCTGCAGTTTATAAACAATTGTAGGAGCGTTTTGAAATGTTTACAACACACAGTCCTTGGGGCACATATTACGACAGCATATGTTTTCGGGCGTATGTCCAAATTTCCTGAAATAATAAGTCAAAGCTGTAAAAACTCTACGGCCACCAACTAGCATGATATTTTAGGGGAGGATAATTATTTTTCTAAGCATATATCAAATTCGAAAATAGACTATATCAGTCCAATTCCCCCATAAAAGTTACAACGTTTAGGCTTAAGAAGATGTTGAGGCCTGTTCGCAGATAAAATTGAAATTTTTTCGGATTGTCCTCTCATTACGTATTAAATATTACCGTATTAAAAAAAATCGTTAAGCTCGGCCGGCCCGAACCATTGATCTAAGTTGTCGATTTTTAGTGAAGAAGTTTCGTGACGACTGAGATCCTCAAACGTCCAATTACAGCCAACTCGGCTAAAAATTTTAGCTAAAATCCTCAAAATACTGAAAATCGGGAGGCACCGTTATATGGGCGTTATATAAAACATGGAACAATGGTAAAGATTTTTGGCTGAGAAGTTTCGTGACCACAAAGAGCCTCAAATATCAAATTACTGCTAGTTCGGTTAAAAACTGTAGCTTAAATCCTCAAGAAGTTTCATGCCCACTGTGAACCTCAAATGTCAAATAACAGCTAGTTCGTCCAAAAATTTTAGAAAGATTTGTCAAAAATTGGAAAGTACCGATATAGGTGGGCTTATGAAAACATAGACCTATGTTCACGATTTTTGGTAGAGAAGTTCCGCCACCACAGAGAACCTAAAATGTAAAATTACACCTAGTTCGGTTAAAAATTGTAGCTAAAACCCTTAAAATACCGAAAGTCGAGAGGTAAGGTTATATGGGGCCTATACAAAAACATGGATCTATATAAACTATTTTCTGTGCAGCTTACTTACTTAGCTGGCCCATTACAGAACATTTGTTCCATAGATCGAACTAAGAAAAGATCTCAAGTCCTCTCTGTTTTTCGCTTCGCTTATTGGAATACCGCGCATTTTCATTTCTTCATCCACTTGTATGCTCCATCGAAGCTTAGGCCTCCCGATTCTGCGTGCACCGCCATATGGCATGTATTCATACGCCCTTTTAGCGGGTTCATCATCGTTCATTCTTATGATATGGCCTAGCCAACGCAATCGTTGCATCTCGATACGTTTAACTATATTCATGTCTTTGTATAGCTGATATAGCTCGTGGTTCATGCGACGTCGATATTCACCGTCAACGCAAATCGGCCCGTACATCTTTCGAAGAATTTTCCTCTCAAACACACCAAGCACTGCCTTATCTGCTTGCGCAAGTACCCATGCTTCGGAGCCATACATTAGCACGGGTAGTATCAGCGTTTTGTCTAGTGTTATTTTTGTGGCTTTGTTTTTAAATTGCTTATTTAAACCATAGTAGCATATGTTAGCCAATACAATTCTTCTTCTTATTTCACAAATGATGTTGTTTGTTGTGTTTATGGCAGTGCCGAGGTAGACGAAGTCTTTAACTACCTCAAAATTATAGGTACCAACTTCCACAGTTGGTCCGAGCTCTATGGACGCTTTGCGCGTCGACACTATCAATTTGGTCTTTTCGCCGTTTACTGCCAGACCCACTTTCGACCTTCCTAAAGGTATCAGTTACTTCCTTTACTGTTCGTCCTATGATGTCTGTTTAAGTAAGAATTGATATTTCATTTGAATTTGCATTGTTTGGAAATGCTCGCTTTTCGCACTACTTTCATTGTGTCTAATTTGCATACTCGTTAGAAAACGGCCTACTCCTTTTTTGTTACAACAGTGATCTGTCATCTAGGAGTTTTCTAACGAGTGTTGTTTTTTGCGCCTACGCGACCTTTCGGTATTATTATTGACACTTCGTTTTCGATCGCCATCCGTAACACAGGTAATCTGTTCTCCATACTTTTCCCTTTAGTTAATTTTATATTTATTATTTACTCAATAAAGCTTCTGCTTTTATATTCTTTGAAACTAAAACGTTCGTGTTTTTATTTCTCTTTTTCGAAACGCAATTTCGGCGCCTTTACAATGTCTATGTCATCAGCATAAGCAAGTACGAGGGCAGTTCGGAAACTTCTTAGCCTAGCACAAAAAGCGCGGTATAAACAGAAAAAAGTTAAGTGTTTTGGAAACTTTCATCTCTGTTATGAACACATGTTAAATTTTGTTTCGATCTGACAACTCCTTCATATAGAAACAGGTGTTCAAAAAAGACGCATCCGCAATTTTTTACAATGGAAAAATTAGAAATGCGTGCTGTCATAAATATTTACATAAAAAAGGTTTATCGGGACAAGAAATTCATAATGATATGGTGAATGTGTTAGGTGAAAGTGCTCCTTCATATGCAACAGTAAAAAATTTGGTTGCTGAATTTAAACGTGGTCGTACAAGCATTGAAGATGAACCACGTAGTGGACGTCCAAAAACAGCAACAACAACAGAAATTGTAGCCAAAGTGCATGATATGGTATTAAATGATCGACGAATAAAAGTGCGAGAAATTGCTAATATCATGGGCATCTCAAATGATCGAGTCCATTTAATTTTGCATGAAGAACTACAGATGAAAAAGCTTTCTGCAAGATGGGTGCCGCATTTGTTAACAGTCGATCGAAAACGCATAAGAATGAACATTTCTCAAGCTTGTTTGGATCGTTTTAAGCGAATAACTGTTGATGAGATATGGATCCACCACTATACTCCAGAGACAAAAGAACAATCCAAACAATGGACTAAAGCTGGAGGAAGTGCCCCAAAGAATTCAAAAACAATTCAATCGGCTGGTAAGGTTATGGCAACGGTTTTTTGGGACTTCAAAGGTATTTTATTGATTGACTATCTGCAAAAGGGTAAAACAATAAATTCAGAGTACTATTGCAACCTTTTGGGTCAATTAAATGTACAAATTCGAGAAAAACGCTCTGGCTTACAACACAAAAAAATAATTTTTCATTAAGACAACGCACCAGCGCACAAGAGTGTTTTAACAATGGCTAAAATCAACGAATTAAAGTACGAGTTGCTTGACCACCCACCTTATTCTCCTGATTTAGCTCCCAGTGACTTTTACTTGTTCCCAAATCTAAAAAAATGCAATTACAGTTGTAAACCACTATTTTGAAGATCTTGAGGAAAACTATTTTAATCAAGGGATAGAATTGCTAGAAAAGCATTGGACTAAGTGTATTGAAGTTTCAGGAAATTATATTGAAAAATAAAAATATTTTTGAAAAACTAACTATTCTCTTTCATTGATAGGCTAAGAAGTTTCCGAACCGCCCTCGTAACATGTGACTATTGGTGTAGATCGTGCCATTTCTTTTGACATTTGCATCTCGTATTACCTTTTCCAGCTAAATGTTCAATAAGTCACACGAAAGACTGTCTCCTTGTCTGAAACCTCTTTTGGTACTAAACTCTTCAGAGAGGTTCTTTCCAATTTTAACTGATGACCTAGTGTCAGTTAAAGTCATCTAGCAAAGCCGGATGAGCTTTGCGGGGATACCAAATTCAGACATTGCATGGAATACCTTTGATCGGAGGGGACTGTCGACAAAAAGGTGATATGTGTCTATCTGCATCTCTTGGGTCTTCTCCAGGATTTGCCGAAGGGTAAATATCTGGTCAATGGTGGACTTGCCAGGTCTAAAGCCACATTGGTATGGTCCAATTATTTCGTTGACCATTGGCTTTAGTCGTTCGCACAATATCCCTGACACTATCTTATAGGCAATAGGGAGAAGACTTATGCCCCTATAGTTGGAGCAGGACACAGGATGCTCAGGTTCCAATCGTCGGGTACGCATTCTTCCTGCCAGATGGTGCTAACTAACTGATGCATACACCTTATCAGCGCGTCGCCTCTGATTTTAAACAGATCGGCTGGTAAGAAATCGGCTCCTGCTGCTTTATTATTCTTCAGCCGGTTGGTTGCTGTTTTTACCTCATCTTGGCCGGGTGCTATACATTCTATACCATCTTCTTGGATTGGATCTGTGGTATCATCGTCTTCGCTACTATTGGATACCAGCAGATTGGAAAATGCTCCTTCCATATCCTGAGCACGCTATCTGTATCTGTTACCAGATTACCTTGCTGGTCTCTACAGGAGGATGTGCCTGTACCAAAGCCATCTGTTTGATGTTTCACTCTTTGGTAGAATTTTCGAACTTCATTCTGACTCCTGTACATCTCGATTTTTTCACACTCCCGCTTTTCCATTTCTCTCTTTTTCTTGCGGAAAAGACATTTCTCTTCTCTCCTTTTTTCCCAATATCTCTCTCGTGCGCTACTTTGCTACTGATTGTAATGTAGCTCTATATGCCGCATTTTTCTCTTCGGTACCAGCACGACACTCCTGGTCATACCATGAATTCTTTGTGGAGGTCTCTGGAATCCAACTATGGATTTTGCGGCTGTTTGCATGGAGTGGGCAATATTTTGCCATTGTGTTGTTATGTTATCGGGACAAGGAGTGCTCTCATTAAGCAATTGGGCTAGTTGAGTGGAATATACTGTGGCTATCTGTTGTGTTTGCAGCCTATCCATGTCCAACTTCCGCGTTGTGTCTGTTCGTGCTTTAGTTGCAACGTTTAGACGGGTACGTACCCTTGCTGCAACAAGGTAGTGTTCCGAATCAATGTTTGCGCCTCGGAACGATCGTACATCCAACACGCTCGATGAATGTCTTCCATCTAGCACAACATGATCAATTTCATTCACTGGGGTGAAGCTGGATACAAGATGTTTTAGTCTCCGACTAAATACGCAACCAAACTCATGCTTTACGTCATGGCAGCTATAATACAGTGCTTCACCTTTAGGTGTTGTTGTGACGCCTTTCCCAATCCATACCCTGTCGGACTTTTATTAACCAATTGATAAAATGATTGATAATAGATCGATAAATTTTAAACTGACTAAAACCTGGCTGAAAAGTTATCTAGAGATGAACCACTTTGAACAGAAACAATTTTCGGCAGTTGTCCATGTCTAGATAACTTTTCGACCAATATAAAGTTAGTCGAAAAGTTATCTAGAGATTAACCACTCTGAAAACAGAAACATGTACCGTCTGCAAAGTATTTGTGTTTGTCGAAGAAATAAGGCACAAATGTATAAATAATTCGCACTTGCTTTTTCTTAATATTCTTCGTATAAATGCAGCATCCAGTTATAGAATACAGTGTTGATGGACTGAACATATTCGTACATATTACTCACATTATTCTGGAATTAAAAAGGAACACAAAGGAAATATACAAATTTGCCCCTTCTTCTCTCTAACAAAAGAGAGAGAGAGAGAGACAAAGAGAGGGAGCGAGAGAATATGAAAAGTCAAAAATAAAAAACACACAGAAACAAAAATTGTTTTTTTTTCACATTATGTTTTAAACTGACTAAAAATAGGCAAAAAAAAGTTAGTTTATAATCAGTCGAAAAGTTATCTGGCGTTGGACAATACTGACCACTCAGGCGCTCATCGCCTTGTAAAATTAGTCAGTTGGCATAAGGCAAAATAATCGATAAAATGCCACTTATGTTTAAAAAAAAGTTAGCTTTATGTGAGCTTTAAATCGGCCACAGTCCCTACAGGGTAGTATTTCCTGTATGGCAGTAATATCGGCCTTGTACTTTTCAAGTAAGTCTGCCAATACGAAGACTGCACCTTCTCTATAAATAGTGCGAACATTCCAGGTGCAGATTCGCAGATCATGGTCCTTAAAACGTTTGCGGGGTTTGTTTTTCTTTTCTTTCGTTTTTTCATAGTAGGCTGTTTTTTCTAAGGGAGGGTTACTAACCCGACGCCCAAACCCAAGATTTTAACGTTCTTATGGGTGAACGCGCGGCACATGTTAAAGGCAGTTCCCCAGGTGACACCACGGGGAGATCAGTGTCCACTTTAGATGAAAGAGGGACCAAGATAAATCCTGGGCTTTGCCATGTTAAAACCAGTCAGGTATCTTCCATCCCCTACGTCACCCTTCTGTGCAGCTTAAATCCTCAAAATACCGAAAATCGGGAGGTACCGTTATATGGTGGCTTTATCAAAGCATCCACCTATGTTGACAATTTTTGGTGGAGATGTTTTGTGATCACTGATATTCTCAAATGTTAAATTACAGGTAGTTCGGTCCACAATTGTAGCTAAATGTAGCTAAAATCCTCAAAATACCAAAAATTGGGAGGTAATGTTATATGCGGGCTATACCAAAACATGGAATTTTGTTGAAAATTGTGGGGATGTTTTGTGACCACTGGAAACCTCAATTGTGAAATTTCACGTAGTTTGGTCACTTAATAACCACTGGGAACATCAAATGTGAAATTGCAGGTAGTTCGCTCCAAAAATGTAGCTAAAAGCCTCAAAATACCAAAAATCGGGAGGTATCGTTATATGCGGGCTGTACCAAAACATGGATTTTTGTTGAGAATATTTGGTGGAGATATTTTGTGATCACTGGGAACGTCAAATGTGAAATTGAAGGTAGTTTGGTCCAAAATGTAGCTAAAATCCGCAAAATACCGAAAGTCGGGAGGTACTGTTATATGGGCGATACACCAAAACATGGGCCGATACAGCCCATCATCGACCTTGACCTGATTATGGCAAAAAACGATACTCCGGTGCAAAAATCTAGCGCCCTTGCTCAATTGTTGCGGACGCTAGAGTGATTACAACAGTCTTATACGGGGAGATCGACTCAGAATTTTATCATGATCAAGGTTATATTTGCTTTATAGGGCCGCAAATGCTTATTTCAATGCGATACAAACGGAAAAACAAACTTAATTTAGCCTCCATACTATAGTGGAGGCTATAAAAACAACCCATACTGGATTTGTTTCTTTTCATTATGCCGCAGTCTGAGGGTACATTTCTGTCAGCAAAACCGATTGATTTTGTGATTGTGTTTTTTAATAACAATATTCTTATTTGCGATTGAATGGTTTGATAATCCTTGTTTAGTATTAAATTCTTTTAATATGCATTCAAATTCACTTACCTATTTTGCTTACTCACTCTATACTGTTGAGTTACATGTTTGTTTCTTAAGTCTTTCGTTTTGTTCCATACAATGTACTCAAGATTACCTTAAATATTTTTAGTGAAAAAACATAATAATTATCAATTATTATATTTTTTGTCACATCATGCTCAATATAACTGATTGTCAGTTTATTTCAATTTCGTTTTCAATGATAATATCTTATTACTGAAATTATTTATTTAACATTCATCTGCAATGATATAACAATATTTTTGTGTGAAAATATATTCATTTAAATGAACTACTCATTGGATGTTATTTTTTGCACAAAAAAGTCCGAATTAAATGATAAATAGCTTTATGATGAATTGCCTATAATAATAAAAACGTTTAGAGCCATATCTTATGCTGAATTGTTGTGTGCGTATGTGTGTGTGTGTGTGATTGTATTTGCCGGTATTTATGAAATCAATGATTTATTAGTGAATATAAAAAAGTGCCAGTTTGTCCATGTGTGTGTGAGCTGCTGCTTTGCCTCTTTGATGTTGTTTTAAATAATCCGACTGACTAGTTTAAATGTTGTTTGTGGCATTTAAAACGTATGGGGGTTTTTGCTGGCCGCTTGGTTACTCTGCCGATCACTATGACCAATGGTTATTACCAACGATCTTCATTAAATTACCGAACATATGTTCGTTCAACGCATTAAAGTGTTAAATGTCAAAACGGCACCGCATGTATTCTCACATGAATTGCCGATATTTTTTGTTTAAATGTGAATTGTTTTGTATTTGTGTTCATGGCTTATAAAGCAGCGCCATAAGAAAAATAAAAACATTTTGAAAAATGTCTATTTAAATATTAATGCGTCTATGCTTAAATTAAGAGGCGTTCAAAATGAAAAAAGATATTCAAAACTTATTACGACGTGTTGACTTATTGGATGTTCATTTGACTTTATGATGTCGATGCTAGTAGGCTTATATTGAGAATAGTTAATTAGTTTAAAGCCATTTAAATGGAAAGGTGATCGAAGTTAATCTCTTTTAATTACCATTGAAATATTGATGTTTAATTATGTAACTGAGAGAACTTTAAGCAGTTTGGGCGTATATATTTTTTAATTAATAGAATGGGGTGGGATCTTAAATTATTACCATTGAGTAATTTGTGTTGATACGCTAATATAAAAACTCTGATAAGCTAATATAAAGGAATGTGGTTATTTAAAGTAGTGAACGGAAGTCCATTTTAATATATGACAAATAAGAACGGAGTTACGTTCAGCCGGGTTTTTATTCATTCCACCACGAAATGTATTAAAGTAAAGTATTCTGAAAGTACTAAGTTCTCCATCCTTGGAGGAGCAGAATATTTTAACTGATAACGTAGCATTTGGGAACTGACCGAATTACTACGTTATTGAGAAAAATCTATATAGAGAGATTATTTTGTGTGAGAATTTCAACTTGTGCGTTAAGAACAACTTCGTGATATAAAAGTGTTCGTTACAGAGAAGTTCGTTATAGAAAAGTTCGACTGTAATTTTCTTCGTGGAGGTTTTCTACCCATTGAGAGTCCAAGTTACATCCACTTCAGAAGGAAAATGTAGGAAAACCCTTTACATACACATTATAGTTTCAGAATCCGCAAAAACTTCCCAGATGTAAGTAAGCTCCTTTCATTTAAAGTTGATTGAAGAGCACCGTGAATGTGTTGTAGCCGCACGGGAGACTAAATACGAAATTTCAGTCCTCTCGTTTAAGTATTGTGACAAAAACGTTCAAAATGCAGAACATCGGGGGAATCTCTTTATATGGCTATACGAGGGCTGCACGATAACTTTGTGGCCTAACAATGCGAATCACAAATATTTACCATCAAACAAACAAACATTTATACACTTTTTCATGCGCTCAAACCAGGCTGCGGAATCGAGCCATTTTTCCTTCGACTCCGACTCCGACTGCAGGCCAGTTTTTTCCACGACTCCGACTCCGGAGTCGACTATACCTATACTTGGACCATATCACAGCGGATCCACTTGTATGGAGAAAGTGGCCAAAAATATTTAGAGTGTAAAAATCAAGCCAATGCTCCGTTTCGATCTTTGTGCTGCTGCGAAGAGTGTTTTAAGAAACCACGAGCGTGACATTCTCCCCTTTTTCCCCTCTGAAGTGGGTATACGGTAAGAATTTTTTTGTGCTGTTGATACAAAATGACATGAAGCCGCGCGTGGCAGCTTTAGTCAGCGACCCACCATTTACAGTCTGGCACTAGATGGCAACTGATTTTAATCCTGAATAATCTTAAACCCATGACCTACTTTGGAAAATTATCCCCGAGGTGGGCTCAGGTGGCCATCATGACTAAAACTTTAGGTCAAATTTAAGTATATGATCGAATTGGCATTAAAAAGTACACTAAGCAAATGTGCAGCTAACTAGAATTCCACAACACGCTAGAACACTAATGAAAATTAAGCTATTGCCACCTCCTTCAAAATCCACTATAATATTTTGCTATACGTGAATATATTTACTTGCACTTAAAATATAGGTTGTACTCACAACAAAAAATATTAGTCAAATGTAACGACTTTTGAAGCTATTATTAAGAAGATCGCGTTCGAATGAAACAAAAACTAATATATTTTTAAAAAGGTCCATGTCATAGCTGTCAGAGCTGCCAGATGTTGTACCAAAATTTTGACATTCATTTTTTATTTTTGGCCAATGATCAACCCACTGTGCATATATGCTTATGTTATTTTCACTAAGGTATTTGTAATGTATTTTCCATATTGATTCTGCTGTATCTTACATCAAAAAAAAACAACAGAAACAAATTAGAAAGTTTTAGTCGGTTTTGCCGAAATATATGTAGGGGTATATACCGTCAGATCATCATTTTAAAATTCGGTTGGATAAAAATTCCGTTTAAATTTGAATAACCTACTTTAAAGCTCTACGAGTATACATACTAATTTCACAGATAGATGCTGGACGGCGAATGAAGGCAATGCCGATAATTTAACATGCAAAAAGAGATCACCTTGATGTAATAGCATTTCTCTGCATACATATTTCATCAAAATTTTAACGCTTATATAAGAGGTTCTGAAGTAGAAAAACTTTGTTCAAGAATGTGGGATATGACAACAAAATCTTCTTCGGATTATTTAATGCAAATGACAAAACTTGTAAATGTATGTAAATGTAATCCGGATCATAAGTACTAGATGGGGGTAAGCAATTCAAGACCAGGCTTTAAATTGGTACTTAACATAAGTCCACACATTTTGAAAATTTGTGAAATTGTACCCGAAGAAAAATTTGAAAAATTGTATCAAAATATTCCAGATTTATCGTGAACACCAGCCAAAACATAGGCAGGTTAGGTTAGGTTTAGAATGCGTAGCTGCCATGCTGGCAGCCACTCCACTCGGAGACCTTGAGGTCCATTGTGATCATCCAGACTATTGACTTATATTGATTGTAGAGGTGAGGCTGTTGTTGTGATGAGATGATGTGTAGATTGATCCGGTTATTGATTTGTGAAAAAAATAGGCAGACCAATAGGTCTTTTCATAGAAATTGTTCTAATCTCTTCTTTGTATGTTTCCTCTTAGAAGATTTTAGGACTTATGTAGAAAATATGTTGGTCTTCATATTGATAACACTATGCAACACTGAAAATGCAAACAACTTCTAGTATGGATTTTTTGAAAGTACATATTTAGACTACAGAAACCCTAGTTAGGTTTTGTCCTGTCAGATCCAGTTCGGATTTTATGGCCTCATCTAAACTGGGCTAAAACTACACTTTTTTGCATTTATCAGGCCTTTATCTCAGAAACGTATAGGAATTTGGCCTTGCTGGCTTTAGCAATATTGTAGCCTTAAACTAGTAGAACTTATCTGTTGAACACACTACACTAGAAAAACTTCATCTAGGGCATCAAAATCGATAAAATATGGAAAATTTTACATAATTTCTGGAATTCTGGTTGGTGTCAGCTAAACTATTGGAAGTTGAACCAAGTAACCTTTTGCAAAAATCATCCAAATAATGTTCTCAGCAATTCTTCAGAACATTCTGAAACTCTAAAATGCTTACTTCATGTTGTTTCAGCGGTATTTTGCATCATATATCTTACAACACGTATTTCAAACACAGTTCACACCAACAGTTTATTCTCGCATTTCGGATTTCACTACATTCACCCTTATTACGGTTGGCGTAGTCGTAGACGTTCAAGTGACGTAGACGTTGTCGTAGGCGTAGTCGTAAGATACATTTTTATATGATGAAAATTTATATACAACGACATTTTTTGTCTTTTATAGCATTTTATGTCCTTAAAAAATCGAAAGAAATACATTTGTAATTCCCAGAACGCATTTCTTCGTCTAAATACAACATTTATTTTTTGATACGACAAATCGGTATTACGTATGGCGTAACACGACATATTGGTATTACGTATGGCGTTGAAATACGAGGAAAGAGTCGTGACCGATTTTGTAAACGACAGCATATAAAAATAAAAACAAATTAATTTCAAAAGAATTTTTTGGCAATGATTGTTAAAATATATTGGAAAATAACTATAATAAATACAATTTTACTACTTTGATTCATTTGCATAAGATAAATTTCGTGTCTTTATCAGATGACAAACTTTCTATTGAAAATTTGTTAGAGTACTCATATAACGATTGATGCAATGTAAATTTCTTAGTTCTTGCTCAAAAGATGATTTCAAACGAATTGTTTTACAATTAAAAAATATATATTTTTTAAATTTTGTATGAGAAAAAAATTGTCGTTGTCGTAAATGTTACGTGGTACCAAAAAATATCCCTACGACAACGACTACGCCAACGACCACAAAAACGTCTACGCCAAACACTTATTTTGATTGTAAAAACTATAGGGTTAGTTTTTCTTCTAAATTAAAAGTTTAAAAATGATCTACTAATAATTCTAATTATGTTTGTTACCAAAAGAATTCTTTAAAATTGAAATTTTTTGCTTTTTTGTTCAAAAACATACATAATACCAATTAGACGTTACGACACGTCAGCTTGCAATTTTGGATACGACAACGCCAACCGTAATAAGGGTGATTATTGACATTTTTATTAAATCGTCGTTGAAAAATGTACTGAAAACAACGGCATAGAGGCATTTTACAACAATGACATGTTCTGAAGAGTTGTGTATTACATTCCAGGGAATATTTTTCCAAAAGAAAATGTTCAGAAAAAATTAACGGTTTTGGAGATACGGTGCGAAATGTATAAAAATTTTTGAATTTTTGCATATATTTTGGAATTTGAGGCAATAAATGTAGTTATTCGAGTTTATTATTTCTCCAAATATTTTATTCTTGTCCTTATCTACAAATTTGCTTCGGAGGTCAGAAGAAGATTCGTATTGGTTTCAGAGATATATCCCCGAATTTCTTTAAAAACGCAATATTTAACCATATTTAGATGGGGCCATAAAATCCGAGCTGGACCTGACACAACAAAACCCAACTAGGCGTTTTTTTTCGTTTGGGTCTGTACTTTCAAAAAATCCACAGTTCGAATTGTTTGCACAAGATCACCTTAAAAATGCTGCACAGTGTAATCAATAGGATTTCTCATAGAAGACCACAAGATGAAAAAACCCGTGGACTTCTAGCAAAAGACTTGCAGGACTTCGATAAAAAAAAACAAACAAGTCAAAACAAGTGAGAGTAATAGTAGGAAGGGAATGATCATGTCATATCCTACACCACTACTCCTGGAAACTGACTTTCCGCGAAATGTTTTGAATTTAAATTATATTAAAAAGTATATTTTAAATGTTGTATACTTCTAAGTTAGATTTGTAAGTCAACACTTTGATCCCAAAATATTGTTCACATAATGTCAATGTTATGTTGGAAGACATATAACGAAATCTAATAAAGGACACAGTCAAACTGAAACAACAACTACAAAAACTGTTGCTTGTTATACTATACATGTTGCAGGTCCTTATTGAAAGGCTTACTTTTTGGAATTCCAATAAGGTACCTGAAAACTTTACATAATATTTTAAGCACATGCCCTAGCAAAGATTTTGATTTTTATACCTTTACGGCAATGATCGGATCGTCATCTACGAACCGTTTGTATATGTATACGTAACAAAATTACTACCAAATCCGTCTTGTATAGTTGACTTTATCTATCAGGAATTCTCAGTCATGTGGCTAAAATATGATGTAAAGTTTTCAAGCATCTAAATTCAGTAAAGATCCAAGAATTAGTCCGATAGAGTTTTCTTCTTTCAATAAAAACCTTTCACGACTATAGCAAGAACATTGGCACTATGTAAATTATAAATTGCAACTTATCTCTTAAAATCGATGTTAAATGAATAATACTCAAGTTTTCTAACCAAAAGTCATCCATCCTATGGAATAGTAACAAAATTGAAGTTTCATTAAATTGCTTTACTTCGATTGTAACATCTGTGAAATGTTTCCTTTATTAGTTTTCGTTATATATTTTTCCATATAATAATGATATGATGTGGGTAATTTATTTGGATCGAAGTGTAGACCTTATCGATCAAACTTAGAAATATTTAGTATTTAAAATATCTTTTTTAATATATTTTAAATGCAAACAATCCAGTTACTATATGTGTTTGTATTCATATCTGAACCCGACCACCATACAAAATGTCGTGAAGATCGGTCTTTAATTTTGCCTGCAGTTTGATTAAAATAAAAAAATTAAAATTGCATAATAAAAAGGGGTCAAGGGGTCATTTCGTGTTACATGGATTTTGGTCAAAACAAATTTCTAATACACTTTTCACCTTAAAGTGAAGTTCTAAATAAGTGGGATCTAAAACCAGTGTTTCAAAGTGTATGTAAGTTTTTCCATAAATGTGGCGGTATGTTAAAAAATCGACTCAGCTTGAACACTTACGCAAAAGGTGGAATTATACATTATTATATTTTCATGAAACTTAACATCAATTTGTCCAATTGGACAAAAAAAAAATAATTATAATAAAGTCTTTACTTACACGTTTTCTCATAGTTTTCTTATAAAATTAATAAACGATTCCAAAATTTATTAATGTTCATCTCTGTAGCATATAAAAATTAAATAAAAATTCTTTTGATAAATTTAGAAAAAAAAAAATTTTGCCCGGAGTCGAGCTTTTTTCACGACTCCGACTCCAGACTCCGACTCCGCAACCCTGGCTTAAACCAATTGTTGAAGCACTTTTTGTACTCTGATTGGGGCACCTCCAATACTTGGATTTTGAACACTTCAACAGCATCTTCTGGCGACGAAAATAGTTCACCACGTTTTTTTCTTGATGTGCGGGAATAAAATTAAGTCATTGGGTGCAAAGTCTGGGCTGTACGGCGGAAGACCCAACAATTTGACATTGGCTGGTCAAAAAGGCGTTGCACAATGGTCAAAACCACTGATCTAGCGACGCGAAATAGTAGCTTGCAAACGAATTGAGATATGTTTCTGACATTTTGCACAAACTCAGCTTTTATCTGTGGGTAAAAATGGGTCGAGTAACGGCTAATGTTTTGGTATAGCTCCCATATAACGGTATCTCACGATTTTCGGTATTTTGAGGATTTCAGCAACATTTTCGTATCAGTTTTATCTCGAATATATTTGATTTTTTTGCAAATACTTTTGCTGGCGGACCCTATTATGACAAACAATTTATTTCCTGGGAAAATTACCCGAATGCTGTAAAAAACTTACGGTCACGGATAGTGGCTGCTGGTACCTTAAAAAATTGCTGATGGGCGCGATAACTATCGAAATGAATGACTTCCAACATTTGATATACTTCCAAATTAAATTTATGAGAAAAATATCCGCATTTTTTCGTGAAGATAAATATCCCACAAGTTTCTATAGTTTTGGCGCAAGCTCTGAACATGTCTACAATTTGGTGATTACAGGGTAGACCTATGTGATGCGTTCGTTTCTTGATGTTTTTATCCTTGCTGTTTTCACCTAATTTTGTGCAGAGAGAACTTAGTTCTAACTTCTAACATTGATGATTACAGGGTTGATCTGTGTGCTGCGTTCGTCTCCTAGGTTGTAGCACGGAAAATGTTATCCCTGATTTCTTAGCGGAGGAACCTAGTTTTCAAGTTCGGATTTTACTGATATTTTCTTTGAGTGGGTTATGCCTCAACTGTCTTTCTGATTGCAACTTTCCGTTTTATCCCCTACTTTCAAATGGGTGCGAGCCTTTACTACAACATTTTTCGCTAAACTGATGTCCACAATAAATCTCGAAGTGACTAACATATCGTAAGCACATCATAATATTTCCACGTGAACCTAAATCAGGTTCGAATATAGACTTATCGGACAGTTTAATACCATTTCTCGAATATATTTGATTTTTTGCAAATACTTTGTGCTGGCGGTACAATTTATTTCTTGGGAAACATACTCGAATGCTGTAATCTGTAGTCGGTAATGGTACCATAAAAAATGGCTGATGGGCGCGAAAGCTATCGAAATGAATGACTTCCAAAGTTTTATGCACTTCCAAATTAAATGTATAAGCAAAAATGTCTGCATTTATTCGTGAGGATAAATATCCCACAAGTTTCTATATTTTTGGCGCAAGCTCGTACTTTCAAAAGAGGCCAAACAATTCTGCATACCCCCTAAATACGTATATAATTTTTGAGGAAAAGACTTTGGTTATGTAGCCGGTCGATTTATCCATAGATATCCGTCGATGGAATTACAGCTATGATTAGCCTTGGAGTTGTAATCTATTGGTAACATTCAATTTACCCATATTTACACATCGAGTGTCATGGATATGGGCGGATATAAGACTGGTCTGATTTATCGCTTGTTTTTCATTTCTCGTGGCAAATATGGAGACGAGATGCATTAGATTCAGTCTTATCATATCTCCACAGTCAAATTCAATCTCAATAGTCATGGCCTATTTGTTCTAACCAAAATCCAATCAACACCCTTCCTTGATATATGCATATTATCCCATACTTTACCCATCTTCCGTTGGTATATTTGCTTGAAATATTTTGCATATTCACGTTTAGCAAATCGCAACACATTTGCCAAAAAACAAATACGAAACGAATACATACTCTAATAAATAATTAATTAATGTTGCTCTGCAGTTGCCTGTCAAAGTTCCATATAATAAATGGCTAATAAAGAATTTGGTTTTAATTAAGCCACAAATGCAGTCATTTTACAGTGGGCTAAGCGACAATGCTGCATCAAATCAGTTTCATCTGAAACATTTCTTTATCTCCATTCCGTGTATATTTCAAGTTTCGAAGAAATCCAACAAGTATTCACTAGAGAATAAATTTTTCCCGAACAATTGTCCCCACTGTTAGCTTCAGTTATTTTAGCCTGTTTTTTTTTTTTTGAACAGTAATATCCGATTTCAAATTTAATTTTTTAATCCAAGATTTATGTATATCACACAACTGGTCTTCCACCCAATCCACGCACTTTGATATTTATGACTTTGCGGTAGATTAGTTATTCAATTTAACGCCTTTAGTGGTTCGATTTGGTATAATTTAACGGTTACTTTTTCAAAAAATTTATTATATCACAGAATATGTACTGGGATGGGTGTTTCTAAAAGAAGTTGGGAATATTTGCTCTAGACGTGTTTGGACTAAAAGTAAGTAAGCAATTTCTTTTGTCCACCGCCGACTCATAATTTATGACTAGTTTGTCAACATAATTATTTATTAAAATCATTTTAATTAGAAGAGCAACTTTGACTATGTTTCAAGACATTGCAAATGGCAAAATAAATATTAATCGCTTGAATACATTTTTGTAAGGCATTGTGTGACTTTAAGTGTTACGGTTATCAATAACACTGTGCAACACCAAAATTATTAACCATATTCTGACACCGCAGCGTGATAGAATACAAAAAGTAAGAAGATACGTGTCCCGGCGTTTTTTCCTATCACTTCAACTTTCGCGGTTATGGGCCCTCAAAGACCTGAGGCCTTGATGTCAAAAGGGATAATTTTGTCAGGTACATATCTACTAAACCGCTAAGAATTTAGGTTTACTCGTAGAGAAAAAGTTGTAGCTCTCGTCTTAGATAATTGTGAATAATTGTGAACACATAAAATCCATTCTACCTCACTTTCAAGGTCAAAATCGTCAAAGTCAAATTTCCCTTTTAATTTTTTCTCGGATTTTAGTCTGCAGATATCAAATCAATCAAAATTGAAGCAAACCAGCAACAAGAAAAATGTACCTTAGATCTTAGTAAACAACTTTCTAGGACATACGAACTTTATAGAAACGGTTCTTAATGGTCAAAATAACAAATCAAATGCGATTCTTATACCCTAGACAGATGGCAGCGTTAATTTGCATTAACTGCCTTAATTCAAATTAACTCGTGCATTATCCACATTCTTAATGCACAAAATCAAAGGAAATTTAAACTGAATTTAGGTATTTCAATATGGCAATGCTGTAAAAGAGAGCCCATATTCATGTAGGAGAGAGAGAGCATATTCATGCTCTGAGACACAATTTGCATTGAAAATCAATTGTCTTTTGTCAAATGTCCATGTTTAAGAAAATAAAAAAGGAAAACAAATCAGAAATGTTCGCGTTTCTTTCAAATAAGTAGTGGTCTTTTTCGAATAGAATAGCAGCTAATCGTTTTTCCGGCCTTCTATCAAATCTATTTTTAAAATTTTTATTTTGACAAGAATTTCATTACCCACCATACCAATTCTATCGAAAATAATATCTTCTTCAAATGTTCCTTTAGAGTTTGCGACATTTTTTAATATTAGAAAGACTCAAAAATATCGCGAATAAATTAAATTTATTTTTGCATTATCGTGGTGAAAAAGTCAATGGTTGAAAGTATATTTGTTTCGCATATTTTGGCGAACTTTTGTAAAACTTTATGAAATGGTCTGCTGGGTACATACAAACAACACAAACAGCTGTTTCATAAATGCAGAAACTATCGTCTGTCAGGGTAAAAAGTTAATTCAAATTAAGCAATTTTTAATGCAAATTAACTCTGCCGTCTGTCTAGGGTATTATCCTTTTTTCTCGGTTCCTGCTCCACAGATACTAAACCGTTCAAAATTCAAGAAAACAACGGACCACAATAAATTGGCAATGATATCAGCAAACATTTTTCTGGAACATACGACCGGTTCTTAAATGTGAAAATAGCCAAAAACTTTTGAAAATATTCGATTTATATATTTTTTTCTCCGATTCCGGTCCACAGATACCGAACCGCCCGAAAATTAGGGATACAGTCAACTACAAAAATGTACCTAAAATGTCAATAAACAACTTTCTAGAAAATAAAAAGATTCTAGGATTACAGTAGAAAATCCCGTTTGTTTTTCTTTTTCAGTTCATGAACAAACTGACATGGAAGGCATTGAGGTCATCTCAAATTGATGAAACATTATCACCAAACAAAGCTATAAAGCATTTTTTCAGGCGCTATTGGGGGCCAATCAAAAAAATCATTACGTCATAACTCAGAAATATCAACTATGGGATCCTTTTTGTTACTTAATATACTCAATATTGGCTTTCATTCCCAAAGGGAATTTTTTACCCCTATACCTTTGATTCCATTTGGTGTCACAGCGTAATCAGTAGGATATCCCAAGAGACCACAATGTCCTTCGACAACTTTAATAGAATTGTGAGTTTATTAATTGTGTCTACCGATTTCTCCATAATCTTTCAAGACCCTAATATACTTTTTCAGTTAAATATTTAAGGCCTCGTCACATAAGAAGCATGGCATTCTTGCTTAAGTCATATCTGGTAAATGAGTCTTTTTAGTCTTTTATAAGATATGATTTAAGCAAGAATGCCATGCTTCTTATGTGTCGATGCCTTTATGAGCAATTAACATTCTCGGCCTTTATTTTGAATTATATTTGGGTTTTTTTGAAGTTTACCGCGAACAACAATCGATTTACGTATATTTCTAGCATGGTTCTATTCTGGTGAACCATGTAAAAATGCTAAAATATGCATATATTTCCATAAAGAGAGTAAAAAGTACCGTTATAACGTACATATATGTGAAACATGTTAGGTTTTGAAATTTTGGCTACTATATACTCCACATGTCCACAAAAATATGACTAACTAATTCCTCTCCTATCGTTATATATAACTGTAGTTGTAAATTCAATGAGGTTGGTTCTAATCAGATGAACCGAAGTGTACTTTGTGTCGACGATTGATGTTTTGGTAAAAAAGTGTTTTGTTGAAGAAGTTATTGAAAAATAACTTCGGTGGATAATATCCACAAACAGAAAACCAGGGAACTGATGAGAGCCTGTGGCGAGGATGCCCTTGGCGAACAATGCCAAATTTTCTCCACTAATAAATTCGTAGTTTTAAAATATTAAAATTACAACAATGGTATTAAGCAGACTATTTTGGAAAAATAAAACTTCAACAGATAAAAAAACGCAACCAATGCACGATGGGGCCAATAGCAGGTTTTCGAGGCAAAAAGTCAATTTTTGAAGTGAACAATTTGAAAAAAATAATAACGGATTTCTATTGCCAACACTCTGAATCCCTAAAAATATAAAATAAATCAATCTGGTAACATCACATTGCGACATACTGATCTGGCAATGGTGACATATTTTCTTATGCATAATTTTCCGACATTCATTATAAATAAGTAGTGAAAGCATTTTAGGCGCCAAAAAGAACATTTCAACATTTTTATATTTTTTAAACATGGAAAGCTCTTTAATTGGTAAGTAAAATAAGATGGTGTTAACAAATAATAAAAATGTTATGTGTGGTAAATGTATTTTTGGGTTAAGATGTTATGTCTTTTTTGGAGTATTTTGCTTTGTTATCCATGTGTTCTCTGGAGTATAACTTTTGAGATCTAGGTAGATCTAGGATATTATATATATGTGGTGAAAGGTATTAATGTGTACTATCATTTGGTGAAAAATTAGCTGCGCCCAGCTGCGCCTTTTCATAAAAATCTGATTTCAGATGTCGTAATACATAAAAATATGGACATTTTTATGTTTTGGTTGGAGAATAATCGGAAACCCATTAATGTTATCAATTGGATTTCGGAAAAATTTAATAGACGTATATAATAATATATATATAATATATAATTTCAAAGATATCGCAGACAAACTTGGCTTTTGTGGCGGAATCTTAGCCGATTTTTACTAAATTTGGAAACTTTTTTATTAACTTATAACAGACCACAGACAAAACCATGAAATTTGAACATATGTATATAAGGGAGCTATTTCTATATCCGAACCGATTTCAATATAACTTGACAAACTTATTTGTAGTCCGAATTCCGTAACATTTTCCAAATTTTATTGTAATTTGATGGAATTTGCATGCATGGTCAATCATTTGCCTGAAATCGGGCGAACATATATATGGGAGCTATATCCAATTCTGAACCGATTTCAATATCATTTGCCAAAAATGTTTCTAGACCAAAATCCGTCACACATTTCAAATTTCATCAAGATTGGACATACATAGCGGGATTGGTGCCCAAATACCTAAAATCGGGCGAAAATATATATGGGAGCAATATCAAAATCTGAACCGATTTCAATATAACTTGGCAAACTTATTTGTAGTCCCAATTCCGTGGTATTTTCCAAATCGCCTAAAAATTGGGCAGAATTTGCGGGTCCATCAATTGCTTGAAATCGGGCGAACATATATACGGGAGCTATATGTATATATGAACCGATATGAACCAAATTTGGCATATTAGTTTCTAAGCCTATTATAAACATCTGTACAAAATTTGGACGGTGTAGCTTGCCCCAGTGATTTGTTGCCTCGCAAACCTGTCATTGGCCCCATCGTGCAATGTTCGGATATGTTTTAAATTCACCAGCTTTTACTAGTTTTGTTCAGTTCTTTTATTTTTCTCCTTGTATACGTTAATTTTCTTTCATACTTAGTTCATTAAAGCGTCGTTGATTTATGATTGTTTAAGTGCGAATTCAATATTAAATATGCAAATGACAAGATAACACTACACCGTTTCCAATTGAATTAAAAAAGAGTCACAATGGATGTTATGCCCTACAATGTAGAGAGGGTTTGGTTTTCCCAAAAATCATGAAAATCATTTGGAAATGTATTGGAGGTTCCAAAATACGCCATCTTTTGGGTAAATACACACAATGTTCCTAACATTGAACGAGTCTATTCTAAAATCAATTAACCCTGGAAATAGTGTGGAGGCAGAAACGCAAAATATTAAAACATAAACTATATTTTGTATAACTAATTCTTGAAGTTATACATATGCAGATTATTAATTATTGTGTCTCATCATATTAAGACGATTCATAAGAAGTATATACATACATACATATGTTTCTAGGTATCGTATGTGATGCAATAGAGCATTAAAATAATTCATAATGAAATTTGATACGGATTAAAACGTACATTATATTAAAATATTTCACCAAATTCATACATTAATTTCACATAAGCAAGTTAAATTTTTAATTATACTGAAATCTATGCTTCTAAACAACAAGCATTTTTCAATAACGGTAGAAATACTTGTTATCGGCTAGTTTTGCAGTTCCTAGAAATCTAACGTTGTTCTACATTTTATGAAAAATTAAGACAAATTCAAGAGTTAATGCAACCAGTATAATATTGAAACATATGTTTTTGTTTTATGATTATTAATTATTGCTTTTAATATGTCTTAATTTGTTATTAGAAATATCGAATACAAACAATTTAAAATTTTTATTTAAATTTATATGCTCTTATAGGGCAAACATACTCTTTAAAAAAAGCTAAGACCTTGTTTGTTGATTTTGAATAGCACCACCTACTTAGGAAATATGATTTCCATTTCTTATTGTGTAAATTCCTTTTCGGCACAGCATGACTCAATTGATTTGACATAAGAAAGACAAAATTTGAAATGTAAGTGAATATTACATAACAGCATGTTGTCGAAATTATAACATCTCTTTTACATGGATGGATAGATTGCAAGGCCAAGAGAAACAATTTGAAGACATTTTTGGGTTGGGAGGATGAATTGCAATTTATTTATTTTTTATTATGACCACCAGTTAGGTCAAAGTAAAAGTATATCAATGTAACATGAATTGTTTTACTTTTCCCAAATATATTAAAACAATTTCAAATAACATTTTCCTTTCTTCGTTTTTTTTTTTCTTTCTTCTCTTATACAACAGTTATCTCCCTCATATTGCCGGTAAACCAACAATTATTGCAGTCAGCAACAACACGGAACATCTTGGCCAAGTCAACAACAACAAGATTAACAGACAATTGTTAAGCGATAAGGAAATATTTGACAAAAGTCAAAAGAAACGAAATCAAAGATTTTGCTGTAACACCCTCACAAACAACAATAATTTTAAGGCGAGGGATACATAACAAAGCAACCACATTAGATGTTGTATCGCACATATCGACACATACGATTCAATACATTAATTAATATTGCCATATAAAAATAATGCTACAACAATTTAAGCCAAATTGTACAGAGGTAGTCGTAGCAGCTACAATCAGCCAAAAATCATCATCAGCAAACATTGATATTGCCAACAGCAACAACAACTACAACATGTCAACAACAAAAACAACTTTATTATCAGCGACATACGAAAAAGTTTTGCCATCATCATCAGCATCGGTGTTGTCTTCGTCTCTATCATTGTCATCATCATCATCAGCAGCTGTAGTATCAGATTTGTTATTATTGTTGCAATTATGATTCACCATATCCAGACCAGCAATCAAAAAAGCCAATGATTTAGAAATATTTAATTTAAATAAAATTTTGTTAAAATTCTTTAAATTTAAACGTTTTATAAAAAACAATAACAACAAAAAAACTAAAACCCAACTAAATCTCCAAAACAAGATATTTGTTAAAGAAGAATCTCTTAATGACACATTGCTTGAAATCGAAACAAGTCACAACCAACTAAAAAGCTTAGACTGAGATCTCTAGCAAGATATAGTTTGTGCCAAAAAATTTAATCAGTTGATTAAAAAACCAAAAATAAAGAGTTAAATAAAACATTCAAACAAACATACTTAGGAGCTGATCTTTTGCCATCAACACCAGCAGATATTAGGCATGGCGGCACACTTTTGCGGCTTCATCAAATTTATATTTTTGCTTTTGGTAAGTAGTTGAGAATAAGACAAAATTCCATTTAAATTTAAAATGAAATGAAACATCTACAGAAGTGTCGTAGAAAAAGCAAATCTTTAAAGAGCTTTAAGGGCTAAGTATTCGTTTAAGAATCTTAGAATGGCTCATGGAAAAAACGGGAATTTATTTATGGAGATTTATTTTAGATCAAAATTGGCTATTAGAATCAGAAGCTATTTATTATAGTTTGTGTGGAGAAAGTGATTTTAGATCTTTACAAATTTAAAACTAGTTTCTAATTCTTTACTTTTAAATACACATTTCGGGAAACATTTAAACGATATAAGAATTACAATATCTTACTAATGTATTTCAATCAATAAATTCTCATCAAATAACTCCATTGCCAAATAATGGGTTTATGTTTTGGTATCGAAAACTACTTAAAAACCAATTTATTTACAAGTTTTTTAAAAATCGATAAATAAGTTTTAAAGGCATTGAAAATATTGATAAATTACCAAAATTTACAAGGCTAAAACTGCCTGAAGGAGCATTCCACTGCTTTTACGATGCACATACGAGAGAGTTCTTAACTATTGTCTTGGCTGCAATTTTTGTCTATGTATTGGATCGAACATTTCAATTGTTTGGCTGTTATGAACAAAATATAAAAAAACCAGTAGGGAAAGGATAAAAGTCGGGCTGGGCCGACTATATGATACTCCACACCATTGTGAATATTTAAAATATTTATGGGAGGGAGATATATATATATATAAATCTTAACTGATTTCGATATAATGTGGTACACTAATTACTAGACGAAATTCTGTCACACATTCGAAATTTCAACAAAATTGGAAAGTTATAGGGTATTTGGTGTAGCAATCGGTCTGTGAAATCGGTCGAAAATATATGTGGAACTATATCCAAATCTGAACCGATATCGATATAATTTGGCACATTTATTTCTAGACGGAATTGAGTCACACTTTCCAAATTTCATGGAAATCAGATATATACAGCGTGTTTGGTGCAGCAAACACGTGAAATCAGCCGAAAATATATATGGGAGCTATATGCATATCTGAACCGATTTTTGCCAAAAGCAATAGCGTTCTTTCTATGGCTAAAAAATGATATTCCCCAATTTTCAGCTAAATCGGACAACAAATACGACCTGTACGTTGCGAACAGACGGACGGACATGCATAAATCGACTCAAAAATTGATTCTATGTGTATGCTTAGAAGGAACTATGGGTCTATCTCAATTCCACCACAGTGGGGTGTAGAGTATAAAAAAATAAGTAAGAAAGTATCAGTCAGCTGTGCCGACAAAGATATATCCTCAACCTCGGACATAAAGAATAGAAGCAAACGCAATACTGCTGAAGTCTATAGGGTTTTTTTTTGAGTTTTTGGACCAATTTCTCAGGAAGTATGGACTTGTCCTCGGAAAAAATTTAACGTTTTAGCTTGGACAAAACATGTTGTCAAAATCTTAAAAACGATCCCAGACGGGTCCTTAAAATTCACTCTTTTTACACTTGTGGGTACGCGACAGAGTGGTCCGATGTAGTCGATGTTCAGGCATACTTCGAGGCCGGACCAATTCGGTTTCTCCCTTCGAGGGTTATCTTACGTACTATCCAATATAGCTGGTACCAACAGGCTCTATTCGAAAAAAATTGTGTCTTCGTGTAACAGGGCCCACATGGAGCCCTTTTTGGAAGAAAATTCGAGATGAGCTGCTAAACTGCACTTTTTCCAAATTTTGTGTGAGAGGGACCCGAAGGACGGGCTCGATATAGTCCATATTCCAACTTGATACACGACTGGATGAAACAATACGATGTGAAGAGTTTGGACCAGTCAGAAACTCTCTATGAGAGTTATCTTGCGGATTTGTCGTCAGGGTGTTTTGAAGCCTTTGGGGCATTATCACAGGAAGTATGAACTTACTCAGGAAAAAATTTTACGTTTGTAAAGGGAGCCCCTAGGGCAACATAAATTTTAAATTGACCCGAGGGGAACTCTTAGAATTCACTTTTTCCGAATTTTGTGTGGGATCTATCTGAAGGACGGGACCGATATAGTCCATATTCTAACTTACCATAAATGACTGGATGAAATAATACGATGTGCAAAGTCTACACCAGAAAAATCGTCAGAAAATCTGTCCGAGAATTATCTTGCGGATTTGCGATTTCAGTTGGTGTCGTCAAGGTTTCTTGGAGCTTTTAGGCCATTATCTCAGGAAGTATGACTTGCTCCCACAAACAATCTGCTGAAAAAAAATTAAACTTAATGGACCTATATAGTAAATATTCGAACCCATTGGCTGAAAGTAATATTACCGTATGCAAGGTAATGACCATTTCGGTTACTCCCTTCGAGAGTTATCGTACGCACCATTTTAGGGAATTTTTGATCTTTAGTGGGGGAGGTACCGGAAGGAGTGGACCGATATGGCCCATCTTCAAACTTGAACTAAGTTTGGACAAAATTTTACGACTGTCAAATTTTGGATCCGACCCGCTGATTCATTCGAGAGTTACCAAGCGCACCTGCCAGCCAGCCAGACAGACAGACTGACGGACATTGCTCAATGAACTCCAAATTGTCTTAAACAGATTTCGATGAGACACATTTTTGGTCATAACAAACCTAATAGCTGAGGACATAAAAATATGACAAAAATTATGAATTTTCTACACTTTCGACCATAAAGAATGTTTTTTTTTTAAGTAATATGTTCAGAGAAATTCTAGCCAGAAGCAATAAGTCAAAATTTCAAATAGTTTACTAAATAAGAACCCAAGAAAAAAGAAAATTTTTCAAAAAATAAAAGACTGAAAGTCGGACGATTTTCAACTTAGATGTATGGTCTAGTGGACTTTTTTGCTCAGTACAATCCCAAGAATCAGAAAATCGGTGCGCCCCTTTATATGTTAAAGTCGCCCCCCCCTAATATATATTCTTGACCAGGATACGCCATATGTCTGCACACGAGGGTCCTTTTGCCACAAGCAAGTCAAATTCGTAGATTGGCTATATCGGCCGACGGTTTGATATACCCCCATATAACAGTACCTCCCGATTTTCGGTATTTTAAGGATTTTAGCTACAATTTTTAACCGAACTATCCGTAGTCTGTCATTTGAAGTTCCTAGCGGTCAGAACACTTCTCCACTAAAAATTGTCAACATATGTAGGTCCTTGTTTTGGAATAGCCCCCATATAAACGTACTTCCCGATTTTTGTTTGTATTTAGGATTTTATCCACTTTTATTAACCGAACTACTTGTTATTTAACATTTAAGATTCCCAGTGGTCACAAAACTTCTGCACCAACAATTATCAACGTAGGTATAACCCTCATATAACGGCACCTTCCGATTTTAGGTAATTTGAGTATTGTAGATAAATTTATTGACATACGAGATTGCCAGTGGCCACAAACTTCTACATCAAACATTATCAATATAAGTCAATGTTTTGGTATAGCCCCCAAGGGTTCGGCCCGGCCGAACTTTACACGTTTTCGCTAAAATGGTACGTACGATAACTGTCGAAGGAAGTAAACCGAACAAAGATCAGTTTCGAATATGTACTATATCGCTCTACTTCTCGCTCTACTCCAACCAGTACTTCTCGCACAAATTTTCAAAAATTTTGGCACAAATGTAGTTTTATCATCGTCATTTGTCATTTGAAATTTATTGCAACGAGCACAACCTGATGCTCGAGGCACCGTTCACGACGGTAGAATTTTTTCTGGGGCAATTACATACTTAATGAGATGATGTCCCAAATTTTTACAAAAATTCAAAATTTAGAGACATGTGTATGATAATTTGAAAGTTTTGCAGCAGGTAGCTCATATCACATATAATTTTTATTGGGTTTCAAAGTCCAAACCGACACGAACTCTATTGAAATAAATAGGAACATCCTCTTTAGTCATCGTTGTTCTTTCCAAAACATGGATCAATATTTACATTTTTCCGAAATGAACTTTTGTATTCTCTGACAGTACACAATACCAGATTACAGCAATTTCGGTTCGAATTACAAAAACACTCGAAATACATAAAATTAAGCAATACCGGTTCATGGGGACTAGACTGAAACCTGTATATATGTGGATAGTTTTTTCGACTAAGTTTTCTGTCTTCCGGGAACACAAAATTCCAAAATTTGACTAAAATCTTCAACACCGATCTGCGCCGAAAAAAAATTGCAGAAATTTTCCAAATTAAAAAGAAGATTAAATACCAAATTTCAATCATTTCGGTTGAGTAATGCAGCAAAAACTTACAAAATACCGAAAATCCGGAGGTACCCTTCTATGGGAGCTATATGAAGACGGGAAGTTCTATACACTTGCCGAAGACTATACGATTATACGGATAAACGGGGGTACCGTTCTATGGTTCAAAACATAGCCCATTTTAGATGCCCATTTTA
Organism: Musca autumnalis; assembly: GCF_047663935.1. Lineage (NCBI taxonomy): Eukaryota > Metazoa > Arthropoda > Insecta > Diptera > Muscidae > Musca > Musca autumnalis. The sequence continues at coordinate 191,396,473 of NW_027411644.1, forward strand.
GATACCAAACATAATAGGAGTAATGTTCTACGTCCATAATTTTTGGCAATTTAATAATAATAATTGTTCCACAAACATCCCAGGAGGAACAAGGGAGACTTCTCTTATATCAATGAGTGTACCCCGATTCATATTAGCTCAATGATATGGGACCTACTGTTTATCGCCGAGTCCGAACGGCGTGTCGAAGACACCACTTGCAGAGACGTTTTACAAGGCTGAAATACTCAGGAAATGTCGCCAACATTACTGAGGGGTATTTTGCCACCGTTGAAAAATTTTTGATGTTGCCTGGCCGGGGAATCGAACCCACGACCTTCAGCGTACAAGGCGGGTGTGCATACCATTGCAACACGATGTCATTGTTAATCCAAAATTTTCAAACCCTAAATGCCCAATTACGACCAAATTTCTTCTGAAAGCGTCGATAAAAATTTAAAAAATACCAGACATCGGACAATACCTATATAATGGACTATTCCAAAAAATTTTATATTTGTCCATAAGTTTTGGTGAATAAGTTTTCTGACCACTTCAAATGCCAAATTGCATCTAGTTTATGCCGAAAATATCGATAAAAGTCTAAAAATACCTGAGATCAGGCGGAACCTTAAACGCTTCAACTCCACGCGGGTTGACAGCAGGAAGACAAAAATGGGACAAGTGAGTAGTGGGCATTGTCAAGTTAAGGCAATTTTGAATCTTCCTATCTATCATCTCTTCGTTTGGAGTATTTGGAACTTTTAAAAAATATGTTTTTTCAAACTGTAAGCTTATGCCCACGTCTTTAATTTCGCCTTTCGATTTTGCACAACTCTACAGAAAAACAAAACCATCAAATCAAACCAAAAAATTCTATTTTATATTATTTCTTTGTCTTTGCCGCCACTGCGAATTTCTCATGTTACTTTGGTAACCCTCGCCCATTTGCTGACATAATAGACATCAGTGTCCAGACCACCTCCACATTGTGGGCTGGCTGACTGGCCATCCAAAATGAAAGTGAAAACGTGCTGACTAACCAACTGACCGGCCACCACCACCAACAACAACTAACCAAGCGACCGACTAACATTATCTATTCACAAAAGTTATAAATTTCAATTTGTTACAATTACAACTAAGGCAACAAACAAATGCGGGCGGGCAGTACTTAAGAAAAACCCAAAACAAAACAAAAACTAAAAGCAATGAAACCTAACTTGCTTAGAATGTTGTTAGGTTTGGGCCAAGAGCTGTAGTCTAGTCTGCGCGGGTAGTATAACTAAAGCGCTAACATTACCCGCTCGCCACCTGGGCCATAATACCGCACCAGTCAGCACTGTGTGAAGTACAACAAATTCACAGCACTTACACAACACGGCGTGTAATAAAAATCGGAATACAATTTACAAATTATAGATTACACACCGCTGCTCGCTCAGTACTTGTTGTAAGTATGTACCATCAAAAACAATAACAAGAGCAACAACAACAATAGAAGAGTAACAAAAATTCAATGAAACAAACATTTTTTGGAGTTTGAGGATGGTTGTTTGGAAATTACACCAGCAATTAATTGATTTACTGATGAAGAGGTCGATGGGTCTACCGTTTGGTTGTTGTCTGTCCAACGAACTACTCTTCGTCTCAAATGTCTTCATTAAACAATTGGCTATTCTGTTCGTTACAATAATTAGACATTGCTTGCTGGTTGCTTTGCCATTTCGTAAATATTCATGGCATCTTTTCTGTTTCAAAACATTCATTAATTTTATTTGAATTATTTGAGTTGATGGAGCTTTACAAATCCAATCAATTACATTTTGAAGTTATCGATTGGCATGTGAGAATCATTAATTTTTATTTTGTTATTTAATATTTGTCATGTGTTTGCTGGTGGGTTCTGTAGAATAGGAGTTTAAATTTTACAAATCGATGGTAAGGTTTTTGTCCAGTCATGACAACTTCTAAATCCATAGTTGTTTATAATGACTGTTAAAATATAGTAGTAACCTTGAATTCTAGGGGCTGACATGCATTTGAGAATATTTAGCTTTAAATCGTTTAAGGTAAATGAATACAGAACATTTAAATTGGGTCGTACATGCGTTTTGTGTTTTTTGTCCTGGTCGTAGGAGACTAAACAATGTGAAACAGAATCGGTAGCCTTAGTTTCAGGCTGTGACTGTGGACTCAAAACTACAATGAAGAGATCTTACACCGTCGCTCCGAATAAAATCCTTCATTGAAAACGACCAAATGTTAGTTGGTGGAAGAAATGCCCAAGGATACCTCTATCTCACGGCCCAAAAATTCAATTCAAGAAATCCCTAAGACTTCAGAAGTATTGTGACAAGGTAAATAAAATAATTTACTAATTCAAAATTTTAGTTATGTCTGCGTAATAAATTTAGTCAATTTGTGATTTACCAGGTCTAAAATCGCATTGGTATGACCCGATTATTTTATTGGCCATAGGGTTTAGACGTTCCCACAGCATTCTCGACATCAATTTGTACGCAATCGGTAGGAGACTTATGCCTCTGTAATTGGAATAAAATCCTTCATTGAAAACGACCATTTTGTAATAATAGACGTTTTTCCATCTTTCATTGTATCTATAAATTAACTATATCGCGTAAATCAGAAGCAAAACGTATGCCTATTATACCTCCGACAGTTTACAGAAACGCCGCTTGAGTTGGCTTTTTGGAACTTTTGGTTCCGTATCCAGATAAATATATTCGAATATGTTGCGTAATCCGAACTAAGAATAGATTTACAAATGCGCCGATCTTCTATTTTACTACTTCAGTTTTGGATGTCATATTTTGTGATATCAGCTTCAACTTGGTCTTTCCATCGGAGTTTTGATCTTGGGACGTATACCGTCAAAAGAATTGCACGAGGGATGTACGATAACTATCTGGCTTAGCAATGAAAACGCGAATATATATTATCAAAAATAGTTTGATTGTTTTCTAAAGTAGTCTCCAGCATGATTGATACCGTTTTCCATGTGCTCAAACCAATTGTTGAATCACTTTTTCCACTTCGATTGATACACCTCCAAAATATGGTGTTTGAACGTTTTTGCAGCATCTTCTGGTGACTCAAATCGTTGACCACGCCTTTTTTTCCTTATATGCTGTAATCAAATGAAGTCGTTGGATACCCAGTCAAGGCTGTACGGCGGAGGACCTATTAATTCCACATTCTGTTAATTCACGTCCACATCCGGTCAATTGTCATGCTCCACAATGTTTCGTCTTCTCTTGTTCGTTTTTCGAATTTCTCAGGAGTCTTCAGGCTAACAAATTGTAGTGTACCACTCAGAGTTAACCTCCTACGTTGATCAAGCCGTATAGTCCCGACATAGTCACTTTTGCCGAAGAAACAGGCGATCATTTTTTTCGAAGTGATTCTTCCATGAACAACTTTCGTTGGATTTGGTTCGCCTTCGAAGACCCACACGGTCAATTGCTGTTTTGTTTCGGGCTCATACGCATAGACTCCGTATTCGTCATCAGCGACGATCTTATAAACATTGTTTGAAGCACAATTGTTTGCACCAATCGACAACAGCCTTTTTTTAACGATTGTGAAATTGTGCTGGATCTTACGAGAAAAATCCATTTTTGCGGCCAGGTATTCATGCAATATCAAATGTTAGTTGGTGGAAGAAATGCCCAAGGATACCTCTATCTCACGGCCCAAAAATTCAAGAAATCCCTAAGACTTCAGAAGTATTGTGACAAGGTAAATAAAATAATTTACTAATTCAAAATTATGTCTGCGGAGTACATTTATTCAATTTTTGATTTACCAGGTCTAACCCCCAGTTTTTGTAAAAATTTTTATTCTTCTCACACGAATTGTCAAATTTTGTAGATCGATTTACTCGCTTTAGCGCAAATGTAGAGCGCTGATTTTTAAATGAGGAATCCTTAACGATATATGGAACGGGTATACTAAAAATTAAATGTGTATGTCATCTGGGGGCTGAGCTATGAATGCCTAAATTATTACGACTATAGACGAACGAACAAAAATAAGTTACAAAAACTGGGGGTAAAATCGCCTTGGTATGACCCGATTATTTTATTGGCCATAGAGTAAAGACGTTCACACACGCTCGACATCAATTTGTATGCGATCGGTAGGAGACTTATGCCTCTGTAATTGGCACATACCATCTTGCCTCCTTTATTGTGTGCGGGACATAGTAAGCTGAGGTTCCAATCGTTGGATATGTTTTCTTCCTGCCAAATTTCGCTAATTAACTGATTCATTCTCCTTATCAGCATTTCGCCACGGCATTTATCAGCAATTCGCCATATTGTTTTTCAACCAATTAATTGCGGTCAACAACTCGCTCTGGCTAGGTTGTAGACATTCAACGTCGTCGTTTGCGATTGGTTCTGGGGTATCGTAATCGCCTATCCTTAGTATGCTATATATTTGATCCTCAGTTACCAGATTCCCTTCTTCATCTTTGCAGGAGAATGTGCCTGCACACAAATTTTTCTTGCTCTTTTTCTTCCTCCTGAAAATACGCTTCTCCTATTCTCCGATAGTTATACCCTACACCACACTGTGGTAAGGGGTATTATGTGTTAGTGCATTTGTATGTAACATGCATAATGAAAAGAGATAGACCCATAGTTCCTTCTAGGGATATGCATAGAATCACTTTCTGAGTCGTTTTTTGCATGTCCGTCCGTCCGTCCATTCGCATGTACGTTCGCAACGTACATTTGTTGACCGATTTGGCTAAAAATTGGACAATATCATTATTTTAGCCGTCGGAAGAACGCTATTGCTTTTGGTGAAAATCGGTTCAGATTTGGATATAGCTCCCATATATATTTTCGTCCGATTTGAGGTATTTGATGCACCGAACACGCTATAACTGTCCAATTTTGATGAAATTTGGAATTTATTTAAATAAATGTACCAAATTATATCGAAATCGGTTCAGATTTGGATATAGCTCCCATATATATTTTCGGCCGATTTGACGTATTTGCTGCACCAAACACGCTATATACGTCCGATTTTGATGAAATTTGGCATGTGTGACTGAATTCGGCCTAAAAATAAATGTGCCAAACTGCATCGATTCAGATTTGGATATAGCTCATATGTATATTTTTGCCCGATCTGTCCAATTTTTATGAAATTCGGAATGTGTGACGGAATTTTCTCTATAAGAAGTGTACCATATTATATATAAATCAGTTCAAATTGATATATATCTCCTATATTTTACATACTCGTATTCACAGTGGTGTAGGGTATCATATAGTCGGCCCCGCCCGACTATGATCCTTTCCTTACTGGTTTTTTATAAAAAGAGTTTTTATGACTTTAACCCTCGATAGAGCTCGCCTATTAAAACCTTTAGCGTTTTAGTTAGAACCACAAGGAATACCTGATTGAGAAGCTTTCGATTGCCAGTAGAAGCTTTCGATTGCACCCAAGCATAAAAAGTTTGAACTTTTTGGGAGTACCAAACTAAACAATTAACTAGTAAGAAAGTATCAGTCAGCTAGCTGTCGGAGATATGTATAACCTCAGCCTATGACAAAAAAGAATAATTATAAAAAACAGGCTGAGCCCGGCTGGGATTTGAACCCTCGTCCTTGAAAACATATCAAAAATGTTGTCACGGCGTGTTAGCGTTCAAAGCCAAAACTCATAACTTCAAAGGCAGCGCAAAAAAGCGTTTGTCGTGAAGAAGATACATTTCAGCGGCCAAATATCCGCGTAAATGTATAAAACACATTTGCATTTGACAAACGAAATGAAGATCTGCTTTACCACCAGTGAAACCAGGTAACGTAATTTGGTGACTATGTGGGTTCGAGTCCTTGGCTTTCCTTTTTCACTTGCAAATAATTTCCGATCATCAAGCTTAACTCTAAACGAGAAAATTAATAAAATAATTATTATAATTGTTCCACCAACATCCCACACGGGACAAGGGAGACTTCTCTCATATCAATGAGTGCACCGCGATTCATATTAGCTCAATGATATGGGACCTACAGTTTATCGCCGAGTCCGAACGGCGTGTCCTAAGACACCACTTGTAGAAAAGTTTTACATGGCTGAAATACTCAGGAAATGTCGCCAACATTACTGAGGGGTATATTGCCTGGCCGGACAATCGAACCCACGACCTTCAGCGTGCAAGGTGAGTATGTATACCATTGCGCCACGGTGGCATCCGACAAAAGCCAACATAATAGTTATGCCGTATATAAAACATATTGAGTTTGTATCACGAGTTTCCTTCAAAATACGTGGAATCTGTAGTTACCGTAATGTGGGGCTAGTAGGCATACCTCTGATTCATAGAGATCTCGAAATATTAACTTACGGTAAACTAAGTTTGGAAGAAATGTTTGAAAAAGTTTGAGAGTTATCGTGCACACTAGCCATTTTAGTATGTGCCGGCAGAGGTTTTTGGAGTTTTTGCGTCAATATCTCAGGAAGTACGGACTTACTGGAAAAACTGGAAAAAATCAGATTTAGTTCATATTCCAACTCGATACATAACTGGATGAATTAATATGTGCAAATTAAGGTGTACAAAGTTTGAGCCAATCAGAAACTCCCTGCGAGATATATCTTACGGATCTGACGGCACCCCGTCATGGAAGTATGTACTTGCCCCAGGAAGTATGGACTTGGTATGGCAAGGACAAACTGCTGATGATATGGTAAGGACACCCTGCTGAAAAACTGCACTTTTCTCAAATTTTGTTTCGGAGGTACCTGATGGACGGGTCCGGTATTATCCATATTCCAACCTGATACATGACTGGATGAAATAATACGATGTGCAAAGTTTGGACCAATCAGAAACTCTCTGCGAGAGTTATCTTGTGCACTAGTCATTTTAGTATGTGCCGGCAGGGTTTTATTGAGATTTTTTGCCTTATGTCAGGAGGTATGGAAGTATGAAAATTGTACCTTTGTAAAGTTCTTAAACTTCACCTTTTCCGAATTTTGTGTGGGACGTACACGAAGGTGTGGACCGATATAGTCAAAATTCGAACTTGCAAATTGATTGCTCTCTTCGAGAGTTATCGTTTGCTCCATTTTACCGAAAAATTTTGAACTTTTGAAGGGGAGGTACCCAAAGCGATAGACAGATATGGCCCATCTTCAAACTTAAACTAAGTTTGGCATTCGTAGCCAAATTTTGGAACGAATCGGTTGAACCGTTCTAGAGTTATCGTGCGCACCAGCAAGCCACACAGATAGACGGGCGGACATTGCTAAATCGACTAAAAATTGTCTGAAACAGACTTCGTCCAAACATACTTGGGGTCTAAAACCATTATTTTGATGAGGCACATTTTGGTTGCACCAAAGGCTATGTACCCTCTTTAGCTGAGGGTATAAAAACCCGAACTTTTAACGTTCATCATTTTTGGTTGTTTTTTGATTACTTATAATCCTGAATGTCAAGTTGTAGCTGGCGGTATCGTTTTATGGGGGGCTATATCAAAACGTGGACTGATGTCTTCCAACTTGACCCGGTTGCAAACAAAAGGTGCATTTTTCCAACATTTCAGTGTCCTATCTCAATTTTTGTGTGATACAAATTTGTGTCATACAAATGTTATCGGGGGCGCAAAAAAATAATTTAAAGCGCTTGGTCGTCCTCGACCAGGGTCCGTCACCTCAGCAACTAAATGTTCGTGGTAAGATCATCTGCAACCCGAGAAATTAAGTGGCTTGACGAAATTAAATAAAGCCGACCGGCTGTAATAATATTTCTATGTCTTACGCCTTTTCTAACTTAATATAGGTCTTTACTTATATTTTAATAAGCTCAAAATTCACCTCCCACAAACTTGTTATTAATTCCTTCTATAAAATGTTGCCCCACTTACCTACAACTCTATAAAGAACAACAATTATTATAGCAAAAGTTGCAATTGCAGTTACAAACCACAGTGATTGCGTGCAATTATTTACTTAGTTTGGCTTTCATTTTATTTCTTAGTTTCAGTTTTTTATAGTTGTTTTATTATTTTACAGTTTTGATTAAAGGCATACCAAATTGAAGGCTTGTTTTGGTTTATATTAAATGACGACGATTTCATTTGAATTACAATTTACATTCCATTTAAATCACATAATCCAATTACAGTTTTATGTGATTGTTGGATTGTGCCATTCATTATTACGGAAAGGGGGCTGAATCAAATGGTTTTATAAATGTTAATGACTAATCGCTTAATAATAGATTGTCAGTTGCAGTGGTTGCCTAGCGATATAAAACTTTCATTTTATAGATCGACATGATTAACCTATATTTGCAATATAATTTTTTGTACGTAGACAAATATGCCAATAAAAATCGATAAAAAAAAACTTATTGTACATTTCCGAATGAAGGTGGTAGTAGAAACGTTTTGGCATTTATAATGGTTTAAAAGTGTGATTTTTGTAGATATTTTTACAATGTGGGAGGAGATGGTTAAACATCATTTTATGTAGGTAATATCATTATAAGGTTGAGGGGGATTATCATATTTGAGCCATTTGTCACAAATAGGAAAGCTATAATCGATTTTTTCTGTAAAATGATTAGGCTCGTCTGGGCTGGGTCTGACAAAAAATACACGTTTTGTGGTCTGATGGCCTCCGAAAAAATAGTCTTTAAAAATCCACGTATTGTGGTCTGATGGCCTCCGAAAAAAATAGTCTTTAAAAATCCACGTTTTGTGGTCTGATGGCCTCCGGAAAAAATAGTCTTTAAAAATCCACGTTTTGTGGTCTGATGGCCTCCGAAAAAATATTCTTTAATAAAAATCCACGATTTGTGGTCTGATGGCCTCTGAAAAAAATATTCTTTAAAAATCCTAAATTTGTGGTCTGAGGGACTTCAAAAAATATTCTTTAAAAATCCACGTTTTGTAGTCCGACGACCAATAAAAAAATGTTCGTTAATATTCCACGTTTTGTGGTCTGATGGCCTCTGAAAAAATGTTCTTTAAAATCCACGATTAGTGGATTGTGTTCTTTAAAAATCGAAGATTTTTGGTCTGATGCCTCTGAAAAAAATATTCTTTAAAAATCCACGATTTGTGGTCTGATGGCCTCTGAAAAAAATATTCTTTAAAAATCCACGATTTTTGGTCGGATGACCAATGAAAGACTATTTTTTAAAAATCGACGTTTTGTGGTCTGATAAACAAGGAAAAAATATTCTTTAAAATCGAATCAAAAAATATTCTTTAGAAATCTTCGTTTTGTGGTGTGATGACAAATGAAAAATATTCTCTAAAAATCCAAATCCAAATCGTTGTCATTTAAACATAAAATATTTGGAATATTTCATAGAAATATATGAAATTTAAAACCATAACACACCCACAAACAATGTTTTTACTCCGTTCAAACTTCGATTGCAATCTGGCACATGACACTAATACCAATTGCCAAGCATTGCACCTTTCATGGGCTGCTCCCCATAATCAATAAAAAAAACCTGAAAAACAAAAACACACTTTATATATTTTACATTAGATAAATATTTGATAAACGTTTTATATACAGGACCTAGTAACATACTAGGTCCGAGATACAAACATAAACAAAAAAAAAAATAATAATAATAAAAAACCTACACCAACTTAGGTTTCCTTTGTTCTCCCTTGAACACACGTTCGACACCAAATCCCATTTCTTTGAGTGGAACGCTTATGTAATGCCATAAAGCACAACTAAAACCCAATAACATATTTACTTTACAATGCCTTTTAGCCAAAGGTTAGTTAAAAGTCTCTTGAAACCAGCCATACTTTCGTCCAAAATAGTAAAAGCCGGAAAATCGTGTTGAAGTTTAAAGAGTTAAAACAAAGACGAAAAAAAAAAATAAGAAAAGATAAAGCACCAAGAAAAATAACACGTTTTACATCACGTTTAATTGCAAAATTTATGAAATAAACATAACTTTGGCTGTGCCAAAGATGTTTAGAAATGTGGAGAAATATAAAAGAAAAAAAAGCATTCATAAAACAAAAGACTTAAGACACAAACGCTTATACATACTTCTAGTACATTCCAAGAAGGCAATGAATTTTGTCAATATTGATGTGATCTTCGCAGGGTATGCCTGGTCAATCTCAATTTGAGTCGTTGTGCTGTATTGTATAGGAGTGTGGCCAGTTTGTAGCTAGGGAAGAGAATTTGAATGACTGTGACTCTGCAGTTTGAAATCTACATATCTCGTATACTCATGTCCGGATATACTCTTGCCCATTTTATAGCTATTAAAAGATCATTGACTTTGCAAAAAAATTCATCATATCGAATGAATTCTTTGTAAATGATCTGTTTCTAAACGTTTACCGTTCTTAATTAAAAAGGTTTCTAACCACTAACCACTACATCAAAAAAGGTACTATTTGGAGTTCGATCCTTTTTGTATTGTGCTCTTCTTCGCAAATCCTGCAGTCATCGCACGTACCCTCTCAAAAATACGTGTGACTGATGTCGGAGGGTAAAGTATTAATCGGCTTTGCCGATTTTACACTTTTTTTCTGATGGCCTCTGAAAACATGCCTCTAAAAAAATTCCTAAAAATTTTCGATTTGTCGTCTGATGGCCTCTGAAAAAATCTTTAAAATCCACGTTTTGTGGTCTGATAGGTTCTGCAATAATATCCTTTAAAAATCCAAGCTGTGTGGTCTGATGGCCTCTGAAAACATATTCTTTAAAAATTCACGTGTTGTGGTCTGATGGCTTCTGCAAAAATATTCTTTAAAAATCCACGTTTTGTGGTCTGATGAGCAATGAAAAAATATTCTTTAAAAATCCACGTTTTGTGGTCTGATAAGCAATAAAAAAATATTCTTTAAAAATCCTCGTGTTGTGGTCTTACGACCAATGAAAAAATGTTCGTTAATAATACACGTTTTGTGATCTGATGGCCTCTGAAAAAATGTCAAATTATTTGTTGACAGATCGAATAACACAACAAAAATCATTTTCCTTGACAATTATGTATTTAGGGAGATTTCAGTTTGGACGTATAAACATGCTGGCAAAGATATGGAATTGGAATAAAGCTCAAAAGTGTTGTATAGGTGGTATCTGAAGGAAAGGACCGCACTGTTTATTTTGAAAATGGTTCTTATTTTGACAGTCATTCCATGCGATAGACACCAGTCATTTCAATTCGTCTCCCCCTTTTCTCGATTTGTCGGAAAGAGTGGAATGGCAACGGATACATTTAGAAAAATAAATTTGTCCATTAACTAGACGGAATGGTAGAGTAAACCTTCGAACTCCAAAAGTCACAGAGCAAAGTAAACAATGCACAATAAAGCATATTTAAAAACAGCAAACTTCTGTAGTCCATACAAACTAAAGATTCGAGACGTAAGAACCTATGTTCGCCTTCCCAAAAAGGAACTTCCTATAAGGATAATACCTACGTCAAGCGCAGAGGAGAACAGCCAAGACCTTTATGAAGGATTTGAGTTGAGTGTCTTCAATTTATCGTTAGCGAGAAGCAGTAGTCCAACATCAGCATGGATGTCATAAAATACACAGTGCCACAACAGCATTACACGCTGTGTGACTGAAAAATTATGGTGGCTCTTGACCTATCGATGACCTTCAATACCGTCAAACATGCCAAGCTGATCGAGGACATAGAGAAGACTTCCTTTTAGTCGTGTTTGAAACGTTGTAGAATAAACTAAATGTTTATGGAATTCAGAAATAAGAAGTTGAAGACGTGGAGTGAAACCTCGAGATTCTCAAGGCGTGGTGATATCTCCTTTCTGAAATCGTTGATGACATATGTCATTTATTAAATATTTACATATCTGACTTAGTAAAGTTCTTCCATTTGAAGAATCTACTATTCATCACATCGACTTCTGAAATTGCAGCCGCTTCATTGAACATATTGGTTGATGGTGTCCTGATTGCGACCACGAACTATTGTGTGTAGCGTTCGATAGGATGTTTAAGACGTCTGCGCAAGCCACAGCTATTGGTGACAGGATTTGAAGAAGGAACACGGTCCTCAACGAATCAATAGGCTGGTTCGTTGAGAGCTATGCGACGTCAGTGTGGAATGCAAATGTTAACGCTAAGCAGTGGAAGAATATTCAACGCTGCCAAAATACCCTCTCACAACTTAGTGGACAGGCTTCCCCCACCCAGGTACGTCAAGAGAGATCTTCATGATCTACAGAAATACATCGAAAAATAGAAATGGAACGCCTGCACTAACAAGCCCATCAGACAGGTCTTAATAGCATGCAAACTGGACGATGCAGTCCCACCCAGGGACGTCAGGATTAATCTTCATGATCTAGAGAAAGAGATCCAAAAGCATAAGCGAGAAACTCTAGATCAGCCAGCATATCAGGCAGGACTGAATAGCATTCACACTACAACAACAACAAGTTAACCGATGTTCTTCTTTATTTATCCATTTTTGGATGTATTTTGGATATTTCGTGATATCATCTTCTCTTTGGTCCTATCATCGGAGTTTTGGTCTTCCCTTGGGTGGTATACCGTCCTTTGGGGTTTGTTTTGGGTATCTTCCTCGCCGCCCATGTTCGATACCCAAAACTTAATAAAACAGTTCTTCCAGATCATCAGTACGCTATCTGTATCAGTTACCAGGTACACTTCATCTTCATACATATACAGTCTGTCGCAAAAGTTAGTATACACCGTTGAAACCAAAATGTATTAGGGATAAATATCACTATAAATTATTGAAAACAACAAACAATTAGTTTTATTTGATAGACAAGAAGGTTGTCTTCCGTAATAACAATTAAAAGTGCGCAATATTTGCATACATTAGCAATTGTACGGTTCGAATCCCAAAAAGACCAAAATTTATGTCGCAAAAGTTAGTATACACCGGAGAATCCTCGTGGAACTTCTTGATATTTTTGAACAAAATGAAACTAAATTTGTACTTAAGATCATAAAGAGTATATTAATTGGTTTTAACGACAGTTATAGTACTTATAGTGACAAGTCCAACGTACAAAAAATCCACAATAATTGGTCATCTACAAATACAACAACTGTAGCGACAAAATTCCGGGTGTTATGTCCTGTTTATGAATTTTAAAGCCATGAAATGCTCAGAAAAGCTCTAAAGTTTTAATATGGGGTGATCTTGCTCAATATTCGGCTTGTCCTGTTTGAAAATACGGGAATTTCTTGAAGGAAACCCATACTTCTGAGGCCATTGTCCTTTTGAAACATGTAACAATCCTTCATCCTTACACATAAGGACTTTCCTTTTGCGTTAATTTTTTCACAAGTGTTGCCCCTCTTCATATTCCCACCAAAAGTAAATAGTAGGAGAACCTCTAGGTCCGTTGTAAGCCTTACAGTTATACTGTCCTACCGGCCTTTTAGCAGAATCGGACATGCTTCTCGTGTCCCTAGTGTCTAATGTACTACTAATGTCTAATGAATTACTTCCAACTGATCCATTTAGTTGTAAGTGAAGCGAACACAGTTTTTTAGAACGTTTTTGCAAAATCCATGCGTTATAACAGCAGAGAAAGCTCTGTATTAAAATTTTAAATTAGCTGTCATATCCTTTTGTGGTGGTGGAGTATCACTGTAATGCTTACACCAGAACTTGAGGTTCTCCTACTATTTATTTTTGGTGGGAATGTGAAAAGGGACATAATTTGTGAGAAAATTAACTGAAAAAGAAAGTCATTATGTATAAGGATTAAGGATTATTACATGTTTCAAAGGGACAACGGCCTCAAAAGTATGGATTTCCTTCAAGAAATTCCCGTTTCTTCAAAAAGGACACCCCATATTGAAACTTCAGAGCTTTTCTGAGAATTTCATGGCTTTAAAATTCATATCCAGGACATAACACCTGGAATTTTGTCGCTACAGTTGTTGTATTTGTAGATGACCAATTTTTGTGGATTTTACGATCCAGTGTACGTTGGACTTGTCACTATAAATAATATAACTGTCATTAAAACCAATTAATATACTCAGCCTTTAGGCTAACGATGGTACGTACACTTCAATAAGATAAAAATGTGTCTCATTGAAATAATGATTTTAGACCCAATGTATGTTTGGGTGAAATCAGTTTCAGACAATTCGGTGTCGATTTACCCATATCCATCCGTTTGTCTGTCCGGCTGGCTGGAACGCAAGATAACTCTAGAACGGATTAACCTAACATTTTGTCGAATATAAACTATCTCAGTAGACTCTTTCGAGTACCTTCCACAAGGCTCCATTTACGCGGGTACATCCCCAAAAAAATTCAATCTGTTTTTAAACCTAAATTTAAAAACAGATTTCGGTTATTTCTCGCCATTATGATTAATTCTTGTCATTATGTAACAGTCTTAGGTATATTTCTGTCTGCAAATACTGATACTCTTCTCTTCATCCATATCTTCCCATATTTTTCTTGACGCTTAGTGTGATTTAGTACCCTTACGACACTTCTGATCAGTTTGATGAGATTGGATTATCCATTGCCACTGCGCATCCACATCATTGTGACAAGTAGTGCCGTCTTCCATAATGTGGGTAAATTCAGCGGATTGGATTTGTGCTACATCTTGTGTTTGCTGCATTTCGACATCCAATTTCCGTCCTGTGATAGATCGCACTTTTGATCCGAACCCATGTTCGCTCCTCGAAGCGATTGGACATCTAACTCACTGAAAGTGAATCGTTTGCATATCACAACATAATCGATCTGGAGGGTTGTCGTTTTTTATTTGGGATGGCGACTTCTATTTTGTTTTTCAAAATAGTCAGGCTTAATCCCATAGTCGTTGCTTTAATATTTTATTAAAACAACTTTAATTTATTAGTGGGAAAAAATTGGCGATGTTTACCAAGGGGTAAGGCAGGGAAGACTATAGTTTCAGATCTCACCACAGATCTTCATCAGTCCTTTGTTTCTTGTTATTCAACAAGAAACTTTTTATACCCAAGTTTCAATTGCCCGCTCAAATAGATACGTGTGCAAAGAAACACTCTGATCGAAAATTTCTTTGGTACTACCTAAACTCGAGCAACTTCACTTGCAAACAAAAACTGTTTTTTCATTTGGGGAAATCCACCTGGCCTTGCATATATCGAAGGTTTTAAATATTCATATTTCTTTTATACACTTACTTTTCTAGCTGGCCCATTACAGAACATTTGTTCCATAGGCCGTACTAAGAAAAGATCTCCAATTCTCTCTGTTTTTCGCTTCGCTTTTTGGAATAACTCGCCTTTTCATTTCTTCATCCACTTCTATGCTCCATCGAGGCTTATGGCTGCCGATTCTGCGTGCGCCGCCATGTGGCATGTATTCATACGCATTATTAGCGGGTTCATCATCGTTCATTCTTATGATATGGCCTAGCCAAAGCAATCGTTGCATCTCGATACGTTTAACTATATTCATGTCTTTGTATAGCTTATATAGCTTGTGGTTCGATATTCACCGTCAACCCAAATCGGCTTAGCACGGGCAGTATCAGCATTTTGTATAGTGTTATTTTTGTTTCACGAGATGTGGCTTTGTTTTTAAATTGCTTATTTAAACCATAGTAGCATCTATTGGCAAATACAATTCTTCTTATTTGACAACTGATGTTGTTTTTTATGTTTATGGCAGTGCCGAGGTAGACGAAGTCTTTAACTACCTCAAAAATTATAGGTACCAACTTCCACAGTTGGTCCGAGCTCTATGGACGCTTTGCGCGTCGACACCATCAGAGATTCTCAGATTCTCCTTCGACCTTCCTAAAGGTATAAATTACTTCCTTTACTGATTGTCCTATGATGTCTATGTCATCAGCATAAGCAAGTAACATGTGACTATTGGTGTAAATTGTGCCATTTCTTTTGACATTTGCGTCTCGTATTACCTTGTCCAGCAAGATCTTGAATAGGTCACACGAAAGGCAGTCTCCTTGTCTGAAACCTCTTTTGGTACTGAACTGTTCGGAAAGGTTCTTTCCAATTTTAACTGATGACCTAGTGTCAGTTAAAGTCATCTTACAAAACCGAATGAGCTTTGCGGGGATACCAAATTCAGACATTGCATTGAATACCTTTGATCGGAGGGGACTGTCGAAAGCTGCTTTATAATCGACAAAAAGGTGATATGTGTCGATCTGCATCTCTTCGGTCTTCTCAAGGATTTGCCGCAGGGTAAATGGTGGACTTACCAGGTCTAAAGCCACATTGGTATTGACCATTGGCTTTAGTCGTTCGCACAAATCCCTGACACTATCTTATAGACAATAGGGAGAAGACTTATGCCCCTATAGTTGGAGCATACGGTCTTATCTCCTTTCTTGTAGACGGGACACAGGATGCTCTGGCTCTAGTTGTCGGGTACGCGTTCTTCCTGCCTTATCAGCGCGCCGCCTCCGGTTTTAAACATCTCGGCTGGTAAGCCATCGGCTCCTGCTGTTTATTATTTTTCAGCCGGTTGATTGCTGTTTTTACCTCATTTTGGGCGGGTGGTATACATTCTATACCATCTTCTGGGATTGGATCTTTGGTATCATCGTCTTCGCTACTATTGGATACCAGCAGATTGAAAAAATGTTCCTTCCATATCCTGAGCAGGCTATCTGTATCTGTAACCAGATTACCTTGCTGGTCTCTACAGGAGGATGTGCCTGTACCAAAGCCATCTGTTTGATGTTTCACTCTTTGGTAGAATTTTCGGACTTCATTCTTGCTCCTGCACATCTCGATTTTTTCACACTCCCGCTTTTCCATTTCTCTCTTTTTCTTGCGGAAAAGACGTTTCTCTTCTCTCCTTTTCTCCCGATATCTCTCTTTCGCTACGCGTTGCTACTGATTGTAAAGTAGCTCTATATGACGCATTTATCTCTTCGGTCGCAGCACGACACTCCTAGTCATACCATGGATTCCTTGGTGGAGGTCTCTGGTATCCAAGTATTTATCTTGCGGTTGTTTGTATGAAGTGCGCAATACTTTGCCTTTGTGCTGATATGTTATCGGGACGAGGAGTGATTTTATTATGCAATTGGACCAGTTGAGTGGAATATGCTGTGGCTATCTGTTCTGTTTGCAGCCTATCGATGTCCAACTACCGCGTTGTATCTGTTCGTGCTTTATTTGCAACGTTTAGACGGGTACGTAACTTTGCTGCAACAAGGTAGTGGTCCGAATCAATGTTTGCGCCTCGGAACGATCGTACGTCCAACACGCTCGATGAATGTCTTCCATCTATCACAACATGATCAATTTGATTACTTGTTCTTTGATCTGGAGACAGCCAGGTGCCCTTATGAATATCGACATGCTTAAACCTGGTACTGCTAACTACCATGTTTTTTGCAGCTGCAAAGTCTATCAGCCTCATACCATTGTCAGATGTTTCACTGTGGAGACTGAATTTCCCGACTGTTGGGTCAAAGATATTCTTCTTTCCAATTTTGGCATTAAAATCGCCTAGAATAATTTTAATGTCATGGGCAGGGCAACGGTCATAAGTTTCTTCTAAGCGCTCGTAAAATATATCTTTGGTCTGTTCGTCCTTTTCTTCAGTGGGAGCATGAGCGCAAATAAAACTAACGTTGACGAATTTTGCTTTTAATCGAATTGCAGCTAGTCTTTCATTCACTGGGGTGAAGCTGGAGAAAAGATGTTTTAACCTCCGACCAACTACAAATCTGCAACCAACCTCATGCTTTGTGTCATGGCAGCTATAATACAGTGTGTCACCTTGTTGTTGTGACGCCTTTCCCAATCCATCGTATTTCGTGTATGGCAGTAATGTCGGCCTGTCACTTTTCAAGTACATCTGCCAAAGCGTAAACTGCACCTTCTCTATAAAGAGTGCGAACATTCCAGGTGCAGATTCGCAGATCATGGTCTTTAAAACGTTGGCGGGATTCGTCAACTTTAGAGGGATTTTTTTTCCTTTTCTTTCGTTATTTTCATAGTAGGCTGTTTTTTCTAGGGGAGAGTTACTAACCCGACGCCCAAACCCACGTTTTTAACGTTCTTATGGATGAATGCGCGGCACATGTTTGCCCACTACCTTTAACGGGTGTTAAAGGCAGTTCCCCAGGTGACACCACGTGGAGGTCAGTGTCCACTTGAGATAAAAAAGGGCCCAAGATAAATCCTGGGCTTTGCCATGTTAAAACCGGTCAGGACCGTTCCTTGGTATCTTCCATCCCCTACACTTAATGAGCTCACAAAAATATATGATGACCGGTTCATTCCTTTTCGAGCTAGAGTGAACACTGCCAACCGCTATAATAAAAACAATGTTTCGTGAACAACCATCTGTCACAAAAGACTGTCTCTATGTCTAATATTTCCCTTCATTAGAACTCAAGATCGGGTTCTTAGTTTATTCATAGATTTTGTAGCAGTTAATATGGATTGCTTCCATATTTTTGATAAGTTTGAGCATGCTGTTGCATGTGAAACTTTTCAACTTCTAGTTTCATTGTTGTGTCAAATCTCCAATTTGCCGAGACATTAATTCTGTTGCATTATGTGAAATTACCTTGAACTCTCCAAGTACAAATAATGCATATCCCACATCAGAATAAGTTTTAATTTGTCAAAATTGAATTAATATTTATTAGATTAGATCTCTTGTGATTTGCATTTGAAATCAATCAACTCAACTATTCGAAAAATAAATATCATGTTCTATAGATTAAAGAGAGTCAAAAAAGCGTGAAGAATCGATTCGGAATTAACCTGTTAAGAAGATTAAAACAAAAATTAATTAAATATCTGCAACAATATTGCATAATGTCATAGTCACATCAATTGTATTTCAACCAACCCAATTCAAAGCCCAATTCCAAGACATGTTTCGGATTTTTGCGTTCCATAGAAAGTGAATGTGCAAATATTGAATAAATTTAATTAGCTATTTCCATTTTTGTTGTTTGTGTATTATTAAATGTATAACAAATTCATATTCATAACAAAAATAATTTCAATAAATATTATTTATGGTAAACTGTTTTTTTTTTTTTCAATTTCAATTTAAATCAATTGCCATTGAAATGAAATCACAAATGCATAAAATTATAGTCCGACATTAGCATTGACTTTAAAAAGACAATCAAAGAGAATTGATCAAAATCAACAGTGAACTATTTTTGTTTCTATGCACATATGTTGCTAATGAAACATTGAATTCAATTATGCTAGTATTGTCTTATAAACGGATTCATTTAAGTGTGAAATGAAATTAATTGATTAAATGAGAGTTTCCCATATTGGAATAGAAAAAAAAGCGCCACCCCACCTACACTGGTATTCGATAAACATTCTGTGAAGTGTTTTAATTTATTATTATTCTATTTATAGATATGTCTATGTGTTTCACATAAATATGCACATTGTGTATTCTTATACCGTTGTGATACAAATCATAACAAAGTCGAAACAATGTATCGCTTTCTTAACACCTCTAAAGTGATCGATGGTATTTGACAAATCACATTTATTCTAAGTAACTTATTTGTCCATTGACGCCAATTGGTATTATGTCAATTGTAATTACTCAACGACAGAATGGGGGCAACATTATATTCTGACTTCATGTTTCCATTGTAGTGAAATAAAAGCTAAAAATATATACAATTCAAGTAGACTTTAGATGTAATCCCTTTGGATTTTTCTCAATAATAACTAAATAACTAGCAGGACATTAAAGCAAGATAAATAACTAATAATAAAGAAGTAACAAAAGTGTTTAGTTCGGCCGGGCTGAACTTTTTATACCCTCCACCATAAAATATTCTGAAGTAAAACGGAATAATTATTTTCTTTCATGTCCATAATTTTAAGCGGAGATATTTTATGACCACTGCTGATACCTAGATAAGGTAAAAAATCGTAAAAAATTAATTCAACCGGTCGGGAACCTTATATGGGGCTAAATTAAAGTGTGGACCTATGGTTTTGGAGGAGACGTTTTGCGAGAAGTACCAAAACATGGTCCTCTGTTGGCAGTGTTTAGTGGAGATGTTTTTTATTCACTAGGAACCTCAACTGTCAAATTACAGGTAGTTCGGTGAAAAATTTTAGCTAAAATCCTCAAAATAACAAAAATCGGGAGGTACCGTTTTATGGGGGCTATACCAAAACATGAACCTATGTTGACAGTTTTAGTTGGTGATGTTATGTGATTTCTAGGAACCTCAACTGCCAAATTACAGGTACTTCGGTCAAAAATTTTAGCTAAAATCCTCAAAATACGGAAAATCGGAAGGTACCGTTATATGGGGGCTATACTTAATGGACCTATGTTGACGGTTTTTAGTGGAGATATTTTGTGTCCACTGGGAACCTCAAATGTTCAATTGTAGGTAGTTTGGTCAAAAAGTGAGGTTAAAATCCACAAAATACCGAAAATCGGGAGGTACCGTTATATGGAGCTATACCAAAATATGGTCCTATGTTGACAGTTTTAGGTGGAGATGTTTTGTGATTACTAGGAACCTCAACTGTTAAATTACAGGTAGTTCGGTCAAAAAATTTAGCCAAAATCCTCAAAATATCGAAATTCGAAGGTACCGTTATATGGGGGCTATACTTAAACATGAGCCTAAGTTGACAATTTTTGGTGGAGAAGTTTTATGACCACTGGGAATCTCAAATGTCAAATTACAGTAAGTTCGCAAAAAAAATTGGTAACATCCTGAAAATCGGGAGGTTCTGTTATATGGGAGTACACCAAAGCATGGACCTATATTGACAATTTGCGGTGCAGAAATATTGTGTCCATTGGCAATCTCAAATATTAAATTACAGGTAGTTCCGTCAAAAATTTTTGCTGAAATCTTGAAAATAACGAAAATCGGGAGATACCGTTTATCGGGAGATACCGTTGCCTATCATCGAACTTGACCTGCCTATAGGCTGAGCCTGATAGGCTCTAAAGGTTCTCGCTTGTACTTTGGGCCTCTCTTCTCTGTAGGGTATGAAGATCTTTCCTGACGTGTCTAGTTGGGGGAATCATGTCCATTAGATTGTGGCAGGGATGTTCATGGCGGTAACACCCAATCAGGTATTGTATGTTTTGCTAATCACCGTTAAAATTTCGTCTCCACATGAAGATAGTCCACTGTTGCATTGCATTTTGGCAGGTTTGAGGATTTCACTTCCACTTCATAGCGTTAACATTTGCATATCGCACTGGCGCCGCATAACTTACCAAAGATTGGCTATGTAAGAGATCAAGAATATTTATTTTTCTGCCCGCAAAGTGCTACCGACAGTGACTTGAGGATCTTGCCATGTAGTGAACAGTGTGATAGTAGATGTAGCGGCGGAATTTTCATATTTCCCAGATCTAGAACTGTACTATCGTACAATCATCCGCAAACATTAGCGTCTGGAGGGTTAGGAATTTCAGAAAGGTAGAGGCTGAACAGTTCCGAAGATATTACCTTACCTTTGGGAACTCTGCCTGCACGATTCGCGCCTGCTGGCATCATTGCCTTCACAGGGTTCTGGTACAATATAGTTGGTTAACGACTGAATAAGGGCATTTATTAAATACTCAACTCCAGGTTCACTCTATTGTGCAGCATAGGACACTTCTCTTGGGGTGCTCTTTAAATTGCCGGTTAAAACAACACGCGCACTTCTTCCGATCTTTGACGTCATGCCGTTGAAAGTGACAGCCGTTCATCATCCTTTTTTCCCGGATTCGAGAGTGATATAACTGTTGTCCACAAGTTACTTATTTCAGTACCAAGGTTGCCTTGCTTCAGGTGGTCTAGCCACTTTTTCCGTCTATGCTCGCATACTAGCCTTTTGACTTCAAGAATAAGTTCCATAACTCTTGGGTATTCAGGGGTCGTACGACGCTAATTTGCTATTGTCGTCGCATCTGCTGGGAAATTTAGTCTAATTTCGGGTAATCGACCAGCAGGTATGTAGATATTGGCTGCAGCTGTGATGAGGTTCCGAAAAATTCTTTCAGCTGCCCGAGGATCTGAGGATTAGTAAAGTCTCTGAACCCTTGCCAATCATTCCATTGTTCAGAAAAGTACGGCGGTCCGTGGTTATGAAGATCGGTGGTCTGTTAACGGAGATGATGATGAGAAGATGGTCTGAACCAAGGGAAATAACGGGTTCCCAGAACACGTAATTTATTATTACCGAGTGCCATGGTTATGTCTAACGAGCTTTGGTAATTTCCTCTTATTCTCGTACTTGCTGTAACCCCCTGGTCATTGCCTAGAACGGAATACCAAAACTCATGATTAGCATTGAAGTCCCCTAGTACCAGATGGTTACTGCCCTCCAGAAGCGATGTTATGTCCGGCATATAACCCTAGCAACTCTATCGCAGCAATCCTACACAATGCTGTTATCCCCATATATTCCATGTATGGGTCGATAGAGTGAAGCTTATGCGAGATAGATCTGTAGTGAACTGACTGAAGTATAAGGAAGGGAAGTCCTCCTCCTCCGCTTCTTGTACGATCCTTTCGCAAAACATTGTAACCATCGCAGCGTTGCATGATATAGGTGACGTTGAGTTTTGTTTTCTGAATCGCGGCGACCATGATGTTTCTTTGACTCATAAAGTCTAGAATTTTACGGACTTCGTTGCGGAGACCATGGCAACTGAGCTGCAGGAACGATGTATTTCCGTGGAGTAGATGTTAGATGGTGTATTTGTTGTTGTTGGAGGAACTACGGGGATATTTTATATTCCGACGTCTAAGAATTTTGAGACAAGCTGGGAGATGTTCTGGTGCAGATAGAAGCAACATAAGTCCTATTGCAATAGTCGTGGAAGCGGCTAAGACCGGAGAAAGTGCATCTATTCTACACGATGGATGCGAACCTGGCTAACGGAACAGATCCATGGCCCGGGGTTCTTCTCTATCCCCGCCAATAGAGCTGGGAGCAGACATTCCGGGATATATTGCCGCTTCCAAGGTGAAAAAATATAGGAACACAAAGAAATATTTGTTGAGGTGACGACCCCTGTTTGATGATTTCTCCGAATCAATCCGCTGCATAGAACCGGTGGCCGTAGGATTGGGTAAGTTGAGCGGAGTATGCTTGTGTTATCTGTTGTGTTCTCGTCCTCTCGACATCCAGCTTACTTCTTCTAAAATTGATGAAATGCTCTTTGCGGATTCTCAGTACCGTATCTGTATCTGTTACCGGAATCCTTTCATCATCCTTGCAGGAGAATGTGCCTCCGCCATACCCTTCAGTGTTTTTATGTTTTACACTTTGGTAAAATTTGCGGAATTCATTATGATTGCTTAACATTTCAAATTTCTCACGTTAACGTTTTTCTTGGCATTCTAATTTTTCCTGAAAATACGCTCTTCTCCCGTTATTTTTCCTTGGAGTTTCTTGTTGCTACTGACTGCAGGGTTGTCCTGTATACCGCATTCTGCACTTCAGTAGCCTTATGACACTCCTGATTGGATTTTTAGGTGATGGTTTTTGGTTCCCTGGTATAGATTTTGCGACAGTTTGAAACGATTGGATTAACTTTGCCACTGCGCTTCCATATTATTGAAACAAGCAGTAGCGTCTTCCGGCATGTGGGTAAGTAGAGCGGAGTGGATTTTTGCTGTATGTTGTGTTTTCAACTTCTCGACATCCAACTTCCTTCTTGTGCTAGACAGCGCTTTTGCCGCAACATTAAAACGAGTGTGTACCTTGACTGCTACAAAGAAAATGGTTCGAATGGATGTATCGTATCGTTTCCCATCTGGGGACATATACGTGGTCTTTAATATGTTGAGTTGTTGGAATCTGGTGCTGCACACTTAAATGTTTTTTGCCGGTGCAAATTCGACCAGCCTCATACAGTTGTCGGATGTTATCTCCTGAAGATATTTTCATTCCCAACATTAGCAGTAAAGTTTTCAAGAACAATATGAATGTCATGACCAGAGCAGCGATAATGCGCTCTACCTGACTGGCTTTAACATGGCAAAGACCAACCAACATAAGTCCTGAGTTTTGTCACGTTAAAGATACTATCAACGGTCCCTAATATAATAAATCGGGTCTATAATTGTTCCTCAAACATCTTAGAAGGGACAAATGAGATTTCTCTCATATCGATGAGTGAACGCCGATTTGCATTGGCTCAACGATATGGGACCTACTGCTTATCGACTCGTCCGAACGGCGTGTCTTAAGACCCTACTTGCAGAAAATTTTTGTATGGCTGAAATACTCAGAATATATCTTTAACATGACGCTGAGGTTTATTTTGCCACCGCTGTAAATTTTATGTTGTCTGAAAATTAGATATGCATACCATTGCATCACTGCGCACAGTGGACAATTTTACGAAAACCCTGGCCAATACTCTAAAAATGAATGCACTTAGACCTTACCTTGGGTTCTTATGTTTTTTGAGTCGCTATTTTCATTTTTCATATTGTTTTTGGTCCCTTCTCCTATAAAATGTGATCTGTCAGATCACAATATTCTACAATTTTTCAATAGGTCTATCTATAGGTCACGGAATACACTAAAACTTTATATAAATACTTTACTTTAGGTAAGACCTCCAGAAATATGCAAAACTAAAAAATAGGGTTAAGGTCGTATTTCATGTGAGTTTTGACAAAATTGTCATACAAAACTTCATTTTAGAAGAATGGCATCAAAGACAAAAATATTCTCCGCTAAATTTTACTATAAGTCACGAAGGAAATTAAATCTCTATTTGCATTACATACCGAGGAGAAATCTGTTTCTATTTTGAAAAAAAAAAACATGAAACTAATTTCTACCATTTCTACAGTTTTGGGCATTTAGTTAAGGTTATTGGAATCTATGCACTTTAGGTATATGGTGTCTTTGGCAAATTTACTCAAAAGAATGCGAGGAATATTTTTCTTAAAAAAGTTAACCCTCGCGTGAGTCATAAAAGTTGCCTTTTTCCACAGACCTTTAAAATCTGCTATAAAATGTGATTGTAAGTTGTACCTAAACGCCAGCAAAAATTTATATATATCTGCAAGACAAACCCCCATTATTACAAGTCTTCTTTTGTTATATTTTGGATTTACCGAACAGATTTAGAGCGTTCAGCTTAACTTAAAGTTAAAAGTGATGATTGCGTTTTAAGGAGGAGTTTCTTGGCATTAACTTTCAATGTAAAAATTATATTTTTAATGCCTCCAAATTGGTTTATTTTGCGTTTTCAAATCAGATAGTAAAATAACACTAATAATGGCCCATAATATCACATAAAAACGAAAAGTGCAAATATGTGCCAGATGTTTCGATTGGAATTGGTAAAAAACGTTTCCCTTTTTATGAAATAATGAGGTACACAGCCAACTATTTTCATCATTTATTGTGAAAATTGGCATTGAAAAAATCAACAAGTACAGACCTCAATTATTAAAAAAACGCACACTTCATTGGCGACACTGAACATTTTAAATTCGTTTCACATACCTCTTATTACAATTACAAAAAACTTTATATTTAAAAACCTATGTTTATTTTGGATATTTTAATAAACAACTTAAATATTGAGAAAAAATTTTTCCAAATAGGGTCACTTTGATCTGCTTTTATACCCACTTACTGAACAAGAAACGTGTATATTTTTTCATAACTACACGCATTGGGATTCTATTAACAATATTTAACACTATTTAGTGTAAATTGATTTGGCCACTGTACGGTGGCACCTATTATTTCGTTACAAACTTTTGAGTCAATATCAAAGTATAATATCCTCCTTAAATAGTAGGGAAAGTGGAATCGGTTATTACTATTTAAATGTCTGTGCAGGCCCACATGCCCCTTATTGAATGTTCTTTGAAATTACTTAAATCTTAAATCTTTAGCTTACAAAATGACTTTCATTTATTTTTAGGAAATCCCATATTTTTAAGTTCGATATCCCCTTTGAAGACAATATTTCAAGCTCATTGTATCTATCTTTCATTTCCGGTATTAAATACTTTTATAACAATGGAAGAATGCATTTGTGGTAATGTGTTGTGGTTGTTGTTGTTTTGTTTGGTTTCTCACATGTCTTATTGACGCTTGTGTCTTAAGTCTTTTGTTCTCTAAGTTCATTCATCCATTTACCCACACACTCACACTTACATACATAGAAATGACATATTGTGACATTTATCAAATTATTAATGACGTTTAGCAAATTATAAGTGTAAATTTATCTCTACAAGTAAGAGACAGATGTCATCGATGGTATTATTGAATAAAATTAACATTTTAAACAAGATGTTTAAAGAGAAGTAAAACCAAAAAAAAAAAACAACATTTGCATTTCATATTCACATACAATTTATGACAATATATTTTCTTTAACATTATCAAATCTTGCGATCTTTTAGCATATGTATATAAATATTGAAAAGTAAAAACACAATTTATAGATAATTTTATTACTATATTTTAACATTTCAAATAAACACTAATTAGTAATAAAATTAACAAAAAACAAATGCTGCATTAAATTGATCTCTGTTCATGGTGATTACTGTCATCATTGAGTAGTTATTGACAGTTGTTTTAAGAGGATTTTTAAAACTAGAAGAATTTGGGAGATTAAAAGAGGGATTAATTATTGAAGTTATGATCTAAAATGTTGTATATTTTATTATGTACGCTAGGTTCCAATCAGAATGATGTCATGTATCTGTTAATATTGTATAGTGGGAAACTATGGGTTATTTTTAGCTTGAGTCGCAGCACATAGAAACCCGTTCGCTATAACCATCCACAACATTCTGAGTTTAACCCATCAAACGCTCCAGTCTTCAATGTATATTTTCTGTGTTTTGGTAGAAGATATAATTATACCCTCAGATGTAATTATAAATATACCCTCAGCATTTATATAGGGTATATACACTTTCATACTTGAAAAATGTGCCTCAGGTACGTTCTCCACAAAAGTTCAAAAATATTCGTAAAAAATTGTGCGCATGATAACTCTTGAAGGAAGTAACCGCTTTTGTTTATACTTTGCACATCGTGAAATCTAACGGACATATATGAGGTCCACTTCTTCGGGTACCTACCATACACCATTTCGAAAAATGTTTAGTTTAAGACCTGCTATCGATTCGTTTTGATTTTTGTTGCAGCCACTTGTATTCGCTGCGCCCATTACACCGATATAAGTTTTTCAGGGGCAAGTCCATACTTCTTGAGGAAATAGCCTGAAAGCTGTAAACAACCCCTATGGTACCATGTGTAGTGGAGGGAGCACATGATAATTCTCTAACGGATCAGCCGATTCGATCCAAAATTTGGCTTTCGTAATATTTTTACTGAAGTCCCATAACTTTAGTGAAAAAGTTGCAAATTTTCGCGAAATTAGGAAAGCATTCAAAACAATTGGTAGTTTACAACTTGTTCTAATAAAATTCAACCTGTTTATGCATCTGAAAAATATATAAAAATATCTACGTAATCTAAACATCGCGAAGATTCAAATGAAACCAAAACTATACAAATCCGTTTAGCGGTTTGCATATTATAGCAAAAAACAAAAAAATATATTGAGGAAATTTGTAAAATTTTTGTAAGAGAACGTTTTTATTAAAATTTATTTTGTGAGTTAGTTGAACAAAATGTAAGAAAAATAGGTAGGAGTTTTTCTTTTATTTTAGTTAAATTTCACGCAATAAATTACATTTTTTATTCTAATCACTTCTCGAAAACACGCTAACATCTAGCAGAAGATATGGACATCTTTCAAATAAATGTTGGGTTCCTTTAAATGGAGTATAATCTTGAAATAAAATTGTACCGGGTAATGTTCATTTTGAAATGAGTGTAAATCTCGAAATCCTCAAAATCACTTGATGCGCATGCGGTTTACCAATACAGCGAATTCTTCTCTTTTAATTTGTACACATTTGCCAAGATTTACTTTGGCCGCTAAGATGTAGCATCGTCTGCAGTTTAGTGTGCAACAAACTGTATAACGCTTATATTTTGCACAAAGTGCATACACTTTTTATGCGCATCCGATTTCACTACCAACCGTGGAAAAATACATCGATCTAAACATATTTCAATAAAATCCATCACGAACCGTGGATGTAGTATCACACAGTATTTTTTGGATAAATCGGATACAGCTCCCATGCCACTAAATTTTTCAAACCGCTGTTTTCGCACAAACGCGAGTGATGATTCACTTTCATAATTGCAATGGAAACGATCCACATAAAACGCGAATTAGTCAGCGATATTTTGAAAAACGTTTTTCGCAAATTTTTCAATTTTTGCAGTAGCCATTTCCGCCGTTCTAGTAGATGGATTTTTACGATCTGTGATTCATATGATCCGGATCGTCGAAAAACTAAAATATCGCGGGGTACCAGCACACTCAAAACGATATTGTAAATAATGTACCCAAAAAAAGGTTTTTTAGAAAAAATATCGCACTAAATTTTGGCCTTTGGCAGTAGATTACTCTGCTGCTGTGTGGGCTACATACTCAATATACATATCAGATTATGCGAAATCGCGAGTTCTTTAATCCTATAATTGGTTTTTCGAAATATCCGATTGCGCGTCCCAGTTACACAAAAAATACAAAAAACACCTGAAATCCGGCTTCAAAATGTTAGCATCCATAAAAGGTGGATGCAGTGGAAATTTTGGAAAGTGATACATTAGAAGTGTAATCTTCATTTTGTATTCTCCTACTTTTACTTTGGACAGATGTCCGTCATTTGAATGGTTTAATCAGAAATCGAATAGTAATGTAAAAAACGTGTTTTTACCTATGTTTTTTCCTTTACGCGGTCGTAACTACCACGTAAATTAATTTTTTTTGCTAAATTTTTGAGCTTTGTACAAAACCATCTAAATTAATCCAGCAATAGTCATAGTTACTGGTAAACTACAATAGTTCGCGTATTACAATAGTGCAAAACTTGGCTTCATGGAAACTAACAAATTTTGACTTTTCCTCATATATCGGTACCTGCCACACAAAATTTCGGAAAAGTGCAGTTTAAGAGTTGCTCTCAAGTCACTTCAATTTTTTTGGTAGCCACATGTATTCGTTGCCCCGATTACGACAATACAAGTTTTTTCTGGGGCAAGTCCATACTTCCTGAGAAATGGCCCGAAAGTTTCAAAACCACTATGGCAGCAACTCTCGAACGTAATATTTGACCAAACTTAGTATAAGTTCATAGATGAGCCATATTGGCCTACTCCTTCGGGTACCTCCCCTACAAAAGTTTCAAACGTTTCGGTAAAATGGTACGCGCTATATCTGTTGAACTGAGCAACCGATTTAGTCCAAACTTTGAATCTTTTTATATTTATATTATATTTTGTCCAAATGTAGTTTAGCATCGAAAATAGTCCATATTGGTCTTATCCTTAGGGTACCTCGGCCACAAAAGTTAAATGTATGTTTAAGTACAGTTAAGGACCTGTCGATGCTACTCCTATTACTCTTACTTACAGCGATTTTATGTTTTTCATTAGCAAGTCCATGCTTCCTGACGTACGGTGACCAGCTAAAATGAATGGAAGGCGCGCTCTCTATCGAAAAGAAATGGCCCTGAAATTAGATCCACTTCAAAAATGGACCATGCCGATGCATTCATTCAGGTACCCCCTCGGCAGCACTTTTGAGCTTTAATCCAAATATGTACTATTTTCGGAAAGTTCGAATATCTCTCGTATATCTTCTCGATAAGTGATGTCGTAAGACACCAGAAGACCTTTTCGGTGTTTATCTGTAGGAGACCTGTATAAGGTCTTCTATCTACAGAATACATGTGTAAGGTATATTTGTAGAAGAGCTGCATAAGTTATTCTATTTAAGAACTGTATAAAGTCCTATATCTATAAAATAAATAAGGCCTTCTATCATTGGAAGAACTGTATAAGGTGCTATATTTGTAGATAGAAGTTCTGTGTATGATTTTCTATCTATAAGGTCTTCTATGTATAAAAGGCCCGTATACGGTTTTATATTTACAGGAGTCCTCTAGATTGTCTTATATTCATAGAAGATTTGTACAAGGTCTTCTATATATGGAATACCTGTGGCACATGGGATCGAAACTGGAAGTAACTCTGTTACGGGATGCAACCAGATATCCCTTTTCTGTTCACCAAAGAGAGAATAGAGTAGAGAATTGGGTAATCAACTCTCCACTCCAGATTCTTTACGTTCTTTTCGGGGACAATTTCACAAAAAATAGGTTACGTTCGTCAGCTCCAGTGCGGAAAAGGGGAATAGGCCTCGCTCCGAACAGCGAGAAAGTTACTGGCTTGTAATTGTAATGGTGCACCATGGTTTGAGCCGTCAAAGCAAGAAACATGTAAGCTTCTTGACGACACGTCCCATCTACTTTCGCAAATATCCATGCCATAGTAAAACTTGTATTCTAAAAATAAATCTAAATGCACCGTCAGACCCACAAGTTGGGCGGCAGAAATACATACTTGTGATCATTAAGATCCTTGAAAGACCCATAGAATAATGGGGGTGGTCGGAATTCTGCTACCATCGTCCATGACATCCAACTCAGGGTTCACCTCTACGATCCATGTGGTGAACGGAGTGACCGTAGGTAGTGGCGGATATTTTCATATTTCTCAGTGGGAAAAGGTGGTAAGATCAGTCAAATAGGAGTTCATGCTTTCACATGACATCAGGATAGGTACCTGATGCCAAGGCCGTACAATCATTCGCATATGTTGCAATCTCATTGCCGTCTGGAGGGGGTTCCAGAGATATCACCCCATCTTCGGGAATTTCCTGTTTCACTCTAAGGGGCTTGGACTTCTTGTTCCAGAATTCCACGTGCGACTGGTGTCCACACATGTAATTGACTTTCCAACGTTTTAAACTTGGCCGGAGGGTAGTCTGCTCAATGTCCTCAAACAGCGTGGAGTGCTTGACAGTATCAAAAGCTTGTTCTGATTGAGTCCTCGACTAATATGTGTGAAGGTGGCGTTCAGCGCTACTGTCGTGCTGTGCTGCTTACGGAATCTTTGATGATGATCAGCAACTGGACGTTGGGGAGGAGTAAAGCGTCAAGAGTATTTGCTACGGGGCGAACAAGGTGAAATCGGTCGGTGTGATTCCCCCATGCTGGCACCACTCTGCCTATTTTCCAGACTTTGGAAAGGATTCGTGTGGCTTCCGACAGGTTGAGACCTTTGGTGAGATACCCTACTCCCCACTTATCTAGTTAATATGGCTCAGGGCCTAACTGCACCTCTAGAAATGCTTCAATGGGTTGTTATAGCCAAAAGGCTACTGCAGTTAGTTGAGAAGTTTTGGCAGGCAGTTGAAGCGGTGTAATATGTCGTGCAGACCTGTGCGACATGCTGGGTGCACCACTCCGAGCGTAGGTGTGCCAAAACTACTCTGATTTGTCGTGGCAGATGACGCTTCTTAGCTGCGATAGGGGGGGGGGATGTTATCCGATGACCGCATTCAAACGCTACTTAAACCTGCTTGATAGGCTTGTTGATCTAGGGGTTCTCTCTTGTAACGTTGGACCTTTCTTTCAAGATCGTGTAGATCCCTTCCAACATGCCTGCAATGAAATTGCAATTGAAATTGGGCGGTCTGATGATGAAGACAATTATGGGAAGATGATGGTCTGATGCCAGATGACGTCATATGTGACACCAGGGGACTCGAATTGTGACATTCTCCGGTAATTTTGACCGTACAGAACGTTGAGCTATCACTCTGCGGACCGAACGCCACATGTCATGATGAGGATTGAAGTCCCCTAAGACCAGACGTTATTAACTTCCAACAGGGTGCCAATTTTGGACCTATTTCGTGGAGTACAGTTATTTATCGACGTTATGCAATTCTACCTCGGAAGTTCCATGTCTGATTTATATCCCCACATATTCTATGTACGGGCCATTAGAGCCTGGCTCAAGTGAGATGGGTCTGTATTGAAATCCACTACTGGTGTGATCCTTCTTCAATTTTTGACCATCAAAGAAATTCCTTGTCGCAGTCCCTCAGATGGGAGCTATCCCGGGTTATCCCTGATATAAACGTACTCCCGACATCTATTGCATCTAACCGAAGTGTTAGTTTGGTGGATTCGGATGTAGAACTGAGCACATCCATTTGGTCCTGGGTTTTCCTCCATCCAAAAACAAAAAAAAACTCGGAGCAGACATTTCGGGATATGATGCTCCCAACAGAGACAAACGATACAAATAAAAGCATGTCTACAGTGTGCACTATACAGTGAGGTGGCAGCACTGGTCATGATTGTTGTGTGGTTCCGTGTCAATCCGGTATTGAAGAACCCGCCGCTGTGGGATTGATTGTTTTTACATGTTAAGTGTGGTTATTTTACCCATTATCAATTTGGAACTGGATTAATTTTGAAAAGAAAAGAAAAAAAAAAACGCTAAAAAATACATCATAAGCCACACCGAACACAATTTTCAAAGTTTATTGACACTGATACCCAAATTAGCAGCTAAAGATAACGTCATGTCGTCAAATAGATCAACATCTGAAACAATAGTGTATTTTTTCTAATTATTCTTCACATTATCTCAGAATCATTCTGATCAATCAAACGACTAATCCCCTTCGGGACAATGATAATCTAACAAGCCAAATAATCCAGAAATAAATGCGTGACGTCACATTTCGGTGAAAAAATTCTTGTCAACATTCAATTGAAATAGAACAATAAGGCCATCATAAACTCTTGTTGATTTAAATTTCATTAGACAATTCATTCCAATTGCCACCATTTATCATTCAATTGTTGGCTTGACAATTCGAACAATTCGAAACAAAAATAGTTCAATATTTGAACACATGACCTTTCACAAAATCCCCCAACCGAATAATAGTTCATAACACCTCCAGCAATAATGAGGGAGGGGACACAAAGGCAATTATATGTGTGGCTATATAATCGCACACTGGCATTTAAGTGGCGGGGGCTAGTATCCATTTTATGCCTGTCATTTTAACGGAAGTAGTGTATGGTGGTGACCAAACACCCAAATATTCGGCTATTTGTCTAGCGTTTAAAGAGAGCGAATTGAAAAAGACATATTTGATGCTTGTTTTGAATTTTTATTGTTGGCATTTCGTTTTTAAATTTCGAGCAATTCCATTAACAAAAACAAGTCATGAAAATGATTAAGTGTTTTTCATCAATGTTAAATGTTGACAAATGTAACAACAACAACAACAACTTGTCACTTGACATAAAACCCAACAACACAAAAAACAAGCATATTTACTCTGCGCTCATAAGTCAGTTAACCGCTGGAATTGGCCCCTAAGTGATTGTGTGACCAATTCCATCAAATAAAAATTCCCCAAACGAGACAGGTTTTTTTTTCAACTGGAATATTTAACGATAACGGATCAAATTTCTATTGTTGAACTTGATTTGGATATGTTTTGTTTGTTGTTTTTTAGTAAGTCTACTTGAAAATATTTTGTATTTCTTTTTTTCTGGATAATTATACACCCGACAATTGTTAATGTTATTAAATAATAATGATCCGGTCTAAATTGGGAATTAAATTGAAAAAATTAGTTAATTTGTTGGGGTGAAGGAAATTGTTGTGATATCGATCTTGTGGAGTTAGTATGTTGCACTTGAGCAGAAGTTAGTACTATGTTAATGAACCTGACAAATTTGAAATTATTATTTGAAAGAAATAAGAAAATACTAGCAAGGTGAGCATTAAAGTCAAGGCTGGCCGACAATACTAAAACCTACATCGCTTTGGGGTATTCAAGAGGCTTTTCCTATAAAATATAAATGGAGGGAAACATCTTACTTTGAAGGGATTATAATGTTGTTGATGATGTTGCAATAAAGCCAACGAAACGTTAAGCAAAATACGAAATAAATTAGTTTTAGTTTTAATTCAGCACTCGACCTATTTAACCCAGTAAAAATACAAAAAAGTAAAATACATCTAAATCGATTTGAGTATAATTTGGTAGAAAAATAAGCTACATAAGCTACAGTAAGTAAGTAGTCTCCAGCATGATTTATACAATTTTTCATGCGCTTAAACATATTGTTGAATCCATTTTTCCACTCCGAATTAGACACCTCCAAAAAATGTTTTTTAAACGCTTTAAAGCACCTTCTGGCTACGAAAATCTTTGGCCACACCTTTTTTTTGATATGCTGGAATTAAATAAAGTCATTGGATCCCCAGTCAGGGCTGTACGACGGATGACCCATCAATTCCACGTTTTGTCCGGTCAAACTGGCGCTGGTTTGAATCGATGTGTGGTAGCTCACATTGTCATGATGCAGAATGATTCGTCTTCTCTTATTCGTTTTTGAATTTCTATGGAGACTTCTGGCAAAAAAATTGTAGTGTGCCACTCAGAATTAAACGTCCTACTTTTCTGAAGAAACAGGCGACCATTTGCTTCGAAGTGATTCTTATATCAACAACTTTCGTTGGATTTGGCTCGCTTTCGAAGACCTAAACGGTAGATTTCTGTTTTGTTTCGGGCTCCTAAGCATAGATCCAAGATTCGTCGTAAACGTCGTATGAAGCACAACGATCGTTTCTATTCACAATTTCTTTGCACCAATCCGCAAGAGCCTATTTTCGAGAAAAATCCATTTTTGCGGCCTGGTGTTCATGCAATATCAAATGTTAGTTGGTAAAAGAAATGCCGAAGGATGCCAGGGATCAGGGATCCTGTCATGGATCCTTTAAAGGACTAGGGACCCTGTCATGGATCAGGGACTTTGTCAGGGATCCTGTCAGGGATTAGGGACCCTGTCAGGGATACTCTCTGGGATTAGGGACCTTGTCAGGGATCCTGTCAGGGATTAGGGACACTGTCAGGGATCCTGCCAGGGATTAGGAACCCTGTCAGGAATTCTGTCAGGGATCAGGGATCTTGTCAGGGATCTTGTCAGGGACCCTGTCAGGGATTTGGGACCCTGTCAGGGATCACGGACCCTGTCATGGATCAGGGACTTTGTCAGCGATCCTTCATGGATTAGGGACCCTGTCAGGGATCCTCTCTGGGTTTTGGGACCCTGTCAGGCATCCTGTCTGGGATTAAGGACCCTGTCAGGGGTCCTGTCAGAGATTAGGGACCCTTTCAGGGATCCTGTCAGGGATTAGGGACCCTGTCAGGGATCAGGGACCCTTTCAGGGATCCTGTCAGAGATTAGGGACCCTGCCAGGGATCCTGTCAGGGATCAGGGACCTTATCAGGGATTAAGGACCCTGTCAGGGATTAGGGACCCTGTCAGGGATTTGGAACGCTGTCAGGGATCCTTTCAGGGATCAGATACCTTGTCAGGGATCTTGTCACGAATCAGGGATCCTGTCAGAGATTAGGGTTCCTGTAAGGAATCAGGGACCTTGTCAGGGATCCCGTCAGTGATTGGTGATCCTGTCCGGGATTAGGGACCCTGTCAGGGACCTTGTCAGAGATCAGGTACCTTGTCACGGATCCTGTTAGGGATCAGGGACATGACTGGGATCCAGGGATTTCTGGCACAACGGCCGTTTTTGGACGACCTTAAGGATTTTCGTTTTTTGGCGCGTGTCGGACACGGTTGAAGTTATTAAACCATTTGTTCATAGTCCTATAGGTTGGCACTCTTGCCGTGATTACCCACGTCGAAAGGTGTGAACAATGATCAGACGAAAATTTTTACAAGTAAATTCCAGTTATTTTTATGAAAAGTGAGTTTTTGAAGTCTCTGTAAACAACACAATACAAGGTCGTTTGACAAACTGTCCTGAGTACGTATTGGTTAAAAATTGTCAAACTGTCCAAAAATTTTCAAATGGCGCCTGGAAACACGCGTTGCTGCCTAGGCCAGAAAGTTTTCTCTCAGCCCTTCTGACCCATA
Organism: Musca autumnalis; assembly: GCF_047663935.1. NCBI lineage: Eukaryota > Metazoa > Arthropoda > Insecta > Diptera > Muscidae > Musca > Musca autumnalis. The sequence continues at coordinate 191,432,364 of NW_027411644.1, forward strand.
CCGTATAACACTGTGAACACAATTTATGGGGCAGAGATAATTCCTTTTGGAGATGAAAGCCCTTGGTGAGTTTTTTTTAGAACCCCGAAGGACAGATCCGCCGTGTTTTTGATAGAGACCCTGTAAACCATCAGGTATTAGCGTTATATCTTTGTTCACGGTTGCTTTAGCTTATTTTGTCGCGTTCTCAAAGTCATTTTTTACATTTACCGGTGTTTGCTCAGAAAAAACTTGTCACTTGTTGTCAATGAGAGCCGTACCTACAATTTTCTGAACGACATCGGTAAGCTGCAATCACAACAGATAGCCACAGCATATTCCACTCAACTAGCCCAATTGCTTAATCAAAGCACTCCTCATCCCGATAAAATATCAGCGCAATGGCAAAGCATTGCCCACTCCATGCAAACAGCCGCAAAATCCATACTTGGATACCTGAGGCCTCCACCAAGGAATCCATGGTATGATCAGGAGTGTCGTGCTGCCACCGAAGAGAAAAATGCGGCATATAGGGCTACTTTACAATCCGTAGCAACGCGTAGCGCACGAGAGAGATACAGTGAGAAAAGGAGAGAGGAGAAACGTCTTTTCCGCAGGAAAAAGAGAGAGAGAGAGAGAGATGGAAAAGCGGGAGTGTGAAAAACTCGAGATGTACAGGAGCCAGAATGAAGTCCGAAAATTCTACCCAAGAGTCAAGCATCAAACTGATGGCTTTGGTACAGGTAAATCCTCCTGTAGAGACCAGCAAGGTAATTGGTAACTGATACAGATAGTGTACTCAGGATATGGAAAGATCATTTTTCAAAACTGTTGGTATCCAATAGCAGCGAAGACGACGAAGATACCACAGTCCCAATCCCAGAAGATGGTATTGAATGTATACCGCCCAGCCAAGATGAGGGAAAGACAGCAATAAATCGGCTGAAGAATAATAAGGCAGCAGGAGCCGATGGCTTACCAGCCGAGCTGTTCAAAACCGGAGGCGACACGCTGATAAGGTGTATTCATCAGCTAGTTAGCACCATCTGGCAGGAAGAACGAGTACCCGACGATTGGAACCTGAGTATCCTGTGCCCCGTCCACAAGAAGGGAGATAAGACTGTATGCTCTAACTATAGGGGCATAAGTCTACTCCCTATTGCCTACAAGATCGTGTCAGGGATATTGTGCGAACGAGTAAAGCCAATGGTCAACGAGATAATTGGACCATACCAATGCGGCTTTAGACCTGGCAAGTCCACCATTGACCAGATATTTACCCTGCGGCAAATCCTGGAGAAGACCCAAGAGATGCAGATCGACACCTACCACCTTTTTGTCGATTATAAAGCAGCCTTCGACAGCCCGCTGCGTTCAAAGGTATTCCAAGCCATGTCTGAATTTGGTATCCCCGCAAAGCTCATCCGGCTTTGCAAAATGACTTTAACTGACACGAGGTCCTCAGTTAAAATAGGAAAGAACCTCTCCGAAGAGTTTGGTACCAAAATAGGTTTCAGACAAGGAGACAGCCTTTCGTGTGATCTCTTTAACATCCTGCTGGAAAAGGTTATACGAGAGACAAACGTCAAAAGAAGTGGCACAATATACACCAATAGTCACATGTTACTTGCTTATGCTGATGATATAGACATCATAGGCCGATCAGTAAAAGAAGTAACTGATACCTTTATAAAGGTCGAAGGAGAATCTGCTAAAGTGGGTCTGGCGGTAAACGGTGAGAAGACCGAGTTGATGGTGTCCACGCGCAATGCGTCCATTGAGCTCGGACCGACTGTGGACGTTGGTTCCTATAATATTGAGGTAGTAAAAGACTTCGTCTACCTCTGCACCTCCGTAAACACAACAAACGACATCAGATGTGAAATAAAAAGAAGAATTTTATTGGCCAACAGATGCTACTTTGGTTTAAGTAAGCCGTTTAAAAACAAAGCCACATCTCGTCAAACAAAAATAACGCTCTACAAAACACTGATACTGCCCGTGCTGATGTATGGCTCCGAAGCCTGGGTACTTGCACAAGCAGACATGGCAGTGCTTGGTGTGTTTGAGAGAAAAAATCTTCGAAAGATCTACGGACCAATCTGCGTTGACGGCGAATATCGACGTCGCATGAACCACGAGCTGTATCTGCTATACAACGACATCAATACTGTTAAACGTATCGAGATTGCGTTAGCTAGGCCATATCATAAGAATGAGCGATGATGAACCCGCTAAAAAGGCGTATAAATATGGACCGCTTGGCGGTGCACGCAGAATTGGTAGGCCAAAGAATAGATGGCGCAAACAAGTGGATGATGAGATGAAAAGGCGTGGTATTCCAGAGTGCGAAGCAACAAATAGAGAGGAATGGAGATCTTTTCTTAGTTCGGCCTATGGAACAAATGTTCTGTAATGGGCCAGCTAAGTAAGTAAGTAAGGCATCAATATTCCCCAAAGTGGTTGAAATTAGGTATTTAGTCTTCGTTGGGGGTATACAACTTTCCACCTGAAATTTGTCGTCATATTGTCCCCATAGAACGGTATCTTGCCTTTTGGGTATTTTGAAGGTTGTAACTTCAACATCCCATCGAAATGGCTGAAATTTTGTATTTAATCTTCATTGGGGGTATACAATTTTCCGCCAGAAATATGTCGGTATTGGTCTTTATAAAGCTTAGCATTTATGCTAACGAGGGTATATGCACTTTCATACGAGCAAAATGTGCCTCATCGAAACAATGGTTTTAGACCCCAAGTATGTTTGGACGAAATCCGTTTCAGAAAATTTGGAGTTGATTTAGCCATATCCGTTCGTCTGTCTGTCTGGCTGGCTGGAGCGCACGATAACTCTCGTCGGATCAACCGATTCGGTCCAACATTTGGCTTTCGTAATATTTTGTCCAAACTTAGTTAAAGTTCGAAGTTGGGTTATAACGGTCCACTACTTCCGGTACCCCCACAAAAGGTGGAAAATGCTCGGAAAATGTGTGCGCACGATAACTCTTTAAGGGAGTAACCTTCGGGTACCTCCCACACAAAATTTCGGAAATGTTTATTTAGGGCCTGCTCTCGAATCGCTTCGATTTTTGTTGTAACAACTTGTACTCACTGTCCCCCATACGACGGTACAAGTTTTATCTGGGGCAAGTCCATACTTCCTGAGCAAATATTCTGAAAAAATTAAAAAAAACCCATATGACACCGCGTGTAGTGGTTGGAGCACAAGATAACTCTCAAACTGATCTGCCGATTCGGTCCAAAATGTGGCCTTCGTAATATTTTGTGCAAACTTAGTTCAAGTTCGAAGATAAGCCATATCGGTCCATTCTTTCAGGTACCTCCCCACAAAAGTTCAAACATGCTCGGAAAAATTGTGCGCACGATAACTCTTGATGAGAGTGACCGACCTTCTCTCGAATTACTTTAGTTTTTTTGAAGCAGCTTGCATTCGCTGCCTCGATTACAACAGTAAAGGTTTTTTCACGGGCAAGTCCATACTTCTTGAGAAAACAGGCCGAAAGTTGTAAAAACCCCTATGGCAGCATATGTAGTGGCTGGAGAGCTCGAACCGAATGCTGCGTTAGTCCACACTTTGGATATTGTAATATTTCTTGGAATACAATACAAAATTCGAAGGGGGTGCTTATAGGTCCATTCCTTCCGGAACCCCAAATGTTCGAAAATATTCGCTAATATGTTACGCGCGATTTCTCATAGACGTAATAACCGATTTGGTCCAAACTTTGGATCTCTAAATATTGTCGGAACTTAGTTTATGTTCAAATTTGGGCCCTATCTGTCCAAATGTTCAACATTTTTGTGTGGTTAAGGGTCTGTTCGAGGATCCTTTGGGCATTTTTACCGAAGGTTTTCCTAGTGGCCCTGTTTACAGCGATATTATGTTTTCGTAGTTGATAGAAAAGCTCTATCTATCGATATCCCCGCAAATTTTTAATCCTATCCATACTTTTGTCGGTTCATACGCCCAAAATTTTGAAAACCCCCTAAATACATGTTTTTTTTTTTTTTGGGAAAAAGTATTTCAATCCACACAGCCTGAGGGTATATCTCTGTCGACAAAGCCGACTGATACTTTTTTTCTTGTTTTCTAGTTTTTTTTTTTTTGAAGATTTTAGCAGCATTATCCAACCGAACCGACTGAAATTTGGGGTATTGTCTTCGGTAGGGCTACAAAATAATTGTGTAAAAGGCCAGATTTATTGTTCAATATAAGAGAACATTTTACCAGTTCATATTTGTGGCTAAACAAGAAACCTACAAAAAATTGTGAAAATCTGCTGGATTTTATTTTAAGGCTATATTATAAGGCTCAATTGGTCGAATATACTATTGGATCATTATCAAAATCTTACCCGATTTACTTAAATGTTTGTAGGATTTTTTTTAGTCACAGCAATGAACTGGTAAAATTTTCTCATAGATTGGACAATAAATTGGAAATAAATGTTGCCTTTAAGACAATTTCGTGAAAATTCACCTTTGGCTCCATGCAAATTACTATGGAAACTTTGTGACACCAGTGGCACTTGTTAATATATTCCGTTTGTACTCAAACTTGGGCAATCTTAAAATCTGAGATAACTAAACACTTTAGGGGTTGCCGTATAAAAAAATCCGACGTCGATTTTTTTAAAACCACCCTAATGTATATACTAGAGTGGTTTTGAAAATCGATGTCAGATTTGTTAGACACGTGCCACTGGGGCCTCAAAGCTTCCATGGGCCCTATACACATATAGCTAACATTAAAATTCACAACAAATAAATTGTAATTTTTTACATCGATTGAACAATAAATGTGTTTTGTAGAGCGATTTCGCCAAAATTCGCCTTTGGCCCCATACAAATTGCTATGGAAACTTGGAGGCCCCAGTGGCAAGTGTTGACATATTCCGACATATTCTAACAAAACTAAACACTTAAGGTTGGTGCCGCATAAAAAATTCAACATCGATTTTTTTCCTTGGGGTTAAAACCACCTTAGTACATACATATCATATTACTCAGCCACTCTTTAAAATGATTTATTTTACAGGAAATGCTGATAATGAACCCAATTACATTAAGAAAATAAATAAACCTTTTCGAAAGTTGCACCATCCCTTGCTTTATATGTGTCAATGTCATATTTTTAATTAATAAAATAAAAAAAATCAATTGCATTGAGGAGAGTAACCTATTATCCGCTTTTAATAAACCCCAACTAATTAACAGCAATTCATTATTCATTTCCTGTAACTAATTACGATTTGCAATCTTATAGCCGTACACCTCTACCTCAAAATGTATGTAATCAATCATCTAGTACACGTATGTATGTACATGCATACATAGAAATTTCGTCATATTACTATCCATAACTGACCTTTTTCAGTTTAGTTGCCCATAAAATATATTTTATCTGTTAGAGAAGAAATCGTCTGCAAAAAATTTACCATTTTATGAAATGCAATGAATATTTTGTTTTGATTTACTGTTGTTCACTCTTGTGCGGCAATATTTTTAAAACACTTTGTTTATGTGTACATCTTCAGATGTGGTTTTAATTTTTCCTCTTCTTTGTTGAAGTTTTTGTTATCTTTTTTCTTTTTGAATGTACCGACAATGCCACCTTGAAACGAGGATGTCATTTAGGTTATGGTAAGCCAGTAGTAGAAGAAGAAAAAAACGAGAATAAAGAAGTTGGTGATAGAATTGCTATAACTTTGGGCGTCAGCGTGTTGCCCCAAATTGTTGCAACAACCAAAAAATAAACTACATGCACATGTGCAAAAAGAAGCAAGTGTCTTTTTTCATAGATCAGTTCACATTTTGTGTGCACTGCAGTGCAGTTTTCTTTTATGCTACACCATGCAAGCGGTTGATTTTGTGTCAATGTTAATTTATCAAATGGATACGTTGTCTGTCCGCTTGGCTGGCTGTTGTATGCCTCAGCAGTACGACAATTCGAGCAATTCATTCAGTTACATTTTTTATTTTGCTGTCAGAATAGATTTGGCCAAGTGATGTCTTTGTAGCAGAGATTTCCTATTGTTTCTTTGTGTGCCAAAGTAGACGTTTAGTGGCTTAAAAAGGTAAAATTCAATAGCCCTTTTAGTAATTTAAGCTATGCTGTGAAGGTGCTTGGCTTGCAATTAGATTGGATTCTATTAAAGTCTTTATATAGAAGTTCGTAGCATAAGTTTCTTTTTCATTGTTACATTGGACAATTTATAAAACATATGTGAATATGTTTGTATTTATACATACATGAAGACATTTACATGTGCACCTATTCACCTACTAACTGACATATAGTTATGACTGTTGACAGCACACCGACCATAAACTTTGTGCTAAGCTTTTTGTCCAGGGCCGTTTTGTTTTGGGGCCACAAATAAATAGCAACATTATTTTTTTTTTTACAAATTATAAACTCACAAACTCTCGAGCTACTGTGAATAAAGTAGAGAAAGGTCAGCAATTGTGGAATCCCACCCACAATAAAAATAACAAATAAAACAACTTAGAACGGCGTTTATTTCGTCCGGACCGAAATTTTTATACCCTCTCCACGAACTGTATTGAAGTAAATAGGAACAATTAGTTTCCTTTTGTTTATGAAAGTACTAAGCTCTTCCTCTTATTCCTTGCAGGAGCATAACATCTTTCCAAAAACATGGACCGCTATATTTAATTTTCCTCTGGCAACGCACAATATTAAAATACAGCAATCTCGGTTCGAAAATTTAACAGAAAATCATCGAATTACATAAAATTGGTCAATAAAGGTTCATGGGCGCTAGACTTAAATCTAATGGATAGTTTTTTTCTTTTTGGAACACAAAATTTCAAGTAACAACCAATTCGGTAAAAAGCGTGCAGAATCTTAAATGGGGGCTAACCATATATGGGTGCTATACCAAAACCTGGACCTACACTCTCTGATTTTTTGCAAAGGATGTTTTGTACCTGTTTCAGATATTACGGTTGAATAATGGGGCTGAAACTTAAAAAAACAAGAAGTAAAGAAGTATCAGTCGGCTTTGCCGACAGATATATGCCCTCAGCCTATATACATTTAAACACTTTTTCAAAAAAAACTTATGTATTTAGGGGGCTTCGTATGAACCGAACAAAATGTGAATTAGGATTAAAGTTCAAAGTGTTGCGGAGGAGATACTTAAAGAAATAGACGGACATAATTCATTATGGAAGTGGATCTTATTTTGGGAGTCATATCTTTTCGATAGATATCGCGTTCACTAGTCATTTCAGTTTGGACCAGTATACCAGGAAGCATAGACTTGTCCACGGAAAACATAATATCGCTGCAAACAGCATCGGTATACATTTCCAAAGGATCTTCGACCAGACCATAAACTGCACTTAAACACAAATTTTTGAACTTTTGTGGGGGAGGTACCTAAGGTGTGGACCCATATGTGCCAGTTTAAAAGGTAAATTGGTTGCCCCGTTCAAGAGATATCGTGCATGCCATTTTAGTGTCATATGAAAAATTTAAAAAATATTGGGGGGAAGTACCGGAATTTGCGAACCGGTATTGCCCATCTTCGAACTAAAACTAAGTTTGGACAAAATGTAACGAAGGCCAAATGTTGGACCAAATCGGTTGTTCAGTTCGAGAGTTTTCGTGCTCTCCAATCACTACCCAGCAACCAATCGTACCGACATCGTAACGAAATCGGAACGAAATTCGGACGATACGTCCGATATCTGATCCGAAATCGTAACGATATCTTAACGAAACTTGTATGAAGTGGTTGACATAATTTCGGAACGAAATGTCGGAGCGACATCGGATCGATTTCGATTCCGAAAACTCGTTTAGAAATCGGAACGAAATCTGTACGACGTTGCTTCCGAAATTGTTCAGACTTGTCGGACATCCGACATTTTGGTTTGCTGGGTACATATGGTGACATAGGGGATTTCTACACCTTTCGGACTGTTTTCTCAAGAAGTATGGACTTGCCCCTGAAACAACTTTTACCGTCGTAATGGAAGCAGCGAATGCAAGTTGCTGGCACAAAAATCAAAGTGATCCGAGAGCAGGTCTTAAAGTGAACTTATCCGAAATTTTGTGTGAGCGTTACCTGAAGGAGTGGACAAATATAGTCCATATTCGAAACTGATCTATATCTGGTAGATATATTAGAATGTGTAAAGTATGGACCAAATCAGTCACTGCCTTCAAGAGTTATCATGTGCACAATTTTTCGGAAAATTTTTGAACTTTTGTGGGGGAAGTACCTGAAGGAGTGGACTGATATTGCTTATCTTCGAACACAAACTAAGTTTGAAGAAAATATTATAAATCCCATATCTTGGACCAAATCGGCAGATCCGTTCGAGAGTTATCTTGCGCTCCAACCATTTTCTGAGGAAGTATGGACTTACTCCTGATAAAACTTATACCGTAGTATGGAGGGCAGTGATTACAAATTATTACAATAAAAATCGAAGCGATCCGAAGCAGGTCCTAAACTGAACTTTTCCGAAATGTTGTGTGTGAGGTACCCGAAAGAGTGGACCGATATAGTCCATATTGGACCCCATCTAAATCTAGTAGACGATGTGCAAAGTATGGACCAAATCGGTTACTCCCTTCAAGATTTATTGTGCGCACAAATTTTATGAACATTTTCGAACTTTTGTGGGGGAGATACCTGAAGGAGTGAACCGATATAACCCATCTTCGAACTTAAACTAATTTTGGACAAAATATTACGATGGCTTAGCGTACTTTTACACCCAAAACGAAGACTTAAAACCAAATTTCAGCCATTTAGGTGGGATATTGAGGCCACAGCCTTCAAAATACCAAACATCGGGAGGTACTTCTTATGGGGCCTATACGAATTCGTAGACCTATACCGGAAAATTTCATGTGAACAGTTTTTCAGCTACTTCGGTGGGATATTGAGGCCACAACCTTCAAAATACCAAAGATGGGGAGGTACCGTTCTATTGGTGGCTATATCAAGCCGTGAATCTATACCAACAAAATTTAGGTGGAAAATGTTATACCCCAATGAAGATTAAATACCAAATTTCAGCCATTTCTGCGGGATATTGAGGCCACAACCTTTAAAATACCCAAAAACCAGGAGGTACTGTTTTATGGGGGTAATATGAAGTCTTTGGACTTATAACGGAAAATTTCAGGTGGCAAGTTTTATACCCCAAACGGTGAGTATATACCAAATTTCAGCCATTTCTGTCTGATAATGAGGCTAAAACCTTAAAAATATCGAAAATCGGAAGGTACCGTTCTATGGGGTCCATATGAAACCTAGGACCTATACCGACAAATTTTTAGGTGGAAAGTTGTATACCTCTAACGAAGACTGAATACCAAATTCCATCCATTTCCTCAGGATATTGAGGGCATAACCTTAAAAATACCGAAATTCGGGAGGTACCGTTCTAATGGTGGCTATATGAAGCCGTGGACCTATACCGACAAATTTCGGAAAGTTGTATACCAACAACGATGACTAAATACAATTTTATCCATTTTGGCAGGATATTGAGCCCACAACCTTTAAAATACTGAAAATCGAGAGGTACCCTTCTATGTTGGCAATATGAAGGCATGAACCTATACCAACAAAATGTAGGTGGAGAGTTTTATATCCCCAATGAAGATTAAATACCAAAGTTCAGCAATTTCTGTGGGATATTGAGGCTACAAAGTTCTTTTAAATTAGTGTTTTAAGACGCGCCTTTCGGGCTCGGACTCGGTCTAGTGGAAGTAGGTCCCATATCACCGAGCTAACATGAATCGGTGTGAATTCGTTGAAATGGGAGAAGTCCCCCAATCTATCAATTCTTTACTAAATTTCCTCAACAGACCACATGTGCTAATAGTTTTAAAAATATCAACCCTTTGAGGAAAATACATTATTCATAACTTACCTGTGTAGCTTCTCAATACACCCCTGTATGATCAAAAATACATAAACGGACATACATACACCATATACAAATTTTTTGTTTTTTATTTTTTTTATCTTGTAGTTTTGCTTAGTAATCTATTAAATATGATCTACATAACACGCCCACTAAATTGCTTGTGCCACAAAAGGGAACAACAATAAACAATAACAACAACATCGATCATAACAAAGAGCAGCGGCAATCACCACAACAGTCAACAATGTTTAAAGGTGTTTGATTTTATTGTTGAGCATAGTTAAAATGTCTAAAGGAGTTAACGGCTTTAAGCCGATTGTCAGGTAATTGTTAAGCGTTAGCATTAGTTTCCCGCTGATTGTTTGGAATCGAACATGTGTTGTAATACAATGTTACATCGAGTTTCCATATGGAAAAATGCCATTGAAATAGACGGCAATATTTTTTTCTCATTATTGATAGAAAGGTACTCACTCTACAATATGGCAAATATAAATTTCAATATATGTATAGTATCTTCAATTGGCATCATAATAGTTTATTTACTAAATGCGGTAATTTCTGAAGTTAGCTGGATGGTATGTAATCCCAAAGTTTCTCTATTCTGGTAGAAAATTACAAGAATTGTGTCACTCATACACGAACCAGTTTAAAAGAAAGATTCCATTAGATCAAGGTCTCAGTAGCCAGAGCTACTACTCGCATTACATTTGTAATTATAATCTTTATATATAAAACTCAATTGTCGTTTGTTGGTAATTGAATCAGTTGAAAACGGCTGGAGCGATTTGGATAAATTTTTGTGGAAATGTTAGTCATAGTCCAGTTTAGGTTTTTATGCAAAGAAAAATTGGCCACGCCCACTTACCGCCCACTTTTGAAAATATGTTTTATCTACGAAACTACTTAATAGATTTTCCTGAAATTTTCAGGGAAGGTAGAGTGATGGCCCCCGGTTGAAATTGGCTACATATTTGGTTAAATTTCGGATCGGGCGGGGTACCTCCCCTATGCCCTATTTTTGTAAAAATGCAATATTTGCAACAATTACAAATGTATCGCTTTGAAAATTAATTTCCGAGTCAATGACGATTGTGTCTCCGACCTTACGTGCTTATTTGGGGCATTAAGACAGGACAACGCCCACTTTTTTAAATATGTAATATCTACGAAACTACTGAATCGATTTTCCTGAAACTTTCAGCGAATGTACATGGTTGGTCCCCGATAAAAATTGGGTACATATTTTTTGACTTTTATTTATTTATTTTATTTGCGAGTCAATGGCGATTGTGTCTCCAGCCTTACGTACTTATTTTGGGACTTAAGATCCGACCACGCTCACTTTCTAATTAGGTTATATCTACAAAACTACTGAAGGGATTTTCAAGAAAATCGCGATTTGTCTAAACTATTAAATCTTTATAAATAAAAATCAAATATCGTTCGTTGATAATGGCATCAGTTGAGAACGGCTGGACCGATTTTCGACTTGGGTTTCTATGCAAAGAAAATTTGACCATGCCACTTTTACGCCCACTTTTTTCAATTTTTATCATTTCTACAAAAACTACTGAACCGATTTTCCTGAAATTGCCAGGGAATGTACAGAGATGGCCCCCGCTTAAAATAGGCTTCAAATTCAGTTGAATTTCGGAAAGGGCGGGGAACTTTTTTAAAAATGTTATATTTAAAATAATTACGAATGTATCTACTTGGAAGTTAATTTGCGAGACAATTGTGGTTGTGTCTCCGACCTTACCTACTTTTTTAGGAACCAAAGACTTGACCATACCCACTTTTTAAAATATGTTACATCTACGAAACTACTGAACCGATTTTCCTGAAAATGTCAGGGAATGTACAGGCATATTTTCTTGAATTTTGAAGGGGGCATATTTAAAAAAACGCCTTACCTTTATGAATAAAAATCAAATGCTGTCATAACCCAACTTAGGTTTTTCGGAAAGAAAAGTTTACCACGCCCCCGAAAACAGGTTACATATTTTATTGAATTCTAGAGGGGGCGGGGTACCTCCCCTATGCGATATTTTTAAAAACGTTATATGTTTGCTGTTGTTATGTATATTTTATGAATTTCGGAAGAGGTGGGGTACATTCCTCATGCCTTTCTGTTAAACGCTATATGTATAAGCCAAACTTATGATTATATCGGTTTCAGCATACATTTTAAGGCAATGAAGTTGTGTGAACCCTAGGTACATATATGGAGCCAAAATACCGGACCAGGTTCACTTTTTTAATATGTTATATCTTGAAAACTGATGACCACGTCCATTTTTTTCAAAACATTATTTTTCCAAAACTACTGAACCTAATTTTCAGAAAATGTTCAGGAATGTCGAGTGGTCCAAAATGCTATATATGTATTTGTAGACGAATTTCGGGGCCTATTATTTTACAATCGCTATATTTGCTAAACTTATGAGTGCATCAGGATGAAAATTTGTTTTCGAGACAACGGTGGTTGCGCCCCCTATCAAGAAAAACTATATATTTACAAATGTACTTAAATGGTGAGGTTCAACGGCCCATCAGCCATGAAAAGCTAAAACATATAAGTCTCAATAAGCGGGAGAATACGATTATCCCATTTTTTTTAACTTTTAAAATTAGATCGCTTTAGGATAAAGACAGGGACATGGACGATAGAAATCCTAAAAGGCATAAATTGGCGAAAAATCCGACAAAGTCCGGAAAAGGTTGCAGACAAAATCTGTTCATAGATTTAAAGTCCTTTTCGGTTTGACAATGGACCGAAGAAGTGAAGTAGAAAATACCTATTTTTTGAATTGTCAAGCATAAAGTCGATAAAAAATTGTCATTAAAACTCATTACGACGGGCCAGCAACGCGGACCGGGGTCTGCTAGTTTATAAATAAAGTTGTTAATAAAAAAAGAAATGCTACGTGAATTGAACGAACAGTGGCTCATTCGTTTATATCGTTCATTTAGATTAGCTAGTTCACGAGAGGAGCTAATCGTTCATTCATCAAGTTTATTAAGTTGGTCGAATGAATATAGCTCATTCAGGTCATTTCACTGTATCTCCCTGTTTCTTAAAAAAATGATAGTTGTCATTGTGTAGAGAAAACGATCATTCCACAGGTGGTGCATAACAAATATCGATAGTGTCAATCGTAGTGTTCTTTAATTTATATTACAGTACTAGCAGACACCTGTCCGCGCTGCTGGCTCGTCATAATGAGTTTTAATAACAACTTTATATGGACTTTATGCTTGTCAATTGAAAAATTGATATTTTCTACCTCACTTCTTCGGCCCATTGTCAAACCGAGGAGGATTTTAAATGTAGATACGTATCTTGTAGGTTTGTTCTCGTTGAATCCAGCACAAAGTGACAATCTCTCAGAAAAAGCCTAGTGTCGATTGGTGCAAAGAAATGATGAAAAAATTCGATCGCGGCGCTTCAAGGTACGTTTATAAGTCGTCACAGGTGACGAGAAAGACGAGACTAATCTAGAACTTCAAAGCAAATGGTCGTCTGTTTCTTCGGCAAACTGGGCATGTTAGTCCAGTCAAAATAGACATGCGTATAAGCGGGAACTAGCAAAAATTTCCACAAAGCTGAATTTTGGTGGAAAGCTTGGGTTTGCTATTAGAAGTAACGTCCTAAAAGTCCCCATCGATCTCATGGGTGCAAGCGAAGTTATTCAGGGACAAAAGTCATTTTTTGGTGGCCTTATCCAGTTCGTTCGAGTTTTCTCAAAAACGGTAAGACCTATCAGAAATCGACTATAGTAAAAGTTGTAGGCTTAAAAATTGTCTACAATATTGATCTTTACGACTTTTTTTTTATAGGAATCACCATTCTTGAGATATCATGATATGTGTCAAATTACCCATGTGAAGAAGTAAGCTGCGTAAGAGCATCATGAGTCAGGCGGGTTAAGATAACAAGATGACTTTAACTGATACTAGGTCCTCAGTTAAAATTGGAAAGAACCTCTCCGAAGAATTTTGTACCAAAAGAGGTTTCAGACAAGGAGACAGCCTTTCGTGTGACCTATTCAACATTTTGCTGGAAAAGGTAATACGAGATGCAAATGTCAAAAGAAATGGCACAATTTACACCAATAGCCACATGTTACTTGCCTATGCTGATGACATAGACATCATGGGACGATCAGTAAAGGAAGTAACTGATACCTTTAGGAAGGTCGAAGCAGAATCTGCGAAAGTTGGTCTGGCGGTAAACGGCGAAAAGACCAAATTTATGGTGTCGACGCGCAAAGCGTCCATAGAGCTGGGACCAACTGTGGAAGTTGGTACCTACAATTTTGAGGTAGATAAAGACTTCGTCTACCTCGGCACTGCCATAAACACAACAAATAGCATCAGTTGTGAAATAAGAAGAAGAATTGTATTGGCCAACAGATGCTACTATGGTCTAAGTAAGCAATTTAAAAACAAAGCCACATCTCGTCAAACAAAAATAACACTATACAAAACGCTGATACTACCCGTGCTAATGTATGTATGACTCCGAAGCATGGGTACTTGCGCAAGCAGATAAGGTAGTGCTTGGTGTGTTTGAGAGGAAAATTCTTCGAAAGATCTACGGGCCGTAGATACGACGTCGTATGAACCACGAGCTATATAAGCTATACAAAGACATGCATATAGTTAAACGTATCGAGATGCAACGATTGCGTTGGCTAGGCCATATCATGAGAATGAGCGATGATGAACCCGCTAAAAGGGCGTATGAATACATGCCACATGGCGGCGCACGCAGAATCGGCAGGCCTAAGCTTCGATGGAGCATACAAGTGGATGAAGAAATGAAAAGGCGCGGTATTCCAAAAAGTCAAGCTAAAAACAGAGAGGAATGGAGATCTTTTCTTAGTTCGGTCTATGGAACAAATGTTCTGTAATGGGCCAACTAAGTAAGTAAGTAATATTACTTTCAGGCATAGATTGGGTTCGAATAAAGTCCATATCGGTCCACTCCTTCGGGTATCTCCCACACAAAATTCGGAAAAGTGAAGTTTAAGATCTCCTCTCGGATAGCTTTGAAATTTGTTTAGCATATTATCCTTACGACCCACTTTACGATGGTACAATTTTTTCGGAGCCAAGTCCATACTGAGATAAAGGCCTAAAGTCTCCAAGAACTTGACGGCACCAACTAAAATGGTAAATCCGCAAAATAACTTACGCAGGGAGTTTCTGATTGGTCTAAACTTTGCACATTGTATTATCTCATCTTGTCATGTATTAGGTTGGAATATGGACTATATAGGTCCCATCCTTCGGGTACCTTCCACACAAAATGTGGGAAAAGTGGAGTATAGCAGCTCATCTGGGATAGTTTTAAATTTTTTTCCAAAAGTTATTTTTGTGGTCCCTTTTAATAACATACTTCCTGAGATAATGGCCCAAAAACTCAAAAACCCCCTATAGACGTCAGAAGTATTGTGTTAGCTTCACTTCTTTAGGCTTGATGCTGAGAGCATGTGTCTGTCGGACCAGCTGATTGATACTTTGTTATGTCTTCTATGCGAAATTGCATTTCAGATTTATTTTCAACTTTTTTAAATTTTGTTCAAGCGTTCGTAGTTGTGTCATGGTCAGAGCCTTGATATCGATTTCGAGTGTCATGTTTTGTATTGTGTATCCTTGGCTATTTCTATTTTCCCTTGCCTCTGCTACAGCCATCTTCACCAGAATGTTCAAACTAACTCATGATTGGCTGCCTCCGCTTCGTCTTCATGGGAATTTCCTCTATATCCATCAACTCTGCTTGCAACTTTCTGGTCCTCAATCTAACAAATAGTTGTAGTTTATCACATTGCCTACATAGTGTGTTCGCAAGTCATTGTATATGTCAATTCACAACTTCTTAATACATTAAGCATGTGAAAAATATGGGAGCAGCATTATTGCTATTTTATTTATTCATATTTCATTTCATTTTATTTATTTGTTAACTTTGTTCTGCCGGATGTGGTTTTGATTTTTTTCAATAACTGTATGTCTGTTTCTTCATTCCTTTATTATTTCAGTTAGAATTTATAATTGTAGACAAAAAAAGTGTAGTCTGCATAAGAAAATCCAAAGCACATACATATCTACATGCAAATTGAACAGAAGAATAGAAATGCAACATTTAATGATTTTCCCAATCATATTCCGCTTTAAATACTCCGACTCTGACATTTTTTATGTACATTTGTATGTGTGATATAATAATAATAATAAATGATTGGATGACTAGACGGACTGGCTGGTAATTTTTTCAATTTTAACTGAACGAATTGATTGACCGCATTGAACGGTTTTTTTTCATGAATAAAACTAAATATTAATTATAAATAATTATATGTATTTTATTTCCTATAATATTCAATTATGAAGAAGTATTTTTAAGAAAAAAAAAATGATTAAGAAATGATTTTAAATTAATGAATGAATCCCTGTGGGCCATTCATTCATTACCTTTGCCATTAACGCACAATCACAACTAATAATAGATTCATATTGAAACGGTACTAATGGAGTTTTAAAATAATAAGTAATTGATTTATATTTGATTTCAATTTATTGATTTGAAGCGGGAACTTTGTTTTTCAGCTGTTCGTAGGTTTTCTTTGCTCTCACAGCATCGATATTTCTTCAAACTCCGTGGATTTTTTCAACATTACTGACTTTTAATGTTTTATCTTCTGCATTTTTAAATTTGTCATTCATATTGAATGCCCATACATACCGTTTTCCATATTTTATCAGCAAAAGTAAAATTTACATTCATAAATATTGATATCATGCAGCAGCACAAGTTGTCACCACAATTTGTTGACATTCTTCTATATCTGATTTTGAACATGCTCTCATAAAATCATAACAAATTTGTTGTTCATAGCATTTAATCCGTCGCGATGGTGTAGTTTCAGTATTGTTGCTGTTGTTGATTTGTTACGAACTAAATCAAAGATTGATTTCTGCTAATTTGGCATTAAGCCTTTCACGAGTTTGTTGCTTAAGTCTTTTGTTTTTGATTGACAACTGTTCATACTCGCTGAGCATGGTATGTTAGAAAGAGAAGGAGATTTTTATCATCGATGAATAAAGAAACCAAAAACCACCAACGCGCCTCTATTACCACTATCACACCATTCATATCTTAAGCTGTTGCTATATTCATTGTTTATTTTGATTTTGGATTTTGTTACCTTAATTGAAGAACAACAACAATTAGAGAAAAAAAGTTTAACGTTTACCGCAGGCTATTTAAACAGCAAATTTTTGTGACATTTAATAATGTGTTTTGCTTAGCGATTTGAAGTGTTTTTAATTTGTTTTCAAATACCATTAACACTTTTTTGTTCGAAATTTTTAATTTGTTTTGTAGAAGTTATTACTCTTTGGTAAATTAAGTTCTAAGAATATTTATCAGAATATGTATTTATGTGTCAGACTGTCCCAAAAAAGCATTTTTTTTACTGAAATGCTCAAAATCCAAATTTTTTTCCATTTGATTTAAAAACCTTAAATATGAAATTTTATGCCGATCAGTTGATCTTAACACGTTACCCCAGCGATCTTTATTTGTACAGTAAGTTGCTTGGGACCAAATGTGAATTTTCAAGAAATCATTGTACAAGTCGTATTAATTGTCCAATCGAGAAAAAATTCATTGTTGTGGCTAAAACGAATACCATAAACATTTATAAAAATAGCTTTAGATTTTGATATAGCTTCCATATTCAAAGTTAGCTGATTTAAGTATTTTGGGTCATATATTGTTTTATCAAATTCCGAAACGATTTTCAGAAATTGTGATAGAATTCGTTTTTAGCCACATCAATTAACAAGTAAAATGTTTTTATCGATTGGACAATAAATCGCTCAATGGATGGTCGGATAATATTTAGTGGTCCGAATAGGACACAAGTAAAAAAGTGTCAGTCGGATTTGCCGACAGATGCGTACCATCAGCCAATGTGAAGTAGTGAAACTTTCACCAACGGACATATCGAATGTATTTAAGGTCTCTTCAGAATTTTGTGGCCCTTTCTGGACATTTGAACTTTCAGACAAAAATGTGGATTAGGAATTAACTGCACTAAGACACAAATGTTGAACTTTTGTGGGGGAGGTACCCTTAGAGAGAACCGATATGGGTCATTTTAAAAGTTAAACTAAATTTTGACAAAATATTAGGAGATCTAAAGTTTGGACCAAATTGGTTGCCCCATTCAAGTGATATCGTCGTAGCATTTTAGTGATATTTTTAAATATTGGGGAGAAGTACCGGAAGTTGTGGACCGTTATTGCTCCAGGAAACTAAATTTGGATATAATATGACGAAGACCAAATGTTGGACCAAATAGGTTGAACAGTTCGAGAGTTATCGTGCCACATATGGTGGCATAGGGAATTTTTACACCTATCGGGCTGTTTTCCTAAGATAAATGGACTTGCCCCTGGACTTTATCGTCGTAATGGGGGTAGCGAATGCAAATCGCTCCAACAAAAATCAAAGTGATTCGAGAGCAGGTTTAAAAGTGAACTTATCCGAAATTTTGTGCGAGAGGTACCGGAAGGAGTAGACAAATGTAGTCCATATTCGAACCTGATTTATATCTGGTAGATATATTAGGATGTGCAAAGTATGGATTACATCGGAACCTTCAAGAGTTATCGTACGCACAATTTTTCCGAACATTTTTGAACTTTTGTGGGGGAGGTACCTGAAGGAGTGGACCGATATAGCTTATCTTCGAGTTTAAACTACGTTTGGACAAAATATTACGAAGGCCAAGTTTTGGACCGAATCGGCAGATCCGTTCGATAGTTATCTTGCGCTCCATCCACTACACACGGTGTCATAGGGGCTTTTTGCATCTTTTAGGCTATTTTCTCAGGAAGTATGGACTTGCCCCTGATGAAACTTTTACCGTCGTATTGGGGGCAATGAGAACAAGTTGTTGCAACAAAAATCGAAGCGATTCGAGAGCAGGTCCTAATCTGAACTTATCCGAAATTTTGTGTGGGAGGTACCCAAAGGAGTGGATCGATTGAGTCCATATTGGAACCTCATCTATGTCTAGTAGAAATTTAGGATGTGCCAGGAGTTATCGTGCGCACAAATTTTCCGACCATTGTCGAACTTTTATGGGGGAGGTGCCGGAAGGAGTGGACCGCTATGGCCCATCTTCGAACTTAAACTAAGTTTGGGCAAAATATTACGAAAGCCAAATTTTAGACTGAATGGGTTAATCCATTCGAGAGTTATCGTGCGCTCCAGCCAGCCAGACAGACGGACCGACATTGCTAAATCAACTCCAAATTGTCTGAAACGGATTTCGTCCAAACATACTTGGGGATTAAAACCATTATTTCGATGTGGCACATTTTGCCTGTATGAAAGTGTATATACCCTCGTTAGCATAAATGCTGAGGGTATAAAAAACTTATTTGGAGAAAAAGCCAACGTTCTTTTCCAAAGAAAATATCTTAGCTTCTATAAGGGGTATACCACAAGCTAAACGTGGCAATGAAAGTAGAAAATATAACTTTTCTAACGGTGTAAAGCAGGTTGTCGTAGGTGACCCAACAACAAAGATATCGCTATATTCTCAAATAAAACCCAACTTTTCATTTTTGCGATTTTAATTATAATGACGAATACCACAGCCTTGGTTGGGGACTTTCTAAACGCAAAACCCGAATATGAAAGTGGTAAATCCCATCCTTACAATGATGCAAAGGTTGGCGTAGATGGCCAAATAACGGAGATATCGCAAAAGTCGTTAATGCATCGCATTTTTCAATTTTTTGTAATCATGCTACAGGTAGAAATTTTGATAGGATCGTCACGAAATTTTGGTGATTGATAGGGCTCCCAAAGAGGAAGAAGCATATACCCGTAGAGTGGGATAATATTCAAGACTGGGAATGGGAAAACAATTTATGTGGACAAAATTTCAAAGTTTTATTCCTATGCGAATGTCTCCGCTTTAAGTAGTCATATTCCAAAAAGAAAGTCCGTCAATAGTTGAGGAAAATATCAGCTTTATTATGATGCAAAATAGGTTGGAGCACATCCCACTTACCCATTTTTATACCCTATACCACAATGTGGAAAAGGGTATCATAAGTTTGTTTTGGTAAAAATTCATGTAACACCGCGAAATATTTGTCGGAGACCCCCAATGGTATACCATCTTCATATCTCGACGGGATAAAGCGATTTTGAGATGTGTGTCCGTCCGTCCGTCTGTCCATTATATATTGTAAACACGCTCCAGGCCGCAATTATGGACCGATCGTCACGAAATATTGTATGGAGGTCGGGTTCAGATCAGAATAGATCCCTATTCTTATTGGTGATGATCGTAAAATATTAAGCGGGTGAAATGGACCAAAAATATAATATTTATCCAATTTTCTAGCGGCTCTGTAGATCTCAATAATAGTCCGATCAACCCGTAATTTTAAATAAGGTAAGAGTATATAACAAAGGAGAAGCTTGCAATTTGAGATGGCGATCGGATAATATTTAGAGGGTTAATTGGACCAAAACTTTTGTGTGAAAATTGTGAACATTTTTAATATACAGCTTATATCTTAATTCCTGGAAGTGACATTCCGGACGAGTGAGATATACTTGAAAGTGGAATGCTTGACCTTTCAATTGATGCTAATTATATGGGTGTGCATGATCAGATAACAGAGTTACAGCCTAATATATTCCGATATTTGTTTGTAGTGTAATAATAAACTCGCTAGAAGTCGCAATTATACATCAATAGTCACGAAATTTTGCACCGGGTAAGAGTATAAGTCGAAAAAGATGCCTACAATTTTGAATGATGATCTGATATTCTTTAGCGGGTGATATTCTGATATTCTTAAGATCACATATATATTTCGCAAAGTAGCCTACATATGGAAAAAAACTACTGACCTTTCCTCTGATGTAAATTGCAATAAAGTGTTTGCTAGATAACGGGCCTACTGCCTAATATATAGTGGGTTCTGTGTAGAGAACCACATTTTTATCCCATGCTACTTATTGCCTCTCCAAAAGTTTATGTAACACCACGAAATATTCGTCCTAGACCCCTTATTTGGTATGCCGAAATTCATATCTCGACGCGATAAAGCGATTTAGCGATGTGTGTCCGTCCATTAAAAATTGTAAGCAAGCTTAAGGCCGCAATTATGGACCGATTGTAACGAATTTTTTAAGGAGGTTGGGTTCGGGCCAGAATAGAAAAGATTAGTTTTTGGTGATGATCGTGAAATATTCAGGAGATGAAATGGACCAAAAACCAACTTTTGACCAATTTTGTAGCGGCTCTGTAAAATTGGTAAAAATTTCAATAACGTAGCGGTTAAACAACGTAAGTAGTAGTACTACATAAGTGGGTTTAATTACATTTTACGTGAAGTAAATTTTCCTTTCCTGCTACAAAAATGTATTTGTCGTACTAGATAACTTTATGGTTTTGGTCATAAGTATTATACATTACATCTCTGATATTTGATAATTAAATTTTCACAATCATTGAAAAGAAGTTCCGTGGAGAGCGATTGTCCAGGGATAGTGGTATAGGGTATCCCATGGTCGGCTCCGTCCGACTATCGACTTTTCTTACTTGTTTTTTTTTTTTTTTTTTTAATTGTACTGACGAGTATCTGAGCTTTGGTTGGATGCGCTTCAATGCATTGGATGCGTTTTAACATTCTGAGCTTTAAAATTTTCCCGATTGCGTTTCCAAAATTGTTAAAATGCTTGTGATGTGGAAAAAGTCGCTGGGATATCCCAATTTCCAATTTATAGAATTTTATTTCCATGTTAGATATTGATGCTTCTGTTGGACGTATCCAAAAGGGAGAGCTTGATAATGAAACTTAACCATCTGAGCTTTAAATTACAATACAAAATGTGGTATTTATGGCAAAATATCAGAGTTATTGCAAAAGGCTTTAAGCTGTCACAATTTTAATATTTTGAAGTTTTTACTTTAATGACAAATACAGTGCCCGAAATAAACATAGGTTCACATGTAAATTTCTATTTTTTTCATAATTCCGATGACTTTTATAGGATTTTATAATTTTGTATTATGGAGTTGGACACTCCCCATGATATCAATATATCAATTATTTGATTTTGCGACAAAATAAAAATTTGTAAAATTTTAAAATTGTTTCCCTTATTTTTGGTGCGAAATAATGATAGGTTCCGGGCAATTATTGGGAATTTACAGGTATAAATTTGAGGAAAACTTTTTACAAATCGTTGTTTTTTTAGATCGCCGATGTCCAACGAGTAATTTAGTTTAGATGTTGTCTGCGAATTATTTTCAAAATGCAGATTTGTTCAACACTTTAAAGCAGTTCTTAAGAAACAAATTTTTAACGTGGGAGAGGAGGTGAATCTATTGTTGTCAGAGGCGAGGATCATTACAGATTGCATGAAAAGAGTATCAATCAAAAAACTAAATCCAGTTTTTTAAAAAGTTTCATAAATTGGGCGTAAATTTCAACGCCAAAAAACGTCTGGAGGATTTTCCAACGCCACTTTGACGGCAAGAATCGCTTATTTTTCACATTTATTGCAGTTAAAATAATTTTGCATCTCAAAACAACAGTCAACTTGATCTTCATGTATCGAAAATGCGATGTAAACAAACGTTAGTAAGCTCGAATCGACCAAGGAAGAATACAAAAATTGTCAAGTAAAACTGCAACCGAGCCCAAAAAAGAAAACCGCCAGATTTCGACTAAAAATTCTGTGAACTCTCATGGGAAATGGCTACGGTGGATTTTTTCTATTACTCAAACAATGTCCCATCCATTTTTCATAAGCATTTTTACCTAAACCTACGTCTGTTCCTCTTCAGGCTCGATTGCTGTTTTCCTTGGCAATTTTTGTATTCTTTCTAGGTCGATTCGAGCTTACTAACGTTTGTTTACATCGCATTTTCGATACCGGAAGATAACGTTGACTGTTGTTTTGAGATGCAAAATTATTTTAACTCCAATAAGTGGGAAAAATAAGCGATTCTTGCCGTCAAAGTGGTGTTGGAGAACCCTCCAGACTATTTTGACGTTCAAATTTTGCGCACAATTTATGAAACTTTTTAAAAACTTGGATTTAGTTGTTTGATTGTTACTCTTTTCATGCAATTTGAAATGATCCTTGCCTCCGACAACCACAGATTCGCCTCCTCTCCCACGTCAAAAATTTGTTTCTTGAAAACGGCTTTAAAGTGTTGAAAAAATCTGCATTTTGAAAATAATTCGGAGACAACTACTAAACTAAATTACTCGTTGGACATCGGCGATCTAAAGAAACAACGATTTGTAAAAAGTTTTCCTCAAATTTATACGTGTAAATCCGCAAAAATTGCCCTGAAGCTATCATTATTTCGTACCTAAAATAAGGAAAAAATTTTTTAAATTTTAATTTTGTCGCAAAACCAAATAACAGATGTATTGACATCATGGGGAATGCCCAACTCCAAAAAATTATAAAATCCTATAAAAGTCATCTGAATTATGAAAAAATTACAAATTTACATGTAAATATGTTTATTTCGGGCACTGTACATACCTCTGCTTTTATTTGGTGTATTAAAAACATTTAAAATGCTAAACAAGAAGACCAGCAAATCTTTAAGATATCGACAGTAGTCAAATATAAATTTAAATGCTAATTATTTTGGTTCAGTTCACTTTAAATGATTTGGTATAAAAGCCAGATAGGTGAAAATTTTAGCATACCCCTAAAAAAAATGTTTACGTGTAGAAACCTTATGCACAGGGGTAGTGGTGTAGGGTATCACTTGTCGGCCCCGCCCCGACTATAGCTCACTTGATTTATAATAGATTTTTGCGCGTGAAATGTTTTATATTTCAATAGAATAAACGTCATTTTAGTGATTAATAGGGACAAGTTCATTCATCCGTGCTACCCTAATGGGTATATCTGCGTTGGTGGATTGTTTTGAAATGTTCATCGAATGTAGAACTTTTGATTTTGATTACAACGACATATTTTTTCGCGGGAGCTCAAAAAGATCCTACGGTGACCGTAGGAATGACTCCCAAAATTAGAGCCACTTGCAAAATAGACTATATTGGTTCATTCCTTCCTGTAAATCCTCTGCACAAGTTCAACAGTTTTGCGCTTTCGTATAAATCAAATTTATTAACAAAATGTTCGCATTTATACGGAACGTCCACAAG
This sequence comes from Musca autumnalis, assembly GCF_047663935.1. Taxonomy (NCBI): domain Eukaryota; kingdom Metazoa; phylum Arthropoda; class Insecta; order Diptera; family Muscidae; genus Musca; species Musca autumnalis. Next base: position 191,456,535 of record NW_027411644.1, read on the forward strand.
CGTTAAGATAAATGCCCCAAATGTTTCTAAATTCTTGACAGGAAGTTCATACGTAATTTGGTTGAATTGACGGCTACTGTCCATAGAGCAAAGATTTAATTCACAGAGACTAAAAGTATATACAGTGGCGGACATATAATTAAGAACGACAACGTATTAAAAAGTATTTGCCTTGCTTCATTGCAAACATTTGAATATTTATATGGAATAAAATTTGTAAATAAAGTACACATTAAGCACTTTTAAATAATGTCAAAACATGATTTACTTCCAACTCGTTTATACGGAAGAAACCACACTTTACTAACACAGTTCAAAATCGACCTGGCCTTATAATTAAGAACAATACACAGAGGAAAGGCTTTTCTAACATATGTCCCAAACATATTTTGTAGCAAACATATACATATTTGTTTGCAACTTGTCTCAAAGATTACATATAAATTTACTCTCGTTCACAGCCCGTGTAGACTCAAACTGGTGATGACAGAGAGTAAATTTACGATCACGGAATACCCATTGTCTTACTCCGATATACACACAATTATAAATGGTGGTGGTTTTTTATTGAAATGTATAGAAATACCAAACGCAAAAGCAACAACAGATGCATAGATACATAAAAATTTCCAAATAAAAGAAATAGTGTCACACCTTTTAGAAAGAAAAACAAAAAAAAAAAACTATTAATTATAAAATATAAACAGCGTTGAACATTTCTCTCGTTAAAATAAAACATTTTCTCCTCAAAATTGAAATCATCAACGGGAAATCGGCATCTGAAATCAAATGACTATATAATGTAATAAATAGGAACATCCATATTTCAAATATATGCATGTATATGAAAAATGTATTAATGTTATTACCAATATTAAATGCGATTTCTTCCTTGTCTAATAAAATATTTCCATTCACCTTTTTGATTCAATTATAACATTTAATTTACTAAAAAACACCAATTCTATTAAAAACACAAACATTGATTTATTCATTCACTTTACCGTCTTTACTCAACGACTGTATTTAGAAAACTGAAGAAAAAAGAAGAACATAATTCATACCATGTTTTCTTTTCCTCTTCGCTTGCTACGTTGATTATCCAATAAGCAAGAAACACACGTGTTTGGACGCATACACACCACCAAAGAACAAACAAACTTTTTTACCCTCCAGTCTTCGCTTTTGCGTCTTCTCTTTCACAATACACACAGCATTTTGTTATAAAAAGTATTCCGCAGCCGCGAGAGCCCTTGTTACTCTCTTTGACAAAAATCCTCTCTCCACCCATAAAAAAATATGTTCTAACATAAAAAATATGTTGCTAAACAAGTAAAATTGAGATATGTTACAAAATGTTGCAAACATATATTTGTTTTGCAACCAGTCCCAAACATAAATTTGTTTGGATCCAAACATATTGCTAACATATATTTTTCTGCGTGTATAAATAAAGGTAATTTAAATTTAGTTTTCATACACAATATGTATGGACTATGTTATGTATTTTTGAAATCGGCTACACTGATCCGTTTTTGGTATTCAATGTCCTTTAGTTGTACTGTTTATTGTTTCATTTCCTGACAAATATCTGCAATTTAAGGTACCATTTTATAAGGTAGAAATGGCTCATTAGAATAACCCACCTATCCCAGACACCACATAAATCGGTGTCTGCCAAACAAGTCTCAGGTAGATTCCTTTTGAATATGCAGGCACGGCTTGGTCGAAGCATTAACAGATTGAACGCTTCTCTACAGAATATTCCACGAACAAACCCATATAATATAAATATAATTTAGGCAAACTATATCAAGTTGTAATGCTTTATATACTCCATCCTTATATCGTAGTATTATTATTAGTCACATATTTGAAATTTTTAAAACAATCCTTCGAATAAATTCGTCCATATATTTCCGTTGAATTTATGCTGCATATTTCAATTGGTACGTTGAACGTTAATTATGATATTCGGCAAACGAAACAAAATACCCACACATTCTAAACTGACACCATGAAACATCATTGTCATTAACATCGTTCGAACTGTCATTATACGACGGTATTATGAACTGATGTCACTAATAATGCATTTCCGATATGAATTAATATTGGCATGTTGTTGAAACATGTACTCAGACTCCGACGACTGCTGGTATCCGACTGGTGTCGTTGTAGTTATTTTTATTCTTTAGTTTTATTGTTTTTTGTTGTTATTGCAGCCAATCAATATGAAACGTAACGATCATTTCCCATGGTAAATGATTGGTATTAATGATCATGAATTAACAATAAATCAATGTCAAAAATAGAATAGAACCTACTCGATGTGTTGATTACCCCCCTCACATCTTGCCAGTTCGTCATGCTGTTTCTTTTTTCAGATGGGAATGTAGACATTGTTGTTGAGGAAATTAATTGAGACATTTTAACCTTTAGTATGGAGTATGCAGTAAGAAGTTATGAAGTAACAGAAAACTTTTTTATTTATGTTGTTGTAATCGTATTTTTATTTTATTACAGATGCTGGCGCGAATATTGCCCACGGGTGAAACCAGACCCCTTAAGAACAAAAGTACAACATCAAGCGATCTCATTGCGGGCAATGAGTTCTTGAAATTGTTTATGGGTCATGAAGAACTTGAACGTGAATTCCGGCCCAGACGAAATGATGAGGGAGCAGAGTTTAAGGAAAGTGAAGAGTTTGACAAGAAATCTGCCGAAACGGGGAGAAACCGTGAGGCCGGCAGTCGTAGTTTAAAAATTCAAGGGCCCAAAATTAATCATGCCGAGGGCCAGTTGGAGAATAGTAAAGCAGCAAGCTCAGGTAGTAGTAGAATTTCATTTCTAGAGGATTATGATGAAAATGATGCCATACTGGATGCCGAGGCCAGGGACATTGATTTGAAAAAGGAAAATACAAAGGCCAAAAAGGATGATTATAAAGTATTATCGATAAGTGTTTCCTCATCATCTTCGGCATCAGTGGGTTCTCCCGCGTCCTCCTCCTCCTCCTCGGCCTCTTCCTCTAGTCAACGAGGCTCGATGGTAGTGAAAAATCGCATGACCACAACAACATCGAAATATGACAACAAATCGTATACAACGACGACCCAGTCAGTCGTGACAATGACACCACGGCCACCAACAGCTACAACATATAGGCCAACAACAACAACTGCAACATTCCCAGTCATCACAACAACGCAAAAACCCCAAACAACAACAATGAAACCACTAAAAACACCAGGCCAAACCTCGGCGGCAGCAGCAGCTTCATCAACATCAACAGCAGGTGACAACTTCATCAATCGCTCACATAAAAGTGAATTCTCTGTCGAGGAAGTACAACCTTCAACTGCCAGACATCAACAACAACTGGTACAACAACAAAACCGACAACGGAAAGTTGTGCGCAAAACATTTACGCGTCACCATCATCACCAAGCACATCAACCACATCACAGCTCATATCCATTAACGAGCGGAGCAGACAGTATGGAGGCTTTGGATTCTGAGAATAGTGCTTCCACTAATGTTGTACAGAATATCGTGGCTTCGCCTGGTCAGCAGGGCTCGAGCACGCCACTGCGCTCAACATCGACAGTTACAACCATGTTTCACAGTGGTCAGCATAACGTGTCCATTAATCACGCCATGTCTAAGACCCAGCAAACAGCACATCAAACAAATGTCGACGTTGACATTTCCAAAGACCTAAATGATCAACAGCAGTCAGCTACTGGTGTTGATGATCAATTGTTGCCATTTCAAACGGTAATTTATCATGACACCAAAAGCGGCGGCAACAGTCATGGTCCACAGTCACGTTCTATTTCGTATTCGTCCATCTCGCAAAATGTCGAGGATTTAAAGAAATGGCACCAGTCTGGCATTTTGGCTGAGGCTCGTCGTAATGTAAGCGAAAGTTTGAAACCTCTACCGCCGTCGGCTCACCAATCAGAACCAGCCAAATTCTATTCACAACCCTCGAAAATGTACAGCGAGCCGTCGAAATTCTATTCGGAGCCATCAAAGGTTTATTCCGAACCGGCCAAAGTCTATGGTGAGCCGGAGAAATTTTATTCCGAGCCAGCCAAAGTTTATGGTCAACCTTCGAAATTTTACAGTGAACCATCTAAAGTATATTCGGAGCCGGCAAAAATGTATGGAGAACCAGCCAAAACTTACTGGCCCCTTACAGTTACCACAACGGCAAGGACCACAACTACCATACGACCAATTACCACAACAAATTTGCCGCAAATAGTCACTACCACCACACCAACACCCATCGGACTTGGTTATCCAGTATCGCGTAAACCAGCGGCCATAGTTTCACGTATTGCATTTGGTGAAGCCCAGAGCAGTAGCACATCTACAACAACAGCCAGCAGTCCAACATTCGGTACCACTACTACCCCCCTACCCATACCCATGACCAGCACAGTAAAATCTTTACCATCATTTGGCGGTAGTGGCTTCCATCAACGCACATTTGGTCATCATCGTCAATCTCCTTCGGGCGGTATAAGTGAAACAACAACTCCTCCACGTCGCATACTCTTCAATTTGGATCGTTTGCCATATGATTTGCTCAACGCTCCACAACCAGCCACACAACAGACACCGACACATTTGGAGTTGCCGCAACAGCCACCAGCATTAACATACCAGCAGCAGCAGCAACAACACCAGCCACAAGCACAACAAAATCAACATCAGCAGCAACGCCATCATAACATTAATCCATGCTTGGAGTCGGCTGTTTCTTCACTATTTTCATCAGCCACATTATCTGCTCATCCAGCATTAATAAAACAACGCCAACAACATTCATCATTGTCAGATCAACAACATTCTAATCAAAATGCCAAAGGATTGCCCAACGAAGGTAAGTAGTTTTGTGAAGTGGAGACGAGTAGATAGATGTTTTTTTTTTTCGGTTACAGCACTTCAGACACATGGTGCATGGTTGCAGATTGTGATTTTGCCGGCATTTTCTTGAATTTCTTCTTCGATTTCATCTTCAGTCTAAGCAGTGCTTAGTGTTCAGTGAACATTTTTTCTGTTACATGAACAATAGACATTTGCCGGTAGTTGTAGAAGATTATATCGAATTATGTGGTACCCTACCGAGGTATTGCGGTAAGAGAAAATCATGTGTTGTTTTATGAGAAGACCTTCAGGGGCGGAATTCCCATGTGATATGTTGGTGTTGTATAAAAGTTTTCATCTCAACGTCTTCTTGTGTAGTTAGCTATGAACAAAACACCAATACTTTTAGGAAAATATCTGTTTGTCTTCTATGAAAAGCCCCCAGCTATTCTAAGAGAGACCTCTTGCTTTTCTATGAGTAAACCTCCTGGTCTTCTATGAGTAGATCTCCTGGTCATCTAAAAGGAGACCTACTGGTCTTTTATGAGTAGACCTTCTACGAGACATCCTCCTAATCTTCTACGAAGACCTCCTTGTCTTCTTGATCTTATAAAAGAATACCCCTTGATCTTCTTAGAGAATATCTCCCGGGCTTTTATGAGTAACTCTCATGATCTTCTATGAGAAGACATCATGGACTTTTACGAAAATACCTATTAAACCTATAAGAGAAATCCTACTGGCCTTCAATGAGAGTACCTCCTAGTGTTCTAAGAGAAGACCCCCTGGAAGAAGACCTATTGGTCTTTTACGAAAATATGAAAAGAACTCCTGGTTTTCTTTGAGAAGACCACATGCTCTTCTAGGGAAAGACATCCTGGACATCTCTGTGAAGACCTTCTGCTCCTGTTAGAGAAGACCTTCGGGACTTCTATGAGTCTTTGAATAGAGGAGAAGGCCGCTGCATTTCCATGAGAAGACACCTGGTCTTCTTAAAGAGAAAACCTTCAAGTCCTCTAAAAGCTTTTTTCTGAAAAGACTTCCTGCTCTTCTACGACATCTAAGAGAAGACTTTATGGTCTTCTTAGATAAGATCTTCGGGTTTTCTATGAGTAGATCTCCTGGTCTTCTAAAAGAAGATTTGCTGGTCTTCTATGAGAAGAAAAGCTCTTTTCTGAGAAGACCTTCTGGTCTTCTCTGTGAAGACCACGTGGTCATCTAAGAGAAGTCTTGCTGGTCTTATTAGATATGACCTTCGGGTCTTCTATGAGCAGACCTCCTTTTCTCCATTTGAGACATCCTGTTCTTCTTAGAAAATACCTTCGCGTCTTCTATGAGTAGAATTCCAGCTCTTCTAATAGAAGACCTTTTGGTTTTCTGTGAGTAGACCTTACGTAGTCCTATTTAAGACATCCTGGTCTTTTTAGAGAAGACCTTCGGGTCTTCTATGAGTAGACCTCCTGGTCTTCTAATAGAGGAGAACATCCCTGGACTTCCATGAGAATACACCTGGTCTTCTAAGAAAAAACCTCCTGGTCATCTGGGAGAAGACTTTCAGGTCTTCTTAGATATGACTTTCGGGTCTTCTATGAGCAGACCCCCTGGTCTTCCATTTGAGACCTTCGGACTTCTTTTAGAAGACCTTCTGGTTTTCTAGAGTAGATATCCCAGTCTTCTAAAAGAAGACCTGGTGGTTCTATTTCAGACGACCTCCTGGTTATCTCTGTGAAGACCTCCTCGTCTTCTATGAGAAGACTTGCTGCTCTCCTAATAGAAGACCTTTTGATCTTCTGTGGTTTCTATGAGTAGACCCCCTGGTCATCTAAGAAATATCCCTAGACTTCCATGAGAAGACATTTAATCTTCTAAGAAAAAACCTTCTGGCTACTTTCTGAAAAGACCTCCTCGTTTTCTATGAGTAGGCCTCCCGGTCTTCTATAAGAAAACCTCCTGGTTTTCTAAAAGAAGATTTACTGGTCTTCTATGAGAAGAACTCCAAATCGTCTATGAGAAGTGCTCCAAATCATCTATGAGAAGACATACTTTTTGTAGGAGAATATCTCCTGCCTTCCTTGACAAGACCTCCTGGTATTTTGTGAGTAGATCCGCGGTCTTCTATGTCAAAAACTGCGGGTCTTCTATAAGAAGACCTTGTGGTCTTCTATAAGATGATGTCCCTGGTCTTCTGCTAAAAGTCCTCCCTGGCTTTCTATAAGATGACCTCCCTGGTCATATAAAAGAAGACTTGTTGGTCTTCTATGAGAAGACATCCTTGTCTACTATGAGAGAGACCTCCTGAAATTTTAAGTGAAAACCTGCTGTCTTCTATGTGAAGACCTCCTGATCTTCCGAGAGAAGACCTGATACTATACTATGAGAAGAACTTTTTGAGTCCTGTTTTTTTGGTCTTCTATAAAAATACCTCCTGGTATTGTATGAGTAGACCTACTGCTCTTCTATGAAAAAACCCAATGGTCTTCTATAAAAACACCTACTGGTCTTCTATGAAAATACCCACTGATCTTCTATGATATCTTCTATGAGAAGACCTAATGATCTTCTATGAGAAGAACTTATGGTCTTCTGTGAGAAGATTTTATGGACATCTATAAGAAGACCTTTTGGTAGTCTTCTATGAGAAGACCTTATGGTCTTCAATGAGAAATCTTATGGTCTTCTATGAGAAGAACTTATTGTCTTCTATGAGAAGATTTTATGGTCTTCTATGAGAAGACGTTATGGTCTTCTATGAGAAGATCTTATAGTCTTTTATGAGAAGAACTTATTGTCTTCTATAAGAAGATTTTATGGTCATCTATAAAAAACCTTATGGTCTTCTATAAAAAACCTTATGGTATTCTATGAGAAGACCTCATGATCTTCTACGAGGGGACCTCCTGGTCTTCTATGACAAGACCTCTTGTTCTTCTATGGGAAGACCTACTGATCTTCTATGTACTTCTATTAAATCTTCTTTTTTCCCATGATAAAACTAGCTTGTTTACTATATGCAGACCTTCTGGTCTTCCATGAGACGATCTCTTGGTCATCTATGAGAAGGCCTTCTGCTCATCTATGAAAATACCTCCTGGTCTGCTATAAAAAGACCTCCTGGTCATATATGAGAAGGCCTCCTGATATTGCAGACCTCCTGCTCTTCTTTGAAAAGACCTACAGTTCTTCAGTGAAAAGATTTCATGGTCTTCAATGCGAAGGCCTCCTGGTCTTCTATGAAAATAACTCCTATTCTTCTATGGGAAGGCCTCCTGATCTTCTGTGAGAAGACATTTCGATCTTTTATAGGAAGACCTCCCAGGCTTATATGAGATCCCCGGCTCTTCTATGACAATACATCATTGTTGACCTCCTTGTCTTCTAAGAGAAAGATTTCCTGGTCTTTTATGAAAAGACCTTTTGGTCTTGTGAGGGAATTCTTTCTCCTCTGGTCTACTTCTGTTGGTCTACTATGAGAATACCTGGTGGGCCTGTACGAGTACACCTCCTTAGCTTCAGCGGTTTCATCTGGCCGTTCGTCAGTCACTCACTCATCACGCAGCTCTTTTATGTACATATACATGATGACCAAAGGATGTTCTCTTTGTAATATAAAACGTGTTCCCTTAGGTTCGGTTCTTCCTTAAAACAGTTGCAAGGAATATAATTGCCCATTTTATCCTCAAATTATGAAGATATGCCTAGATATAACTTCAATCTGTACTCCATTAGTTTTTCTAATAATCATTTATCTTTTCTCTTTTTTGTTCCTTTCAGATCTAGTCAGATGTGTTGCTGGAATATCAAATCCATCCATTCCATCCACTGGAACAGCAGACGATAACGCTGGCCTACCATACACAACGGAACGTAGTAACATTGAAGAACTATTTACACCGACCCCTGAACAAAATTACGAAATTGAAGAGTCAGCAAGTGTAATGACAAATGGGCGAGCCCATGGTGTACAAGGTAGTGGTGGTGGCAATAGAAATAGTTTAACACTACCAACACCACAACCAGCCGCACATACATTCCAAACGAATAAGCAACGAATTCATTTTGGTACCAACATTAACGATGGTGTAGGTGGCAGTGGTGGTGGCGGTACAGAAAGTGGTTACCTAAATCAACAGTCATCGTTTAATGACAATGCAAATGCTCCTCCTCACAGAAATTTGCATGCTGATGGAAATCCTAGTCCAGACTATAACGCATATGATGATGGTGGTGGTAATGATGATTACACGGATGATGACACTGGTCAGCATAGAGCCCCCGGCACCTCCAATGGTGATGGTGATGATTCTAAGGTGGCCTATGTGGTAGAGGGTCGCAATTATCGTAAATATCGTGTGGAAACTAAGACCGATGATGGTTATATTGTTGGCGAATATGGGGTGGTCCATCATGATGATGGTAATTTACGTGGTGTGCGTTATACGGCCGATATTAATAATACCGATCGAAGACTTATACAAAAAGCATTGTTGACATTTTTGAAACTGTAATAGATTTTTTTGTTGTAATTGTGGCCTAATTTGAAAGTAAGAGGGGGGTCATAACTGGGTCAACAACTTTTAGGCAAAAACAAAACCATAAATGCATTATGGTCAGTAAAATAGAATAAGAAATGTGGATGATGACGATGGAATACTGGAAACTGTACGCCCGCCTTGCATTGGCAATCATGACAACGCCAACGCGTCATACTGGCGTCAGCTGAAGGTATTTCGTTATTATTGAAACTATTGTGATGATTCCTATACAAAGTAACAAACAAACAAACAAACTACAAACGAATTGTAAGGCATTGATGTGATTCTTATTGTTGGTTGGTTCAAAGATCATTCCTTACATTGTCTTAGAGTTAATTTTTATGTATGTATGTATTTTTTAGTTTTTTGTAATATGTAATTCATATGTATTTAAATTGTTGCTGTTGCTGATGATGTCGCTGAAAGCTTCTCTCCAAAATCAGCAGTCCGATGAAACCCAATGGTAAAGAAACCACATAACCAACAAATCGATTAAATAAATTAACAAATAGTTATATGAACGTATGTGATTCAATGTTTATTACTTTTATTTTCATATAGCAAAACAAAACGAGTTAAGTTTTATTTAATTGTATGTATGTAGTATTATTTTTTCTTATTCCATTTATTTATATAAATAATCTTTTCAAAGGCACTGTGTAAGCAAAAGAGTTTAAGCAAATCCTGTTTCGACTTATTCGAAAGAGGTTTTTGGCGCTCGTGAAGTTCGAACTATAATGCCGGCATTGCCGCCATAAGAGAGTAACATTTGATATTTTGTGTATAGAGCGTCATTTATTAACCCTTTCGTATCAGGTAAAACCTTCACCACCACCATATGCTTCCTCCTTCTCTGAAACTTCGTTTGGTTTTGAATCGAGAAATGTTTTCTTTTTAAACAGTCGTATTAACTTCTCGACGAAGCCAAAAATGGATATGGCATGAAACCTCATTGATCGTATGGGACTGTCAAAAGCAGACTTGGTAAGTCGATGTGCATCACTGAAGATCTGGTCAGTGGTCCAATAACATCATTGATCGTAGCCTTTGGATTATGTAAAACAGTGTATCCCTAATTTTCATAAAAAGAAACTTCCAAAACTACATTCATTATAACAATTTTATGTATGTATAACCTAGCCTAACTATTAAATTCTAGCCTAAATTGCACCTATGTTTATTAGTCTAAATTTCACTTTATCTATATATGCATATATTTTTACCATATATAAATGTATGTATTTGTAATATAAACATTCAAACACCCCATAATTGTGTATTGTCATCAAAAGAAAAAAAAAAACGAAAACAAAGAAACTCTCAATATAATTGAGATTTGTTTTTTTAATTAATTTATTATTTTAAATATATAAATGTTCTATATAATTTTTAAATTAATATAATTAAATTTTTATACTCATTTTAATGTGTAATGTGTTTTTTAATTATTTATTTAAATGTAGTATCTATTGTACTAGAATAATGTATAAATGTTATGTCATATAAAAAAAAAACAAAAGCACTGCCTAATGTCGTGTCGTCATTGTAAAATAAAATACGCTTTAATGTAAAAACAGAAAACAAAGGCCAATAAAAGGAACTGCTGGCACTCAACAATAACGTGGAAGGAGATCCAACACCTAATTACTTACATACAATAATTATTTACTTGCCATACATATTTAAGTAAATGTATTACAATTTAATAGATAAAGGCAAACAAACAAAATTGAAACAATAACGAAAAATAATAAAAACAAAGAAATAATAATAAATGCAATTTAAAAACGAATAAAGGGACTTTTATTTATTTAGTTGATACTTACATATCTAAGTGTCTGTTTACAACATAAGGGGGGCCAACCTTGACCAAAAATCATGAAAGTTAAAAATGTTGTGTGGCGTTACGTAAGGCTGTTTTAAAAGTCTTTTTAGTTGATTTTATATGCAATATTGACACAAAGTATATTATTTCGATAGAGAGTGTTAACAATATTTTAGATACAAGTTTTAAATTTGGTTATTATTCCTTGGATGTTTGTAATTGAAAATGAGTCATATAAAACCACGTTCGGTATAATTCTTATACAAAACTTCCACACGATATTTTCCAACAGAATTGGCGCAGTAACTACAAAATCTATCAAATGAATATTACCCATACAGGTTTACGTTTTTGTGTATATCAGATTTTTCAAACACATTAGCTCTTGTTTGGCATTTTGGGTTCTAATTCTCGCAGATAACACTGTGCAACAAAATGGAACTCGAGGTGTGGGGGGGTGAAAAATTCCTTTTGGGGTGAAAGCCCTTTATAAGTATATACAGAACCCCAAAGGGCATATCCGCCGTGAGTCGAACTTATTTTTGATATGACATGTTGTCAATAAGATCCGAACCTAAAATTTTCTGGGCGAAATTTTTGCAGAACATGTCGAAGCTGAAAAATGTCAGCTTGTGGTACATTTATTGCGGTTCTTGAAATAAAGGACGAAAAGGACATGGAAGGAAGCGAGTTAGAAGGTCGAAATGTTCTAAGAAAAATATCCTCATTAGATTTGACTGAAGACATGTCATATCAAAAATAAGCCAAAACAGCGAACGAAAATATAACGCTAATTTCAGATGGCTTATATGGGGTCTCCAGTGAAAAATTCATCACGCCTAAACTAAAAAGTTCGACTCACGGCGGATCTGCCCTTTGGGGTTCAGTATATACTCATCAAGGGTTTCACCCCCAAAAGGAATTTTTCACCCCCCATAATTTCGATTCACAGTCTAATTGCTCTTGTCTGTTGCAAACATTAGTATGCAACATTGAAATCAAAATATATTGGTTATAAAAAGCACTATATATTTTTGAAAACAACAAACAATTAGTTTTATTTGATATACAAGAAAAAGTCTTCGATGATAACAATGAAATATGCGCAATATTTACATTTATTAGAATACTACCTGAACCCGGTGCGCTTCGCTACCCCTTAGGATTGATATGCATTTGAAATTTTACGGATTTTTTGAAATCAGAAAAAATCAAATACAAAAATTTAAAGTAAAGTATTTATTGTAATGCTTTAGGATATACAAAGTTTTTTGTAACACAAATCGGCCGGTTTTTTGTAAAACAAATCGGCCGGTCTACCAACACGTGAACATGCAACGTAGAGCTGACCATCAGAAAAGCAAGAACATGCTAAATTTAGGCCGCATACACGAAGTGTCTGTCCTTGGGTTTTTTTATAGTCATTGCAAATGCCAAACGTACAGTCTTTTAAAATTGAAGGGCGTTTCTGTTGCTATTAGAGGGATTCGAGGTAGCAGTACATCTGAACCTATATACTTCCCAGTAATAATCGTTGCCTCAATTAAATAGTTATGTAATTTTTTTACTGTTAACCTTGTACCATTGCAAAGGCGAGGTGGGTCTATGTTTCTTAATTAAATAATATGAACACCAACTTTTAGCACTAAATTATGTGGTGGAAAGCCTGGAAGATCCAACGAATTTTATTTGTACGTACGTGCATTTTCTGAAATTCTATTGACTGAAATTCTTTCAATATAATTTACCAATTTGTTTTGTAGACCAATTTCCGCCTCATATTTCAAATTTCATTGAAATTGGACATACATAAGGTGTTTATTGCATAAAATACATGAAATCGGCCAAATCTGATCCGATTTCAATATAATTTGGCAAACTAATTTCTAGGATCAATTCCGTCAAAGATTCCAAATTTTGTCAAAATTTAACATACATGGCGCGTGTGGTGTAGAAAATACATGAAATCGGCCGAAAATATATATGTTTGGGAGCTATATCCCAATCTGAACCGATTTCAAAATAGTTTGGAACATTTATTTCTGCAATAAATTCCATCACACATTCCAAATTTCATTGGAATTGGGAATACAAAACGTGTTTTATGAATCAAATATATCCAAATCTGAGCCGATTTCAAATTTCTTTGGCAAATTTATTTTTAGACCAAATTCCGTCACACATTCCAAATTTGAAGACTGTATCGATAATCGTTCGTTAGATATCAGCATACAAAGTCTACATTTTTTTGAGGTACCTCCGATCCTGAGGCTATATCTCCAGATCGGGGCGGAATTTTTAAGATTTATATAGCCTGTGACACTTTCAGGCCATGTGGTAATATACTCTGAAAGTTTCAGGAAGATCGGTTCAGCGGTTTTTGAGTCCATAAACATCAAACAAACAAACAAACGTACAGACATTTTCCTCTTTTATAGATATAGATACCGCACAAATTTCATTGAAATAAATATGGGAGCTATAGCCAAATCAACACCGATTTCAATACTTATTTCTACACCAAATTTAGTTACACATTGGATATACATAGCGTGTTTGGGGCATCAAATACATGAAATCGGCCGAAAATATATATAGGGGCTATATCCAAATCTGAAGCGATTTCAATATAATTTGGCATACTCATTTCTACAACAAATTTAGTAACACATTCCAAATTTCATTGAAATTGGACATACATAGTGGGTTGGGTGCATCAAATACATGAAATCGGCCGAAAATATATATAGGAGCTATATCCAAATCTGAACCGCTTTCAATATAATTTTGCATACTCATTTCTACAACAAATTTAGTCACACATTCCAAATTTCATTGAAATTGGACATACATAGTGGGTTGGGTGCATCAAATACATGAAATCGGCAGAAAATATATATAGGAGCTATATCCAAATCTGAACCGATTTCAACATAATTTCGCATATTCATTTCTACAACAAATTTAGTCACACATTCTAAGTTTCATTGAAATTGGACATACATAGTGGGTTGGGTGCATCAAATCCATGAAATCGGCCGAAAATATATATAGGAGCTATATCCAAATCTGAACCGATTTCAATATAATTTGGCATACTCATTTCTACAACAATTTTAGTCACATGTTCCAAATTTCATTGAAATTGGACATACATAGTGGGTTGGGTGCATCAAATACATGAAATCGGCCGAAAATACATATAGGAGCTATATCCAAATCTGAACCGATTTCAATATAATTTGGCATACTCACTTCTACAACGATTTTAGTCACACATTCCAAATTTCATTGATATTGGACATACATAGTGGGTTGGGTGCATCAATTACATGAAATCGGCCGAAAATATATATATAGGAGCTATATCCAAATCTGAACCGATTTCAACATAATTTGGTATACTAATTTCTCCAACAAATTTAGTCACACATTCCAAATTTCATTGAAATTGGACATACATAGTGGGTTGAGTGCATCAAATACATGAAATCGGCCGAAAATATATATAGGAGCTATATCCAAATCTGAACCGATTTCAATATAAATTTGCATACTCATTTCTACAACAATTTTAGTCGCACATTCCAAATTTCATTGATATTGGACATACATAGTGGGTTGGGTGCATCAAATACATGAAATCGGCCGAAAATATATATAGGAACTATATCCAAATCTGAACAGATTTCAACATAATTTGGCACACTCATTTCTGCAACAAATTTAGTCACACATTCCAAATTTCATGGAAATCGGACATATATAGCGTGTTTGGTACATCAAATACTTGAAATCGGACGAAAATATATATGGGAGCTATATCCAAATCTGGATCGATTTCGATATATTTTGGCATATTTTTATGCTAAAATCCATCACACATTTCAAATTTGGAGTCTGTATCTGTAACCGTTCTATAGATATTTGCATACAAAGTTTAAATTTTTTGGAGGTACCTACGATTCTGATGCTATATCTCCGGATCAGAGCGGAATTTCGAAACTTTTTATAGCCTATGTTACTTTCAGGCGATGTAGTAATATACCCTGAAAATTTCAGCAAGATCGGTTCAGCGGTTTTTGAGTCTATAAATTTCAAACAAACATACAAACATTTTTCTATTTTATATATATAGATGTACGTTCGAATCCCAAAAAGGCAAAAAATTTATATCGCAAATATTAGTATGCACCGGAGAACCCTTGTGAAGCTGTGTAAAACAAAATATAAAACAAATATATATGTAAAACAAATAGCAATTTTCAGTTGGAGTCCAGGTCGGAATCTGTACTGGTGATGGGAACCCTTTTGTAAGATGAATTAAAATCAGTTACGGAGGAAGTAAACTCTGTTGCGAGCAGCGGTGATGCTTAAACTGCAACAGCTGGACGAAATCTGGAAAATGGTCCCGCTACTGAAGCCCGGCAGGCAAAGGTAAATCGCATCAGAAATAACTGTCCAATTGCCGATCAATAGCATGGAGACCGTAAGCAGCACAGCAACTACGCTGCACGCCATTTCCACATATGTTAGTCGAGGACTCAATCAGAGCAAGCCGTGCGATAGAACAATGATAGTGGCGCACGATTTATCAAAACCCGTTGATACTGTCAAGCACTTCACGCTGTTTGAGGCCATCGAGCAGACTGCTGAAACGTTGGATAATAAATTATATGGGTGGACGCCAGTCGTACGTAGAATTTACGATCAAGAAGTCCAACACCCGTAGAGTGAAACAGGGAGTTGTCCAAGATGGGATGATATTGTCGGAACTGTCTAACCTATACCTATCCAGAATTCCCACCCCTGCATACATCATTGAGATCGTAACGTATGCAGATGATTGTACGATCTTGGCGTCAGGTGGCTTCCCTGACGACATTTGCGAAAGGCTGAACTCCTTTTTGTCTGATCTTACCAGCTTTTTTCACGAGAGGAATATACAAATATCTGCCAATAAATCTACGGCCACTCTGTTCACCACCTGGGCGGCACAGTTGAGAACAATAGAGTTGAATGTCATGGTCGATGGTAGCAGAATTCAGACCACAAACCCAGGCAGGCCAGGGGGATCTTCATGATCTAGAAAGAAACGTCCAACGTTACAAGAGATAACCCCTAGATCAACAAGTCTATCAAGCAGGTTTAAGTAGCATTCACATGAATGCAGTCGCAGATGCAATAAACAACTATCGTGTGAATGCGGCCCTCGGAGAACATCCACCATCTATCGCAGCTGAGGAACGTCAGCTGTCAGTACAAAGCATTCGGCTCAATACGCTCGGGATGGTGCTGCCGTCCAAATTCCTATGGGGCAAGGATTGACGACACCGTGCAAAACATCCAGCATGCAGCTCAGGCCCGCACGACACACTGCACCTTTTCAACTTCCCTACCAAACCTGCTAACAAACTTAAGTACGTAGCATTGTGGTTACAAACCATCGAAATATCCACATTCTTACAACTGATAGACATATTAAGCAGAACATGTAAAAAAAGAATCAGTCGGCTTTACCGACAGAGATATATCCTCAGCCTGTGTGGATTGAATTTCAAAATTGAATTTTCAAAATTTTTGGCGTATGAACCGACAAAAGTATGGATAGAATTAAAGTTCAAAAAAATTGCGGGGATATCGATAGATAGGGCTTTTTTGTCACACTAGCCTACGAAAAACATAATATCGCTGTAAACAGTGCCACTAGGAAAACCTTCGGTAACAATTTCCAAAGGATCCTCAAACAGACCCTTAACCACACAAAAATGTTGAATATTTGTGTGGGTGGCATCACAATGATTGGGCAGATAGGGCCCAAATTTGAACATAAACTAAGTTCCAAAGTTTGGACTAAATCGAGTGCTACGTCTATGAGAAATCATTTTAGCGAATATTTTCGATTTTTTGTAGGGGAGGTACCGGAAGGAGTGGACCTATAAGCACCACCTTCGAATTTCGTCTAATATTCGAAGAAATATTACAATATCCAAAATGTGGTCGAACGCAGTATTCTGTTCAAGCTGTTCGAGCTCTCCAGCCACATACGGTGCCACAGGGGTTTTTTACAACTTTCGGGCTGTTTTCTCAAGAAGTATGGACTTGCCCCTGAAAAAACTTTTACTGTCGTAATTGAGGCAGTGAATGCAAGTTGATTCATCAAAAATCAATGTGATTCGAAAGCAGGTCTTAAAGTGAATTTATCCAAAATTGTATGTGGGAGGTACCCGAAGGGTTGGACAAATATAGTCCATACTCGAACCAGATCTATATCTGGTAGATATATTAGGATGTGTAAAGTATGGACCAAATCGGTCACTCCCATCAATAGTTATCATGCGCACAATGTTCCGAACATTTTTGAACTTTCGTGGGGGAGGTACCTGAAGGAGTGGACCAATATGGCTTATCTTCAAACTTAAATTATGTTTGGACAAAATATTACTAAGGTCATATTTTGGACCGAATCGGCAGATCCGTTCGAGAGTTATCTTGGGCTCCAACCACCTCACACGGTGTCATAAGGGTTTTTTGCAACTTTCAGGCTATTTTCTCAGGAAGTGTGGACTTGCCCCTGATGAAACTTGTACCGTCGTATGGAGGGCAGTGAATACAAGTTGCTAAAATAAAAATCAAAGCAATTCGAGAGATGGCCCTAAACTGAACTTTTCCGAAATTTTGTGTGGGAGGTACCCGAAGGAGTGGATCTATTGAGACCATATTGGAACCTCATATTACTCTGGTACAAAGTTTACGCTATACAAAGTATGGACCAAATCGGTCACTCCCATCAAGAGTTATCGTGCGCACAAACTTTCCGAACATTTTCGAACTTTTGTGGAGGAGGTACCGGAAGGAGTGGACCGATGTAGGCCATCTTCGAACTTAAACTAAGTTTGGGCAAAATATTACGAAAGCCGAATCAGTTCATCCGTTCGAGAGTTATCGTGCGCTCCAGCCAGCAGGACAGACAGACAGACAGACGGACGGACATGGCTAGATCGACTCAAAATTGTCTGAAACACAATTCGTCCAAACATGCTTGGGGTCTAAAACCATTATTTCGATGAGGCACATTTTCATCGTATCAAAATGTAGATACCCTCCCTAGCCTAAAGGCTGAGGGTATAAAAATTTTACCAATTTTCAGACAACAATTTTGATTTTTTTAATCCGCTAATTTGGTTGAATTTTATGTTGTTTTGGAGATTGTTTTGTTTCCCCAAGCCTATTTTTGCATTACAAGATAATCGGGACCTTTGTTCATGTCATTTTGTATTAACAGCATAAAACAATTCTTACCGTAAACCTTCTCCAGAGTTGAAAGGGGTGAGAATGTTACACTCGTGGTTTCTCAAAACACTCTTCGCAGCTATAACCGGGGGCATTGGCTTGATTTTTACACTCTAAATATGTTTGGCCACTTTCTCCATACAAGTGGATCCACTGTGCGCCGTTCGGACTCGGCGATAAACTGTAGGTCCCATATCATTGAGTTAATATGAATCGGGGTGCACTCAATGATATGAGAGAAGTCTCCCTTGTCACGTATGAGATGTTTGTGGAACAATTATATATTATACCCCATATAGAAGCGGAGATATTCGCTTTGAAATAAAATGTTGGTTGTTTTCCAAATAAGTTTTTTGCCCATTACGACCCCTGAATATTATCCGACAATCACCAAAATCAATAGGCTTCTCGCCTCCGAGACCTTCATCAATACCCAAAATTTGGTGACGATCGGTATTAAAATTGCGTCCTGTAGCGTTATTACAAGGTTTAGATGGAGAGACGGACGGACAGCAAATCGACTCAGCTCATCGAGATATTCATTTTGGTATACATATGTATGGGTCTACGATCATTATTTCGATGCGTTACAAACTTTTAGGCGAAAACCAACTTATAATACCCTCCCCACATAGTGGTGTAGGGTATAATGGCATAGAATAAAGAAGTGATTCAAATTTGTTCATACAAACGACCGATGTTCATTGAACTTTTCACTTTTGCGACCTGTACTTTGATAGGATCGTCACGAAATTTTGGAGGTCAATGGGGGTCCTAGAGAGGAAAAAGCCTATTGATAATATTTAGGGTTCGGTATGGGGAAAAATCGTATGTGGAGAAAATTCAAATTCAAAAATTCAAATTCATATGCGAGTATCTTCGCTCCTACTAAGGTATTCCAAAAGGAAAGTTCGTCAATGGAAGAAGAAAGGATCTTCTTTACATTAGTATGCCCAAGTAGGTTGGCGTAGCGTAACGGAAATATCACAATAGTCGGAAATGCATCACATTTTTCTTGGTTGGATGCGTTTCAATAAAAGTGATTTTCAACCTTAAGGACCGTTCATAGACAGTTCGTATGTTCCAGAAAGTTGTTTACTGATATCTTTGTTACATTATTGTAGTTGATTGTGTTCTTGAATTTTGAACGGTTTGGTAGGTATGAACCGGAGAAAAGAGGAAAAAAATAACATTGGTTTTGTTATTTTGGACATTAAGAACCGTTTCTACAGAGTTCACACATTCTAGAAAGTTGTTTATTGTTATATAAGGTACATTTTTGTAGTTGGTTGTTTGCTTCAATTTTGATCGGTTTGATATCTGAAGACCAAAATCCGAAAAAAAATTATGAAGGAAATTCGACCTTGACGATTTTGACTTAGAAGATGAGGTTAAATTGATTTGAAGTGTTCATAATTATTATTCTTTAACACTAGAGCTACAACTTTGTTTCGACGTGTACACCAAAATTCTTAGCGGTTTAGAAGATATGAGCCTGGTAAAATGAGTCCTTTTGACATCAAGGCTTCAGCTCTTTTGGGGGCCCATAACCGCGAAACTCGAAGTGATAGGGAAAAACGCCGGGACACGTGTCTCTTCTTATTTTTGGTCTTCTATCATGCTGTGGTGTCAGAATATGGTTAATTTTCCATGACTCAAAAAATTACACGCAGTTAGGCGTCGAAAATGGAAAAAATCGTATGTGGAGAAAACTCAAAGTTTTATTCATATGCGAGTATCTTCGTTTCTAGTAGGGTATTCCAAAATGAAAGCTCTTCAATGGAAGAAGAAAGGATCCCCTTTACATTGCAAAGTAGATTGGCGTAGGCGGTCAAATAACGGAAATATCACAATAGTCGGCAATGCATCACATTTTTCCCTGGTTGGATGCGTTTCAACAAAAGTCACCTAAATTAATTAAGATATAATACCATAATTGGTGAAATACTAGCGATGTAGAAAAAGACGCTATCCCAATTTCCGATTTGTGGAATTTTATTTCCATGGCGGATATTTCTGCTTCTGTTGGACATATTCCAAGGGGAGAGCTTGATAATGACATTAGATAATCTGAGCTTTAAATTAATATAAAATGTAGCATTAATAGCAAAATATTATTGCAAAAGGCGCTAAGCTATCCAATTTTGATATTTTAAAATTTGTATTTTAATGACAAATACCTCTGCTTCTATTTGGTGCATTAAAGACATGTAAAATGATATTAAATAAGACCAGCAAAGCTTTCAATCAGTACCAAGTAGATTGTCGACAGTAGTCAAATATAAAATTTAATATTAACTATTTTGGTTCAGTCATTTGTTATAAAGGCCAGGGTAGCCGATAACCTTGGCATCTCCATAAAAGAAATGTTATATAATTGTTCCACAAACATCCCAGATGGGACAAGGGAGACTTCTCTCATATCAATGAGTGCACCCCGATTCATATTAGCTCAATGATATGGGACCTACAGTTTATCGCCGAGTCCGAACGGCGTGTCTTAAGATACCACTTGTAGAGAAGTTTTACATGGCTGAAATACTCAAGAAATGTCGCCAACTTTACTGAGGGGTATTTTGCCACCGTTGAAAATTTGATGTTGCTTGGCCGGGGAATCGAACTCACGACCATCAGCGTGCAAGGCGGCTGTGCACCACGGTGGCACCAAAAATAAATGTTTATCAGTGAAAAACTTATGCAGTGGTGTAGGGTATTACCGTCCCGACTATAGCCTTCGCTCACTTGTTTCATTTTCATTATAGCATTTTCTTTCCATAATGAGTACGTAACCTGTTAGCTCTGCTTGATATGTTTATACCCTCCACCATTGTATGGAGGGTATATTAAGTTTGTTTTTCTGTTTGTAACACATCGAACTAATCATTTGCGTCCCTTGGCAGGTCAAGTTCGAAGATTGGCTATATCGGCCCACGTTTTGGTATATCCCCCATATAACGGTACCTCCCGATTTTCGGTATTTTGGTGATTTTAGGCATAATTTTTGACCGAACTACGTGCAATTTTACATTTGAGGTTCTCAGTGGTCTCAAAACATCTCCAACAAAAACCAACAACATTGGTCCATGTTTTAGTATAACCCCCATATAACGGTACCTCACTATTTTCTGTATTTTGAGAATTTTAGCCACAATTTTTAACCGAACTAGCTGTAATTTGACATTTGATGTTCTCAGTGGCCACCACCAAAAACCAAAAACCCGTCAATATAGGTCCATGTTTTGGTATAGCCCCCATATATCGGTACCTCCCGATTTTCGGTATTTTGAGGATTTTAGCTAAAAATGTTTAACCGAACTAGCTGTAACTTGACATTTGAGCTTATCAGCGGCCACGAAACTTCTCGGCCAAAAATCGTCAATATAAGTCCATGTTTTGGTATAGCCCCATTGTATGGGGCTCCTCCCGATTTTCGGTATTTTGAGGATTTTAGTTACAATTTTTAACCGAACTAGCTGAATTTGACATTTCAGTGGTCGCGAAACTACTCTACCTAAAATCGTCAACATAGGTCCATGTTTTGGTGTAGCCCCCATATAACGGTACCTCCCGATTTTCGGTATTTTGAGGATTTTAGCTACAATTTTAACCGCACTACATAGCTGTATGTTGGCATTTGAGGTTCTTGGTGGTCACGAAACTTCTCCACTAAAAAACCTGTAATTTGACATTGGAAGTTTTCAGTGGTCTCGAAACTTCTCCGCCAAAAGTCGTCATAGGTCCATGTTTTGGTATAGCTCCCATATAACTGTACTTCCCGATTTTCGGTATTTTGAGGGTTTTAGCTACAATTTTTAACCGAACTAGCTGTAATTTGACATTTCAGTGGTCACGAAACAACTCTACCTAAAATCGTCAACATAGATCCATGTTTTGGTATAGCTCCTATATAACGGTACCTCCCGATTTTCGGTATTTTGGGATCTTAGCTAAATTGTTTGACGGATCTACCCGTAATTTGTTTTTTGAGGTTGCCTGCAGTTTAAAACTTTTCCACCAAAAAATTGTAAAGATAGGCCGACACATTGATATATCCCCGTAGGTGGAACGTTCAATTGACTGAACACGTTCTTTTAGATTAGATAATTTAGGCATTTTGGGGTATCCATGCTCGAAAAAATAGTTCCACCTAAAATTGTGAAAGAAACTTATTAATCCAGGCTCAGGCCAATTTAATGACTTTTTACTTGTTAATACTGTTCATTTTAACCTCCTGGGGAACCCCTATGCCACTCAATATTACAGAGAATCTAATATTAATCCTGTACTTAGCATGCTAAATTCGATCAGAACCATACATGGTACAAAAATGCGACATGTCAATGATAACCCTTACCTGATTTTTTACTCAAAAAAAAAAAATGAAATAATTCTCCCCCATATACATTGGGTCAAATAGTTATTACAATTGTTTTAACACACCAAAACAATCGATAATAAATATCGAATTTGTATTCTATCAAATTGTAGTAAAATAAATCATTTCGTCAATGCAATTAAATAAATTATTTTACAACTTTGAAAGCAAGCCGATAGCCTAGCTACACAATTTGACATATTGCTGGCCCGGTTCGTTGATATCTTTCAAATCGACACCTTTCAATTCTTTGAAGTGTAACAAAATTCAAGTAAAATCAATTGTATTATTGAAAATTTAAAACTGTAACGAAAGAAAAAACAACAACAACAGCAACTAATTTATTCTAATCACATATTATAGTTTATAGAGAACCCATTGTTTTATATTTTTTATATTATTATTCACCAATAAAGGGGAGAATTAGTTTAAAATTGTTTAAGTTTTATTATGTGTAAAGGTTTGAATTATGGCAAAATCTGAAATTCCTTTACGATAAGAGTCCATCCAAACGAGATATCATTTGCATAGCTTTGAAATACATTAAATCGTTAAGTCAATGAAAAAAATGCAACTCATGCTAACTAAAACTGAACCTTTACTACAACGCAAATTTACATAAATGCATGTAAAAACCCCGCCGCCATAAAATGTGTCTGCATTACAAAATTTGTAAATCAATTTGTATTCCAAATAAAGGGGACCAATAATTAACTCGATTCAATTAAATAAAAACTCTTAGTTAAGTTCAGCCTTAGTTGACTTCAACAATTGTTGTTTTTTTTTTAAACAATAACAAAATAAATCAACATTGAATGAATAATTCCAAAAATAAACACAAACAATTGCAATTCAACGAATCTAAAATTCGTAACGACTTATAGTTTTGGTTAAACGAAAAATAAATAAATCTGAATAAGTGTTTTCCTTTCAATTATTTGTTTTTGTTTTTATTACCTTTATTACAGTTGTTGGCCACTAAACTAAGTTAGTGGACCTATTTTTGTTTTTTTGTTAATAAATCAATGACACTGTATTTTCCACGCCATTCAATTTTTCAAATTGTTAGTCGTGCATTTTGTTCACTCCATTATGTTCACGTGGTTGCAAATTCCTAATTCTGTTGGGAGAGTTGATAGAAAAATAAAACGTTGTTAGTTAATTTGTTAATTACTATACTGGAGGTTGCTGGATGACGTAAGGGATGAAAGATACCACACAGCGGCCCTGACCGGCTTTGACATGACAAAGTCTAGAACTTATCTTGGTCCCTCTTTCATTTCATGTGGACACTGACCTCCCAGTGGTGTCAACGGGGGAGCTGCCCTAAAGGCTCGTTAAAGGTAGTGAGTCAACATGTGCCGCGCGTTCAGCCATAAGAACGATAAAAACTTGGGTTTGGGTGTTGGTTTAGAAACTTACCCCTAGAAAAAAACATCCTATTATAAAACAAGTAAATATACGTTAAGTTCGGCCGGGACGAACTTTTTATACCGCCCACCATAAAATATTCTGCACTAAAACGGAATAATTATTTTCTTTCCTGTCCACAATTTTAGGCGGAGATATGTTGTGACCTCTAATACCTAAATAAGGTAAAAAAGCATAAAAATGTATTCAATCGGTCGGGAACCTTATATGGGGCTATATCAAAGTGTGGACCTATGTTTTGGTTGAGAAATTTTGTGACCACTGGGAACCTCAAATGTCGAATTGCAGATACTTGGGTCAAAAATTGTAGCTAAAAACCAAAGAAGTGAGCCAAGGCTATAGTCGGGTAGGGGCGGATTATGTGATACCCTACACCACTACCCCTGTGCATAAGCTTTTGACTGGTAACATTCAAAATATGTCTGAATGTCTTCATTAATACAGGTCAATTTTGTTGAAACGCACTAAAGTGTATCATCAGTACAACTCAAATAAAAAAATGGTAAAGTGGGATGTACGCCAAGCATCAATTGAGAAATTCAGTTATAGTTTTTTTGACGGGGTTTTCAGACTTAAACCACTATAACTTAGCCATTTCTTAACCGATTTAAACAAATAATAACTTGTTCAAAAGATATTATTCACCCCTTTTAAAGGAAGAAGGATCACTAGAAATCCGTTGTGAAAAAAGTAAGATATGTCCGTTTAAATTTGAAAATGTAAGAAACCCAGATTTTCACTACTATTACCGTTATAAAAAAAATAAAACTATGTGACTCCAACGAACTAAAGGCATTGTCGTTGTCCATGGATCCCAACACGATATAATTTTGCATCAGAACACTTGAATATTTTTCTGGTCAACTTTTGTAGCACAGTGTCATTTTTCGAAAAGTTTGCACATTCTCAAGGCCAAAACTGCCTGAAGGAGCTTTCCAATGCTTTCGCGATGTATTAGAGAGTTCTTAATTACTATCTTGGCTACAATTTATGTATTTGTGTTGGATCGAAAATCTCAATGGTTTGGCTGTTATATGCCAAAATATCCAAAAAACGTCAATAAAAAACTTAAAGTCAAAATCGGGAGGCTCGATTTTCACGGTAGATATATGGTCCAGTGGACTTTTTTTCTCAGTTCAATCCCAGGAATCAGAAACCCGAAGGGCTCATTAGGGTTTTCAAACCCGGAATTCACCAGTGTTAATCACCACTGGGCTCGCGAGCCGTGTCTGTGTGAACACACACAACACAACAATTCAACCGCTGCGTTTGTGTTGGGCACACACACGAGATTATCTATCCCTCTCTAGATAAACATCGTGTGCGTTAATTCATTGCTAAAACAAAGAAGATGATCGGTAGTGAGAGTAACGTTCAAACTCACCACAATTGAGATTATCTGTGTTCACACAGACACGGCTCGCGAGCCCAGTGGTGATTAACACTGAACTAAACTGATTGAATTCATACTCTTTTTCAGTGGGGACATCATTTTTTAGTATCATGACAGGATCTAAACAGTATCAATATATTTCTGGTACAGCTTAAATTTTATACCGCATAAGTCGGAAGTTTGTTTCGAAGATGTTTTAACTTACAGTTTAAAAGTATACATACATATATGCCACATCCTAACTTCCAATGAAATTACCTCCGAACTTTTGATTTTTTAAATAAATAACAATTTTGTGGATTTGTACCTTTTTCCTCAAAACTGCCGAAAGTGGCGTTATCATATTCATCTTTTCAATCGGAATCTGACCGAAACCACCACTAATCTTTACAAACACTAAACTAAGCCCTCTCCTTTGAACCATTTTTCCCTGTAAATTTCCTAAAAACACGCTTGAAAATAAATGAAAATCGATTTGATTGTGAATAAAAAATTCTATACAACTTTCAAAAATTGACAAAACAGAGGCGTACAATGGATCCTCACAGTTGGTGCATATACAATTTTCGTCAAAAACTGTCCAAATAAGTGTCAAGATATACTCCAAACGCGAAGCTCGAAAGAATTTTGGGGAAAAAATTTACTTTCTTGAAAAAATATTTTTGCAAAATTTTCGCAAATTTTCCCGATTTCTTTAGGTTTTATCCTTTTCTGCAATGAGATCATTCCGAATTGGTGCGTATTGTCAAAATCTGTTCAGCCGTTTTTGAGTTAAAAGCGTAGTAACTAACTAACATCATCATTTTTGTACCCTACACCACTATGTGGAAAGGGTATTATAAGTTTGTTTTTGGAAAAAATCATGTAGCACCGCGAAATATTCGTCGGAAACCCCCAATGTGGTATACCAATCTTCCTATCTCGACGAGATAAAGCGATTTTGAAATGTGTGTCCGTCCGTCTGTCCATTATAAATTGTAATCAAACTCCAGGCCGCAATTATGGACCGATCGTCACGAAATTTTGCATGGAGGTCGGGTTCAGACCAGAATAGATCCCTATTCTTATTGGTGATGATCGTGAAATATTTAGCGGGTGAAATGTAGCAAAAACATAATTTTTATCCGATTTTGTAGCTACTCTGTTGGTCGCAATAATAGCCCGGTCGCGTCGAAAATTCGAACGAAATGACAGTATATGACAAAGAAGATGCTTGCAATTTGAGATGGTGATTGGATGATGTTTAGAGGGTTAAATGGACCACAACTTTTGTGTGAAAATTTTGAAAATTGTTAATATACCGGTTATATCTTTATTCCTGGAAGACACATGCTGCCAATGTAAATAATATTTGGAAGGCCAACTCTTGCCCTTTCCATTGATACCAAATATGTTGATTTACGTGGTCAGCTAACAGAGTTACAGCCTAATATACCCAGTTTTTTGCTTGTAGTGTAATCCTAAGCACACTAGAGGTCGCAATTATAGATCAATAGTCACGAAATTTTGCACGAGGTAGGGGTTTAGGTCGAAGAAGATGCCTACAATTTTGATTGACGATCTGATATTATTTAGCGGGTGAAATGGACCATTTCTTTCGTACGAAAATTAATAACATTTTATTTTTGGTCCATATTTGAATTCCTGGAGGGCATACACCGGCAAAGTCGCCTATATATGGAAAAATAACTACTGACCTTTCCTCTGATGAAAATTGCAATAATATGTGTGCTTGATAACGGGCATACTGCCTAATATACCTCCACGTCAGTAGAATAGAACACCTAAGTTTTTGTTAATGTTAGCTTATTTATCCCAAAACGAATGAATCTGCGTTTTTAATCTTGTGGGGATTTAAAGTCTATGATGTTCCGTATCAAACATAGAAAAAAATGTCTTTCTAGCTCTTCGCGAAATGATTTTCTGATCAATTTTCCGAAAGTACTACGAAAAATAGGCATTTATTTTTGGTCATCAGGATAGAACAGTTACATTATTTTCGCGAATTTTTGAGATATTAACGCCGAATTTTCTTCCAGTCGATAAAGCAAGGCTTTCTAATCATTTTTACCAAAGAAAACCTATAAATTATTCCGCGGACACCGAAATAACAGCGTAAAAGGGTTTAAATTGACAGATATTTGAAACATCTAGTAATATCAATAGTTGTCGCGCAGTTATGTCATATTTCTTCACAATAATATAGAATATGACACAGGCAACCTCGACAGATACAATCGAGTGCTTCGGATGCTGATAAGATGGAACATTTTCAAAATAATTATGAAAAACCTCAAAATTGCTTATAAAAACCTTAATGTTTTCTTCAATAAAATGGTTTTTCCGCGAACAAGTCTGCCGTTTAAAGGTTTGGAAATATGCTCCAGATTTGGAGAAAGATAGTCTGATACAAAAACAACCGTTATTTTAATACACTGAGGAAAATTTTAGTACTTTTTAAAACAACATACGAAACCTTAAACCTCAATTTCCATGACTGTGTTTTCCCGCGAAAACGGGGCTTTTACATTTGCGAGTTCAGTTAAAAAAACACTAATTCGTAAAATCCGGTATAGATAGCATAACCTGGTCCATTTATATTGGAGCATAACACTGTTGAGAACAGTCGCGGACATCGAAAAAGGAACACATATAAAACTCGAAGTCCAAAGGGTGTGTTCAATTTGAAAAATGTGCTAAAATTTCCTCAGTGTATTAAAATAGCGGTTGTTTTCATATCTGATTATTTTCCTCTAAATCTGGAGCATATTTCCAAACCTTTAAACGGCAGACTTTTTCGCGGAAAACCCATTTTATCGAACAAAACATCATGGTTTTTATAAGAAATTTTGACGTTTTTCATAATTATTTTGATAATGTTCCATCTTATCAGCATCCGAAGCACTCGATTGTATCCGTCGAGGTTATCTGTGTCATATTCTATCTTATTGTGAAGAAATATGACAAAACTGCGCGACTCCTATTGATATTCCGATATGTTTCAAATATCTGTCAATTTAAACCCTTTAACGCTGTTATTTCGGTGCCCGCGGAATAATTTAAAGGTTTTCTTTGGTAAAAATGATTAGAAAGCCTTGCTTTATCGACTGAAAGAAAATTCGGCGTTAATATCTCAAAAATTCGCGAAAATATAGTGACTGTTCTATCCTGATGACCAAAAATAAATGCCTATTTTTCATAGTACTATCGGAAAAATGATCAGAAAATCATTTCGCGAAGAGCTAGAAACATAATTTTTTCTGTGTTTGATACGGAACATCATAGACTTTAAAACCCCACAAGATTAAAAACGCAGATTTATTCGTTTTGGGATAAATAAGCTAACATTAACAAAAATGTAGGTGTTCTATTCTACTGACGTGGAGTGTATAATGAGTTTTGTGAAGAGAGCCACATTTTCCTCCCATGCTACAAATTGTCTCTATCATGACAGAGAAATTCCCAGTTTTTGTATATTGTCCAATTGTCCAAAATTTAAACATGTAGCAGAAGGGACAAAACAACGCCAATTTTCATATTTAAGAATATTTATTAGAAATGTATAATATATAATTGTTCCACAAACATCCCACTCATATCAGTGAGTGTACCCCGATTAATATTAGCTCAGTGATATGTAGACAGCTGAATATTATGAAACCCCTATTTTTGTCAAATTATGGGACTGGGCTTATTTTTTCTTCTGATTAAATTCCAATCGAAATATATTACATATGCAAAAATATGCAAAATGTATAAATTATGCATAGCAAATATTATTTTTTGCATATGCAAAATTCATGTATTTTACATATTTTCGTATGCAATAAATATTTCAATAATATCTTCTAAAATGTTTATGTGTACATTTTTTGTTTAAAATTCTCTTCAGACAAGTCAATAAAATAGAGAAATCTGTAACCACAGCAACACCCTTCAAAATATCGAAAATGGGGAGATATCGGTCTATGGGATGTATATTAAGACGTAGATCTATACCGACAAATTTCAAGTGGAAAGTCTAATACCCCCAACGAAGACTTTATACCAAATTCCAGCCATTTCGGAGGGATATAGAGACGATAACCTTCAAAATACAGAAAATCGGCAAATTTAATGTCGAAAGTTGTATACCCCCAACGAACACTTAATACAAAATGTCAGCCATTTGAGTGGGATATTGAGGCCTCAACTTCAAAATGCCGAAAATAGAGAGGTATCGTTCTGTGGCAGCTACATATATGTTGAAGCGGATCTATACCGGCAAATTTCAAGTGGAAAGTTTTATACCCCCAACGAAGGCTTAATACAAAATGTCAGCCATTTCAGTGGGATATTGAGGCCACAACCTTCAAAATGCCGGATATCGGGAGGTACTGTTCTATGGGATTTAACAAAATTTCAGCCACAAATCCTTGCATATGTTCATTTTAATGAAAATATGTCAAAATATGCAAAAAAATAGGTCCAGACTAATCGGTGTTATTTTGTTATAAAACGAGTTTTTGTCTAATCGCATTACCTCTACGAAATTCCTAACCATATATGTATGCATTTGCATAGGATTCCGCTGTCTGATGATATGAGACCTACTGTTTATCGCCGAGTCCGAACGGCGTGTTCTAAGACACCACTTGTAGAAAAGTTTTTCATGACTGAAATACTCAGGAAATGTCGCCAACATTACTGAGAGGTATCTTATCTTGAATTTTTGATAACATTGTACCACGCTGGCAGCCTATTAGAAATGTCATAACATGGAAATTTTATATTTTCTGATTTTTAAAGAATAGAATAGAATAGTATCTAGTGGATATAGGTCCATGTTTCGGAATAGCCCCCATATAACGTTACTGCCCGATTTCAGATATTTTGACGTTTTAAGTCACATTTCTAGACCGAATTAGCTATAATTTGATATTTAGGGTTCTTAGTGACCAAAAAACTTATATTCGAAAAAATTATGAACATAGGTCCATGTTTTGGTATAGCCCCATATAACGGTACCTCCCGATTTTCGGTATTTTGAGAATTCGACCTACAAGTTTTAACCGAATTATCTGTAATTTGAACATTTGACATTTGAAATTCTTAGTGCTCACCTCACCTCTCCACCAAAAATTGTCAAGAAATGTCGATGTATTGATAAAGCCCCCATATAAAAGTACCTCCCGATTTTCAGTAATTTGATGATTTTAGCTACAATATTAAACCGAACTAGCAGTAGTTTGACATTTGAAGTTCTTAGTGGTCACAACACCTCTCCATCAACACCTCTCCACATAGGTCCATGTTCGGATATAGCTCCCATATAACGGTACCTCCCAATTTTCAGTAATTTGGCAATTTTAGCTACAATTTTTAACCGAACTAACTGTAATTTGACATTTGAAGGTTGTAGAGGTCACCACACACCTGCATCAACAATTTTCAACATAGCCCCAATATAACAATACATCCCGATTTTCGGTACTTTGAGGATTTTACTTAAAATGTTTAACCAACGTAGGTCCATGTTTTGGTATAGCCCCAAAACAAACCTCCCGATTTTATTTTTTGGACGAACTTTCTGTAATTTGAAATTTAAAAGCCAACAAAAATTCTGCAACAAAAATTGTTCATTTAAGTTCATATTTTCGTATAGCCCAAATACCTCCGATCTAGCTGTGAATGACATTTGATTTTGAGGATTCTATCTGCAATTTTTAACCGAATTAGGAGTTATTTCATATTAAAGGCTCCCATCAAAAACTGTCAACATAGGTCCATGTTTTATTATAACCCCTATATAAGGGCACCTCCCAATCTCTCGCCCACCAAAAATTGTCAACATACATAGTTAGATATAGGCACCATAAAAAAGGGCCTCCCAAATGAAGCATTTTATGTACATTATCTGACATTTTAACGTACCCACTTAAAGTTGGGGACAGGAATGAAAAGTAATTATTCCATTTTAGTTCAGAATATTTTATGGTGGTTCGGCCCGGCCGAACTTAACGCTTTTTTACTTGTTAGTATTTTGAAGGTTTTAGCGTGATTATCATCAGTTAAGATATTCCACTCTTTCAAGGAATAAGCCTAATGTGAAGGAAGACCTTAGTATATTCATAAACGAAAGAAACCTAATTACCCTAATTTACTTCAATATAGTTTGTGGTTCACGTCTTCATAAAGCTCCCATAGAACAGTCCCTCTCGATTTTTGGTATTTTGAAGGTTTTAGCGAGATTATCATCAGTTAAGATATTCTACTCCTTCAAGGAATAAACGTTAATGTGGAGGAAGAGCTTAGTACATTCATAAACGAAAGAAACCCAATTACCCCAATTTACTTCAATACAGTTTGTGGTGGTTGGAATAAAATATTCGGCCTGACCGAACATAACGTAGTTTTTACTTGTTTTATTGAACCCCAAATTCCAAGATCTTTCCGTTACTATTCAATATCAGGTAAGACAATATAAGATAAATTACAGTAACGCTTCCTTTGTTTTATCGATTTTATTATTGACAGTTAACACACACAAAACAAACCATGTAATCTGGGATCTGCCTCTGCTTGAAATGTTTAAAAATAAATTATCCACCACAAGTGACAAAATATCCATAAAAAGATAAATGATAACAGTAAAACTGGTCTTGTTGTTCATCATTCTTTTTAGTGTTTTTTGTTTTGTTTTGTAGTTTTACTTTTCACGGAAAAACACTGTATTACCTTGCGGATTCAGGAACATTTAACGGTTCCAAGAGAACACAAAAATGTTGCAATTACAAGATGATAACATCATCCTTTGGGTTATGAAAACTTGTTTGCAACATTTCATAAACTTTTATATTGATGATGCTCAAAGTAAGAAGGTATGTACCTATCCACATATGTACATACATATGTGTGCATGCAAGAAACTTACTGTTGATCGATACAAGAGATTCGTGCAATAAATAGTGCATCAACGTTCACATCATCATCAACATCATTTTCACTTTAATAAATTGATTTAATTCTATAAATAACATGTTTTTTTTGTTTTTGGTTTGTTTTGCAAAATATTAATATCAGTCTCGAGACAGCACTCCAACAACCACATGAAGAACTTGTCTTAACTCTAAAGTAATTTTTAACAGTTAATATCATAAAATTTTAAAAATGAAAACAAAACAGATGCAACTAATTTCGGAACCAACCGCAGCAGATTATGGCCGATCGTATTTTATAGCTGCGATAAAATAAACTTCATTAATATCTTCATGTCTGAGAGACATGCCTAAAGACATGTGTTTTGGAGAGATGAACAAAATGATCTAAAAATTAAATCACTGCATCTGACTTACAGATAATAAAAGTTGTAAAAGTGTTTATAATTGTTCTTGCTTGATTACTGAGGATGAAAGTAATTTTTTGTATGTAACGATTTTTCCCTTTATAATGGCTTTATTGCAGAAAATTAACATATGTTGAAACTGAGGTATGAGGTATTGTAACTCGCGAACTGTACCATAAGTTTTAAACACATTTCTGCAAAATCAACTGTTTCAGCGCGAATCACCGAAGGATTTTTTCAAAACGATAATTCGAATCGAACGTTTTAAGGACCATGACCTGCGAATCTGCACCTGGAATGTTCGCACTCTTTATAGAGAAGGTGCAGTCTTCGCATTGGCAGACGTACTTGAAAAGTACAAGGCCGATATTACTGCCATACAGGAAATACGATGGACTGGGAAAGATGTCACAACAACACCTAAAGGTGACGCACTGTATTATAGCTGCCATAACGTAAAGCATGAGTTTGGTTGCGGATTCGTAGTTAGTCGGAGACTAAAACATCTGGTATCCAGCTTCACCCCAGTGAATGAAAGACTTGCTGCAATTCGAATAAAAGCTAAATTCTTCAACATCAGCTTTATTTGCGCTCATGCTCCCACTGAAGAAAAGGACGAACAGACCAAAGATACATTTTACGAGCGCTTAGAAGAAACATATGACCGTTGCCCTGCCCGTGATTTTAATGCCAAAATTGGAAAGGAGAATATCTTTGGGCCAACAGTCGGGAAATTCAGTCTCCACAGTGAAACATCTGACAATGGTATGAGGCTGATAAACTGTGCAGCTGCAAAAAACATAGTAGTTAGCAGTACAAGATTTAATCATCTCGATAGTCATAAGGGCACCTGGCTGTCTCCAGATCAGAAAACAAGAAACCAAATTGATCATGTTGTGATAGATGGACGACATTCATCGAGCGTGTTGGGTGTACGATAGTTCCGAGGCGCAAACATTGATTCGGACCACTTCCTTGTTGCAGCAAAGGTACGTACCCGTCTAAACGTTGCAAATAAAGCACGAACATTCACAACGCGGAAGTTGGACATCGATAGGCTGCAAACACAACAGATAGCCACAGCATATTCCACTCAACTAGCCCAATTGCTTAACGCGGGCACTCCTTGTCCCGGTAACATAACAACACAATGGCAAAATATTGCCCACTCCATGCAAACAGCCGCAAAATCCATACTTGGATTCCAGAGACCTCCACAAAGGAATTCATGGTATGACCAGGAGTGTCGTGGTGCTACCGTAGCGCACGAGAGAGATATAGGGAGAAGAGGAGAGAAGAGAAACGTCTTTTCCGCAAGAAAAAGAGAGAAATGGAAAAGCGGGAGTGTGAAAAAATCGAGATGTACAGGAGCCAGAATGAAGTCCGAAAATTCTACCAAAGAGTGAAACATCAAACAGCTGGCTTTGGTACAGGCACATCCTCCTGTAGAGACCAGCAAGGTAACCTTGTAACAGATACATATAGCGTGCTCAGGATATGGAAGGAAAATTCTCCAATCTGCTGGTATCCAATAGTAGCGAAGACGATGATACCACAGATCCAATCCCAGAAGATGGTATAGAATGTATACCACCCGGCCAAGATGAGGTAAAAACAGCAATCAAACGGCTGAAGAATAATAAAGCAGCAGGAGCCGATGGCTTACCATCCGAGCTGTTTAAAACCGGAGGCGAAGCACTGATAAGGTGTATGCATCAGCTAGTTAGCACCATCTGGCAGGAAAAACGCGTACCCGACGATTGGAACCTGAGTATCCTATGTCCCGTCCACAAGAAAGGAGATAAGACTGTATGATCGAACTATAGGGGCATAAGTCTTCTCCCTATTGCCTATAAGATAGTGTCAGGGATATTGTGCGAACGACTAAAGCCAATGGTCAACGAAATAATTGGACCATACCAATGTGGCTTTAGACCTGGCAAGTCCACCATTGACCAGATATTTACCCTGCGGCAAATCCTAGAGAAGACCCAAGAGATGCAGATCGACACATTTCACCTTTTTGTCGATTATAAAGCAGCATTCGACAGTCCCCTCCGATCAAAAGTATTCCATGCAATGTCTGAATTTGGTATCCCCGCAAAGCTCATCCGGCTTTGCAAAATGACTTTAACTGACACGAGGTCCTCAGTTAAAATAGGAAAGGAGACAAGGAGACAGTCCTTCGTCTGATCTCTTTAACATCCTGCTGGAAAAGGTTATACGAGAGGCAAACGTCAAAATAAGTGGCACAATCTACACCAATAGTCACATGTTACTTGCTTATGCTGATGATATAGACATCATAGGCCGATCAGTAAAAGAAGTAACTGATACCTTTATGAAGGTCGAAGGAGAATCTGCTAAAGTGGGTCTGGCGGTAAACGGTGAGAAGACCAAGTTGATGGTGTCGACGCGCAAAGCGTCCATAGAGCTCGGACCAACTGTGGAAGTTGGTACCTACAATTTTGAGGTAGTTAAAGACTTCGTCTACCTCGGCACTGCCATAAACACAACAAACAACATCAGTTGTGAAATAAGAAGAAGAATTGTATTGGCCAACAGATGCTACTATGGTATAAGTAAGCAATTTAAAAACAAAGCCACATCTCGTCAAACAAAAATAACACTATACAAAACGCTGATACTACCCGTGCTAATGTATGGCTCCGAAGCATGGTTACTTGCGCAAGCAGATAAGGCAGTGCTTGGTGTGTTTGAGAGGAAAATTTCTCGATAGATCTAAGGGCCAATTTGCGTTGACGGTGAATATCGACGTCGTATGAACCACGAGCTATATAAGCTATACAAAGACATGAATATAGTTAAATGTATCGAGATGCAACGATTGCGTTGGCTAGGCCATATCATGAGAATGAGCGATGATGAACCCGCTAAAAAGGCGTATGAATACATGCCACATGGCGGTGCACGCAGAATCGGCAGGCCTAATCTTCGATGGAGGATACAAGTGGATAAAGAAATGGAAAGGCGCGGTGTTCCAAAAAGTCAAGCGAAAAACAGAGAGGAATGGAAATCTTTTCTTAGTTCGGTCTATGGAACAAATGTTCTGTAATGGGCCAACTAAGTAAGTAAGTAAGTAATTCGAACCGAAGCCGTTATCGTATTAATGTAAAAAATAGAAAAAATGCGCGTAATGTATGATTTTTTAATATATCCAATATTTCAGCCTCTAAGGAATGCTGACATTTAGAAGACTGAAAATGGGGTTTTTTGAATTTTGTCTCTATTTTGGGTTTATCTAAAAACTTAAAATGTGGTTGTAGTACTCGCGATTACACATTTTTCCATGCGAGAGTGTAACCTTCATAGGATCAGAGCAATAAAAAAAATATTTTTTTGGTTCAGTGGAAACCCGCGTGAAGTTAGTTTTTTTTTTCATTCTGAATCTAATAAGTTATGGCGGCGCGTCAAAATCCTTCAATTATAGGAAAAGCTTGGAATTAAATAACTGGCATTAAAATAAAATAAATAATTCGAATATACAATTTTCGAATGATTTGTGGTATAAATACTAGTTACCAAGCTTAGCCTTCGTCCACCACTAAAAATGGCATTCTAATATGTCTGATGATCGGATTTAACCACCCGTGAAACGTAGCATAATGGTAGTTGTGAAATAAAACACATCCTCCCCAATACTGAAATCATCAACGGAAAATCGGTATTTGGAATCAAATGATTATATAATGTAATAAATAGGTAAATACATATTTCAAATATATGCATATATTAGAAAAATGTATTAATGTTATTATCAATATTAAATGCGATTTATTCTTTGATTTTTGATTCAATTATAAAATTTCCAATTATAAAATGTATTGGACATTTAATTTACCATTACTTTAAGACAACACAAAACACTGATTTATTCACTCACTTCACCGTCTTCACTCAACGATTGCCTTGAAGAAACTGAAGAAGTGACCTCTGCCTTTCTCGCAAAAATAACAAAAATAATTCATACCTTTTTATACCCACAGCATTTATGCTAACGAGGGTATATACACTTTCATACGGGCAAAATGTGCCTCATCGAAATAATGGTTTTAGACCCCAAGTATGTTGGGACGAAATGTGTTTCAGACAATTTGGAGTCGATTTAGCAATGTCCGTCCGTCTGGCTGGCTGGTGCGCACGATAACTCTCGAACGGATCAACCGATTCGATCCAAATTTTGAACTTCGCATTATTTTGCCCAAACTTAGTTTAAGTTCGAAGATGGGCTATATCGGTCTACTCCTTCCGGTACCTCCCCCACAAAAGTTCGAAAATGTTTGGAAAATTTGTGCGCACGATAACTCTTGAGGGGAATAACCGACTTGGTCCATACTTTGCACATCGTGATATTTCGACCAAACTTAGATGAGGTTCCAATACGGACTCAATCGGTCCACGTCTTCGAGTACCTCCCACACAAAATTTCGGAAAAGTTCAGTTTAGGACCTGCTCTCGAATCGCTTTGAATTTTGTTGTAGCAACTTCTATTCACTGTCCTCTATACGACAGTATAAGTTTCATCAGGGTTGCCCCTGTCCATACTTCCTGAGAAAATAGGCTGAAAGGTGCAAAACCCCCCTATGACACCGTTCAAGATAACTCTTGATCGGATATGTTGATTCGATCCAAAATGTTCGGAAAATTGTGCATAATGATAACTATTGATGGTAGTGACCGATTTGGCCCATACTCTACACATCCTAATATATCTACCAAATTTATATAAGTTTGAATATGGACTATATTTCTCCACTCCTTCGGGTACCTCCCACACAAAATTTTGGATATGTTCACTTTAAGAACTGCTCTGGAATAACTTTGATTTTTGTTGAAGCAACTTTCATTCGCAGCCTCAATTACGATGGTAAAAGTTTTTTCAGGGGCAAGTCCATACTTCTTGAAAAAACAGCCCGAAAAGTGTAAAAACTCTTTATGGCACCATGTAGTGGCTGGAGAGCACGACAACACTTAAACTAAATACTTAGTTGATCCACACTTTGTATATCGTAATATTTAGATGATATTCGAAGGTGGTGCTTGTAGATCCACTCCTTCCGGTACCTCCCCCACAAAAAATAGAAAATATTAGCTAAAATCGTACGCGCGATAACTCATAAACAGAGCAACCCGGTTAAGGGTCTGTGCGAGGATCTCTTGAAATTTTTTACCTAGTGATCCTCTTTACAGCGATATCATGTTTTTCGTAGGCAAGTACATGCTTCCTGACCGTAGTATAGAGGCAACCTTGGGCATTTATTCCACGAACTAGCATTTGATATTGCATGAGCACTTTGAGGCAAAAATTGAGTTTGTCTGGTTGGATCCCGTTTTGATCTGTGCAAAGAAATTTCGAACCCAGGTGACCCAGGTGACTAATCATGTAGCTATGCGTTTGAGCCTGAAAAATAGTAGCAATCGCCAGAAGATGCTGTAAGAGCGTTCAAAACCATGTTTTTCCTCGGAGTGGAAAAAATGCTTCAACAATTGGATTGAGCGCATAAAAAAGTGTATTAATAATGCTGGAGACTATTTAAGAAAACAATACAACTATTTTTGATGGTAAAAAGTCCGCGTTTTCATTGTTAGGCCAGGAACTTTTCTAGTTCCCCTCGTACATGTGAAAATGTAAAAATATATTGCAAATACAGTTTTCGTTAAAAAAAAGTCGCTATATTTGTTATGGCACTGGGGAATGTTCAGATACTTTAAAGTACATAAAGTCATTTTTAAATCGTTCCGCTATTTAAAAATTGTTTAGACATCCATCTATCAAAGATTCGGTAGCTTAATATGACCAATTCGTAAGTACAACTTTACCATCTTAGGTGTATTCAGATATGCACATCGATTTGTATTTCTGGCACTAACTGCATTATCAGAACTAACAAGTTTTTACAATTTTTACCACTTTTACACATTTTACCCGAAAACTCGTTCCCGTACACAAAAAAGGTGTAAAATGTTCACTTCTCTTTAAACAAAAATTGCCTTGAATGAGGCTCTCTTTATAAACTTTTTACACGACAAATTTGGGCGTGTAAAAAATTGTAACATGGTTGCCTCCTTCCGATTAGCTGGTAAGCTGACTTTGACTTTTGTTTTTTCCAATTTTCCGTTCCCGTAATTTTTGAATGAAATTGTACGTGTATCTCATTTTTCACAGTTCGCTCTTTTACTACTTTTACCATTAAAAAGTACAGGAACATACGTATTGTATCGTATTGCACATGCAATTTCTGATCTCCTACTCTTGCTTATTCCTTTTGAATCTGTTTCATCGATTCAGTCAGTACAATATTCTAGTTTTGATCCAGTTCTAGTTTTTTTATGTTGTCATTAAGGACACCAAAAAACCGCAAAGTATGTTTATTTAAAGAAAAACCCCTTTTGTTTCAATACACTGACGCCTTCTCTTGATATGAATGGACTGCCGTTGTCGATGAGAATATCTTGAGAGTACAAAGGAATTTTTTAAGAATCCATTGTTTTCTTGGTTTGATCAAATATATGCTGGCTATACCTTAAATTGACACTATCTGCACAATATGACTATTGGAAATCTAAACATAAATTTAAAACAACATCAACAACCACAAAGAAATTTAACCAAAGGACCAACCAACGGAATAGCTTTCGTGATTTTTTGCTGTTTCACATTTAAGCAATGACATTCTGTTCAACATGCTTGACAGTAACTGCGTCTTTTGGGAAACACATTTAAAAGTACAATTTAATGTGGTAATATGGAATCATTAAAACTTCTTTAGTTGCAAGATGGTGGTGTGGTTGTTTGTAAATATGTGCACATGGGTGGATATAAGACAATGCAATAAGATCGACGTAAGGCTCTATAGATCAGCAGTAGTAAGCAAATCTTAAATTTAATGTTACTGTATGGGATTTTTATACATATTTATATGAACTCCTATGGAGTATATATATATATATATATATATATATATATATATATATATATATATATATATATATATATATATATAGCCGGGCTATATATATTTACAATATATATTATTGACTCAGTATTAGTGCAACTGCTGTAGAAGTATTGCCTAAATTTAAAACTAGTATAAATAATAATGGGTGCCACCGTGGTGCAATGGTATGCACGCCCGCCTTGCACGCAGAAGGTCGGTGGTTCGATTCCCCGGCCAGGCAACACCAAACTTTTTTCAACGGTGGCAAAATACCCCTCAGTAATGTTGGCGACATTTCCTGAGTATTTCAGCCTTGAAAAACTTCTCTACAAGTGGTGTCTTAGGACACGACGTTCGGACTCGGCGATAAACAGTAGGTCCCATATCATTAAGCTAAATATGAATCGGGGTGCACTCATTGATATGAGAGAAGTCTCCCTTGTCCCGTATGGGATGTTGTGGAACAATGTTTTTTTATATAAATAATCTCAATTAACAACAAGTAAAAATGCGTTAAGTTCGGCCGGGTCGAACTTTTTATACCCTTTACCATAAAATATTCTGAACCTATATGGAAATTTTTTTGAGTACTGGGAACCCCCAGTGCCCAATTTTAGCTAATTCGGTCAGCTAAAAACGGGTTGCACTATAATTTGGGGGCTCTACAACAATGTGGGCCAATATGCACAAGTTTTGATAAAGAAGTTTTTAAACACTGGGAACCATAAATACCAAAGGACATCCAATCTTGCCCCAAAATGTAGATAAAACTCAAAAACCGGAAATTGGTGTTACCGTTTAATGGGGTCATACCAAACATGGTATGACCATTTTTGTAGATAAGTTTTGTGATCCCTGAGAACCTCAAATGTCAAAGTATAGGTAGTTCGGTCAAAAATGTAGCTCAAATCGGCAAAATACGTAAAATCGCGAGGTGCCGTTATACGGGGGCTATACCAAACCGTGGACCTCTCAAAATTCAGAAAATGGGAGTTTATATGTGGCTAAGCAAAACATGAGATCATGTTAACAATTTTTTTGGTGGAAAGGTTTTCCGACCACTAGGAACCTCAAATGGCAAATTAGCGCTCTTTCGGTGAAAAAGGATCTTAAATTCTTAAAAAAGCAATATTCGGCTATTACGAAAAATGGAATTATGTAGACGATTTTTGGTGGCGAAATTCGTCAAATTACGGCTAGTTCAGTAAAAAATGTAGCTAAATCCCTTTAATTACCAAAAATTGTGAGGTATCGTTATATGGGGGCTACACCAAGGCATGGACTTATGTTGACAATTTTTGGTGAAGAAGTGTAGTAACCTTTTAGGAAAATCACATGTCAAATTACACCTAGTTCGGTTAAAATTTGTAGCTAAAATTCTTGTTACAATGGAAAATATAGTCTTCTTATGGAAAACCACAAGATATTCTGATAGAAGACCAATAGGTCCTCTTACAGATCTTCTAAAACATGAGCTAAAATTCTTATAAAATAGTTCCGATGGTCTTCTGACAATGGACAATAAGGGTCACAAAATATAGCAACAAATGACTACAGTTTCTTCTTTTACAAGACCACATGTCTCCTAATAGAAAATCTTATAATAGAAGGCCCGAAGGTCTTAATACAATGGACAATAAAGTCTTCTTATGGAAGAGCAGAAGACTTTCTTCTTATGGAAGACAACAAGGTCTTCTTATAGAAGACCACAAAGTCTTCTTATAGAAGACCACAAGGTCTTCTTATAGATGACCTCAAAGTCTTCTTATAGAAGACCACAAAGTCGTCTTACAGAAAACCACAAGGTTGTCTTATAGAAGACCACTAGGTCGTCTTATAGAAGACCACAAGTCGTCTTACAGAAAACCACAAAGTCGTTTTACAGAAAACCACAAAATCGTCTTATAGAATACCACAAGGTTGTCTTATAGAATACCACAAAGTCGTCTTATAGAAGACCACAAGTCCTTCTTATAGAAGACTACAAGGTCTTCTTATAGAAGACCCCAAAGTGTTCTTATAGAAGACCCCAAGGTGTTCTCATAGAAGACCCCAAGTTCTTCTAATAGATGACCTCAACTTCTTCTAATAGATGACCCCGATGTCTTCTAATAGAAGACCACAGGGTCTTCTGATAACTCCTAAGTGTGCTGTGTTTAAGCTACTATGACATAAAGCATGAGTCGTGTCTCAGCTTCAACCCAGGGAGGAAAGACTTCTTTCAATACGCTCATGCTCCCATTCTAGGCGATTTTAATGTAAAAAGTGGAAAGGAGAATATGTTTTGCCCAACAGTCGGACAATTCAATATTCACAGTCTGACAATGGAATGGGGCTGATAGACTTCGCAGGAGCAATAAACATGGTAATTAGCAGTACCAGATTTAAGCATCTCGATATTCTTAAGGGCACATGGCTGTCTCCAGACCAAAAAGAAATCAAACTGATCACGTTGTGATAGATGGAAGACATTCATTGAGCGTGTTGTGTACGATCGTTCCGAGCAGCTGAGATGGACTCGGACCACTACATTGTTGCAGCAAAGGTACATCCCTGACTAAACCTAGTTGAGCATAGGTAAGCTGCAATCAAAACAGATAGCCACAGCATATTCCACTCATCTGGCCCAATTGCTTAATCAAAACACTACTCGTCCCGATAACCTGTCATCACAGTGGCAAAGTATTTCCCACTCCATGCAAACAGCCGCAAAATCCATACTTGGATATCAGAGACCTCCACCAAGGAACCTATAGTATGATCAGGAATGCCGGGCTGCTACCGAAGAAAAAATGCGTCAAAAATATCTTCTTATAAAAGAGCAAAAGGTCTTCTTATAGAAGACCAAAAGGTCTTCTTATAGAAGACCAAAAAGGTCTTCTCAAAGAAGACCAAAAGGTCTTTTTATAGAAGACCAAAAGGTCTTCTTATAGAAGACTAAAAGGTCTTCTTATAGAAGACCAAAAGGTCTTCTTATAGAAGACCAAAAGCTCTGCTTATAGAAGACCAAAAGCTCTTCTTATAGAAGAACACAAGGCCTTCACCACAGGTTCTCTTACAGACAACCACAAGTTATTCTGCA
The DNA here is from genome assembly GCF_047663935.1 of Musca autumnalis. NCBI lineage: Eukaryota > Metazoa > Arthropoda > Insecta > Diptera > Muscidae > Musca > Musca autumnalis. The sequence continues at coordinate 191,499,630 of NW_027411644.1, forward strand.
GAGTATCACAACTTTGGCTTCTGGCCTTCCAAAACCTAAGTCTTATAACGAAAGTAGAAAATCTCGCCTTTACAACGATGGGAAGTAGGTTGGCGTAGGTGATCAAATAGCGGAAATATCGCAATAGTCGGTAATACATCCCATTTTTGGATTTTTTTGTAATCACGAATTTTGAAGTGTTGATGGGGTCCCAGAGGGGAAGTGGCCTATCGATTTTGATGAAGGTCGGATAATATTCAGGGTGTCTGAATTGGTAAAACACGTATGTAGAGAAAATTCAGCGTTTTATTCATATGTGAATATTTCCGCTTCTAGTAGGGATATTTCAAAAGGAAAGCCCGTCAAAAGAAGAAGAGGTCACCTTTGCAATAATGTCAAATAGGTGGTTCACACCTCACTTTTCAATTTTGTTTATTTAAATTATATTGACTAATATCCCAGGTTTTGTTGGGTGCATTGCAACAAAAGTTACCTTTATTAATGGAGAGATTCTGAGGTTAAAATGTATCCAAAATGTGGTAGAAATATAGAAAAAGATGCAATATGTGAAATTTTATTAACTATTTTGTTCCAGTTAACACCACGTCATTTGGTATAAAAGCCAGGGGGGCTGACATCTTTCGTGTCTTCCTAAAATAAATGTTTATCGTTGAAAAGCTTATAATCAGGGGTAGTGGTGTAGGGTTTAATTATTTTTTATTAATTTTTTTATTAATCGTAAAATGTATATACATAAATAATATAAAATTACATAACAAACAATTTATAACAAAACACGGTCTACATCATACACATCGTTTACAAACGGAAACGGCGGAAAATGGAGGCTGGAAGATACGTAGCACTGGTGGCAGCGGGACTGGATGCAGCTGGTGCAGGAGCAATTGGTGCTTGAGAAGCAAAGTTCAAGGATGGAGCAACGCCACCATTGAAATGTTGGCTGGTACCACCCAAGGAATTGTATTGATCTTGAATAGCCTTTTGAGCGTTGGCAGCATCTTCAGCGGTACGGTATTTGACAAAGTGAACTTCTGGTTTGTGGTTGGCATTGTCGTTCAAATTGCTCAATTTGTTGGCCAAATCGGAAAGATCAGCTTGTTTGTTCAGGACATAGATGGCAGTTTCTTGTTGGGCAGCATGTTTAGCCAAAGCCAAGGCAGCATCTTCCAAGCCACTGGATTCGGGACCCTTAATGAAGATAACACGGAGGCCTTGTTTCACAGCATTGGCCAATTGGTTGGAGCTAGCGGGTTCAGTGAAATCAGCATCATTGGCAGTGAAAGTAAAGAATTCCTTTTCAATACCACTTTGGACGGGTGCTACGTTAGATGTGGAACTTAATACGCCTTGGTTGCCAGTATATTGGGGAGCTGGAACATCAAAAGAGGGACCAGCAGCGCTTACAACTCCAGCTGTATCGGGCTCCTTGAGTACATCGAAGAATGGAGCATCATTAGAAGCAGCTCCAACACTATCGCTTCCAGCGTTATAATTATATTGGGCAAAGGCTCCTGCCACCAGACACAACACAATAAAGGCACGCATTTTTGTCTACTTGAAAAATTGAATGTTTTGATTCGGGTAGAGTTTGAGATTAGAATGATTTTAGAAGTTTATCAATTTCACTTTTATACATTTGAAGCTAACGCCGCAGTCACAGTTTATTCATTTGGATCACCACACACATACCTACAAACAAACTAACATACATATATATGTCATAATATATTCTATGTCATAGTTATGGCCTATGCACATCGCTTAATTTTATTATCTTATCTTGATTTATAAAACATTTCACCCAAATTTTGCATATATTTTATGAGATATGATTCGATGCTGATTTCCTGCACATCAGCTTGTTAATTTCCGGATATTTCTGTTATCACCATATCTTATAATTTGTTTTATGTTAACGGTTTTAACACTTAAGCTATTTAAAATGCTTATTAGGGTTTGTTTGATGTTGTGACAATAAAACGATACGCTTTTTAGACAGCTTGTCGGACAAAAATTACGAAAGCTTTATTAAGCTTTTTTAATAAAGTTAGTTAAAATTTAGTTAGATTAAAATAGTTTTTTTGTAGCTAATTTTTCGGTATCGAGTGCTGAGGCGTCAGAGTTGAGAAATAAGTTTAGTATGCCAAACACTAATACGTCTATCGGTGGAAATCATATAGAGCTTAGTTCACACAGTACAGAACATTTGTTCTATACTCCGAACAAAGAAAATATTTCCATTCCTCATTAACGCAAATCGAGGTATTAGTGTACTATTCTTCTTCTTATTTCACAACTGATGTTTTCGTGGTGTTTATGGTTGGTGTTGGTGGGTATGGATGAATTGCGCGTGGATACTATCAACTTGGTCTTGCCGCCGTTTACTGCCAGAGTTCTGCTCTAGACGATTCGTTGGTGTTTTGTAGATAATCGGGGATATATTCGGTGTTCGGGTCTAAATAATCGGGAACGCGATGTACTCGGCGTTCGTGTATAAACGATCTGGAACACAACGTATTCGGTGTTCGGCTGCAGATGATCAGGAGCACGATGTATCCGATGTTTGGTTATAGTTGATCGGGAACACGATTGATGATAGAGATGATAGGGAAGACGATGTATTCGGTGGTCGGCTGTAGATGATCGGGAACACGGTGGGTTAGACGTTCGTCGCTCGGGTGTTAGTGTAAGGCTACGTTTAGTTTCTACCATGTACTAATATTACCCAAACGGGGGAACAGCTTTTCGAATGTCCAGAGCCGAGTTGCACCAAGGTGTACGTTGGTGGATTCAGAACAGCCTTTAGTTCCAACCCGTGTAGCTTATTTCCTGCAGTAGCAATCTCCTTTTGTGTGGACGGGATACAGAACGCTCAGTTTTCAATCAGGCCGCTTGGTATATATTCAATACCATCTTCTGGGATTCATTCAATACTTAAAGTTTAGAAAAATGCTCATTCCATATCCTAAGAACACTATCTATATCTGTCACCAAATTACCTTGCTGGTATCTACGGGAGGATGTGCATGTTCCAAAGCCACCAGTTTGATGTTTCAATCTTTTTTCATTTCGGACTTCATCCTGGCTCCTGTACATTTCGATTTTTTACACTGCCGCTTTTCCATTTCTTTCTTTTTCCTGTGAAGAAGGCGTTTCTCCTCTCTCCTTTTTTAGATACCTCTCTCGTACGCTACATGTTGCTACGGGTTGTAATGTAAACCTTGGTGGAGGTCTCTGGTATCCAAATATTGCTTTTGCGGCTGTTGGTATTGAGTGGTCAATATGGCAATACTTTGCCAGTCTGCTGATATGTTATCGGGGTTGAGGAGTGCTTTGATTAAGCATTTGGGCTATGATGTGTCTATCTATTGTGATTGCAGATTATCCATGTCAAACTTCCGCCTGTTCGCCTTTATTTGCCTGTTCGTCCTTTATTTGTTACGCTTAATAGGGTACGTCCCAAACATATTTTGCAGCAAACATATATATGTTTGCAACAGTCCCAAACATAATATATGTTTGGGTCTGCAAACAAATATATGTTTGGGTGGAAACAAATATATGTTTGGGTGCAAACATATATATGTTTGGGTGCAAACATATATATGTTTGGGTGCAAAGATATTTATGTTTGGGTGCCCAGCTAAATCGGCTAAAGCTAGGAGCTTGAAATTTTACCAGTATGTCACTGTTGGTGCAAATGTGCGAGATAAGGCCGGGTTTTGCAAAATTCGTCCTGGAACCACAAAAAATAACAATAACAAAAATCCTTATTATTCACTGTTCTTACTTACGTATGTACCTAGTTGGCAACACATTTGTCAAATTAAATGCTATAATTTCTTAATACCGTAAAATATCACAAACAATTTCAAATTTTGTAGTTTACTTCTAGGAGCATTTATTTTATCGTAAACCAATATATATTGGAAAGACAATGAAAGTTGTTATTTTCCATTGCAACAGATGTCGGTATAAACTTCATTCTGATTTACGAATGATTTACGTCTCTTTAATAATTTTGTTTTCACATAACAGGTGTCGCACAAAAGATTTTCTTTCTTTAAAATTCAGTTAGACAAAAAATGATTATAAACGATGAATTTGTAAAAATTTTGATTTTCAATTTCAAATTAAAACAAAAATTCTTTCAATAATTTTCGGTTTGTTGAACATATGAGATGCTGTTGAAGACAAAATTAGGGTATTAAATTCAGAAATCGGTCAGAAATAACAAAAATAATTTATATTAAAACGACAGTAGTGTAGTTTTAATGTTGAGATTTTCTTTATAATTGTGTCACTTCCGCTAACGAAGTAGCGGGCACATGCTAGTCTAGGTATATTCGTAATAATTTTAAGGCATCGATAGCTCAGGCCTTAGATGACATAGAGACTTAATTCTTCGTAGATGTGTTGTTTTTCGTTCTTTTGAGCTGTTCAAACATGTTGATCTGTGATCCCATATTTTATTTTTATTCACTTCATGCTTCTATGTATGTTTAAATGTGTTGTCAAAAATTATCAGATTTTTTACAAAAAAAAAGTATTGACATATTTGAGGTTTTATGGATCGAATAATGCTAAATTAATAATTGAAAAATGCTAAAAAATATGCTAAATGGAAATTTCGCGGCTAAATTCAAAAAAATAATGCTAAATTTAGCTGCAAAAATGCTAAAATGGCCACACTGTTCGCCAGCTAAGTTGGTTAACAACAACAAAACAAGAAACACTCGAGTTTGACTCATACATGCCACCAAAGCCCCCTTCTTCGCTTCTACGTCTTCTATTATACAATACACACAACTCTTCATTATAAAGCAGCATTCCACAGCTGCGAGAGCACTGTTATTACTCTCGTTGACAAACATCCTCTCTCCACCCATGAACAAAATTTTGTAACATAAAAAATATGTTTTACCCAAACATATCAAATTGAGATATGTTACAAAATGTTGCAAACATATATTTGTTTGGACCCAAACATATTATGTTTGGATCCAAACATATATTTGTTTGGAACCAAACATATTTCTAACATAAATTTTTCTGCGTGTACCTCTGTGCATAATCTTCTCACTTGAACAAATTTCTTTTAGGGAGATACGAAAGTTTTCGCCGATCTGGCTTTTATACCAAATGACTTAAGGTGAACTGAACCAAAATACTTAATATTTAGTTTTATATTTGACTACTATCGACATCACCAACATCAATATGCTTCTATCTCTGTGAGAAAATTTCGTGATGATCCGATCAAAATTCCGACCTGTAGCGTGATTTCTAAAAAAATTGAAAAATGGGATGTTATCGACTATTGCGTTATTTGGTCACCTACGCCTACCTAGTTTGCATCATTGTATTGATGGGATCCTTTACTTTCATAGTCAGGCTTTGCTTTTGGAAAGTCCTCAACAAGAGCTGTGATATTCGTCTTTTTAATTAAAATCGCAAAAATGAAAAGTTGGGTTTTATTTGCGACTATTGTGATATCTTCGTTGTTTGATCACTTACGAGAACCAACTTAACATCATTAGAAAGGTGAAATTTTCTGCTTTTATTGTCAGGTTTTGATTTTGCTATACCCCATACAGAAGCTGAGATATTCGCTTTGGAAACAAACGTTGTCTTTTTATCCACATAAGTTTTTGCCCATTCCGACCCCTAAACATTATCGGACCATCAACAAAATCAATAGGCTTCTTCCTCTCCGGGACCCCCATCAACATCCAAAATTTCGTGACGATCCGATCAAAATTGCGACCTGTAGCGTGATTACAAGGTTTAGATGGACAGACGGACGGACGGACGGACACACATAGCCAGATCGACTCAGCTCCTCGAGACATTCATTTTGATATATATAAGTATGGGTCTACGACCATTATTTCGATGCGTTACAAACTTTTTGGCCAAAACCAACTTATAAAAATATTCAAGAAAATCGAAGGGGTCAATCATTGTTATAAATTGATTTTAAATATTAAATCGTGAAAATTGCATCCGAGCCCACTGTGCAACAGAATACACAAAAAAGATTTTTTCAAATTGAACCAATATTAAAGAAGTTATGAGTATTTCTTCTTTTCAAGGAATACGTTCAGAAAAAGCCCGCATGTAGGAAATAATTAAAACTCATGCATATTTTATATATTTTTAACCGTATTGGAAATTACCCTAGGAGTCGGAGTCGAACTGAAAATGGCTAGCTCTGAAACCCTGGTTTGGACAAAATATTACGAGAACCAAATTTTGACAAAATTTGTTGATCCGTTCGAGAGTTATCGTTCGCCCCACCTAGCCGGACAAACAAACGGACGCACATGGCTACATCGACTGCAAATTCTCATAAGCTGACTTCGTCCAAAAATACTTGGGGTCAAAAACTATTATCTCGATGAGGCACATTTTCATCGTTTCAAAGTGCATATACCCTCATTAGCCTAAAGGCTAAGGGAATATGGACTACATCGGTACACATCTTTGGGTACCTAACCCACAAAATTCAAAAATATTCCCAGAAGTGTAGTTTAAAAAAACACGTCTCGGATAGTTTTAAAATTTTTTGTAGTAGTTTGTCCTGCTGGACCCCAATTGCAACGATTTAATTTTTTCAGTGCAAGTCCATACGCATGTCGTGCGATAATATCCGAAAATCTCTAGTCTCTAGGTCTACATCGGACAATATTTTAGGGTACCTCCTTCACAAAAGCTCAACATTTTAGCTTAAGTGTATTGTAAGGGCCGAACGCTGTCCATGTAATGCTGATTACAACGATGTATTTTCGTTTTTACCTAAAAGCTTTAAAACCCCTACGAAGGCCACCTAAAATGGCTGTTTGGCACGATAGCTATCGAAAGGAATGACTTCCAAAATTAAACTATGACGTGAGGCAATTTTAATAGCGTGTTGTCATTGCAATCTAGACTGCAACATAACTGTATTTTTGCTATGGGAAAACAGCACTTCCAGAGATATAAATCCTGAAATGACCGTCGATACATCTCTAGCAATAAAACCATTTTTGTTACAATGCTATTGTGTTATTCTGTGCAGACTGTGTTGACTATATTGGTTAGGTTTGTCATTAGAATATAAACAGTATATAACACTTATCCGACAAACTCCTTAAAATGTATGCTGGAAACTTCCAAAACTTCTTTAGTAACCTATGTTTGTTATTTTGTTATTGAGTTTGTAAGTCGTCGAAATAATTATTTTAGACCCAGCAAAGTATATATGTCCTTGAATAGCGTCCACGCTATCTTCCGAATGAACTGAAACAGACTGCTCAAATTTTGTACACATGTGCCTTTGGTCGGAACTAACTAACTGAAGATGGCTATACTGGTATAGCTCCCATATAACGGTAACAGCTGATTTCAGGTATTTTGATGTTTTTAGCTACGTTTCCAGACGGAATAAGCTATAATTTTACATTTAAGATTTCCAGTGATCAAGAAACTTCTCCAGAAAAAAATGTAGACAAAGGTCCTTGTTTTGGTATAGCACCAAATGTAACAGTAGCACCCGATTTCAGGCATTTCAGTTTTTATCTACATTTTCCCTCTAAATTGGCTGCAAATTGGCATTTATGGTTCTCAGTGGTTAACAACTTCTAAACTTCTCCACGTTTTGATATAGCTCCTATAGAAAGCGACCTCCCGACTTTCGGTATATTTAAGATTTGCAATTTGGTAGTTGATTTTGTCGGTGCAGGTCCACATTTTGATGTAGAACGGTACCTCCCGATTTTGTGGAATTTTTAATGACTGAGCCATGTTTTGATATACGCTACCTCCCGATTTTCGTTATTCTCAAGGCCGCATTATTCTCACATAAATTAGTTAGTCTCTTCTGGAGCAATAAAATATTTTTGCACAGAATTGTCGGTGTATCTCCACATTTTAATATAGCCCCTGCAGAACGGTAACGATCGTGTGGAATATTTTGGCACATTTTCTGGTTTCAATATAATTTATGGTGGAGGGTGTAAAAAGTTCGGCCCTGCCGACCTTAACGCCTTTTTCACTTGTTATGTGTGAGATTATTATGATGGGTAAGTGCATTATAACATTCATCATATTCATCAATAATCCACATAAATCAATTTCGTCAACTATTTTATTATACCCTCAGCCTTTAGGCTAAAGGCTATATACACTTTGATACGGCCAAAAACGTGCCTCATCGAAATAACGGTTTCAGAACCCAAGTCTGTTTGGACGAAATTAGTTTCAGACAATTTGGAGTCGATTTACCCATGTCCATCCGTCTGTCCGTCTGGCTGGTGCGCACGATAACTCTCGAACGGATCAACCGATTCGAAGCAAATTTTGGGTATCGTAATATTTTGTCCAAACTTAGTTTATGTTCGAAGATGGGCCTTATCGGTCCACTTCTTCTGGTACCTCCTCCACAAAAGTTCAACATTTGATTTGGTCCAAACTTTGCACATCGTATTATTCCTTCCAAATATAGATTGGGTTCGAATATGGTCCACTTCTTCGGGTACCTCCCACACAAAATTCGGATAAAGTGAAGTTTAACAGCTCCTTTCGGATCGGTTTGGAATATGGGCTATGGTCCCACAGAAAATTTAAAAAAAGTGAAGTTTAAGAGCACCTCTCGCATCGTTTAGATCCTTTTTTCAGTAGGTTGTTCTAGCGGCCTCATTTAAAACAGCACAATCCTTTTTCGGAATAAGTCAATGCTTCCTGAGATAATAGTCCAAGCTCCAAAACCCTGATAAGATAACTCTAAAACTTTTTCAAAAATTTCTTCCAAATTTAGTTAAATGTAATTTAATATTTCGAGTCCTTTATAAAGAAGTTGGGCTACTAAAAACGTTTGGTATATCAAGCTTTTTGTAGAAAATTAACTTATGTTGAAACTGAGGTATGGGGTATTGTAACTCGCGATCAGTTTTACTATATCATAACTTTTGACCGTATTTCGGTAAAATAAACTCTTTTAGCCCGATTCACCGAGGGGTTTCTTAAAATAATAATTTGAGCGGAAGCTGTGGTCGTACTAAGGTAAAAAATCGGAAAAAATCGTTGAAATAAACGAGTTTCATTATGTTATTTTCCAATTAGTGGTTTTACAACACAATGTAGAGCTTAATGCTCAAAGGAGAATTTAAAGAGCACACTTCAGAGTTGAAGTTTCTAATGTATGATTTTTTAATATATCCACTGTATCTGCCTCAAACGGATGCTGACATTTTGAAACCTGAAATATTGGGTTTTTTGAATTTTTGCTTTAATCGGGACGCGCAGCTGGATTTCCCTAAAAGCTTATTATTTGATTGTAGTACTCGCGATTTCGCATTTTTTAATGTATAACATGAGGGTGTAGCCCTCACAGGATCACAGTAATCTGCGCCCAAAGACGAAATTTTTGTGCGTACATTTTTCTCCAAAAACCTATTTTTTTGGTTTAAAATTTTCAAACGTCTTTCGATTTCCGTGGAAACCCGCGTAAATTTATTCTGAATCTAACAAGCCACGACGCGTAAAAATCCACCCACTAGATCGGCGGATATGATACCCCTCAAATTTCGAAAATTTGCAAAAAATTATTTTGAAAATATCGCATATTAAAACGCGTTTTGGATGTGTCAGTTCTACTCAAATAAATAGATCGATACGCGTGTTTAAACTGCGCGAAAACAGGTATTTAAAAACTCTCGTAAATCCAGAGATATACTAGATTTTTTCTAAAAATTTAGTGCGATGCTACATCCACGGTTCTTGATGAATCGCATTGAAACGCCATAGAATGATGTATTTTTTAATGGTGATTATTGAAATCGGATGCGCATAAAATGTAAATGAACTTCGCGGAAATTATGACCATTTTACTGTATTTTGCACCCTAATATGCAGCGGATGCTACATCGTGGCCGCCAAATAGAATTTGACAAACTGTACATCAAATAAGAGGGATTGATTCGCTGTGTTGGAAAATCGGATGCGCATCATGTCATTTTCGTAATTACGCGGTTTATATGCGTCTCAAATGTTGTAATATTCAATATAACATTATTCTAACGTTATGCCACAATTGGAATTCCTTGTGATTTAATATAATGTTCTAAAAATATTCGCCAATAGGAAAACTATAAGCGAAAAATTTGTTACAACGGAATATCATCATTATTGCGTGAAATTTTGACGAAAATGCCGAAGTACTTAAACATTTTGTATCCAACATTTCCTATAAAGCCATAAAAAAATAAAATTAGAATAATATGATTTTAATTTTTTCGTAATATTTTCTTCGTATTTTTGCAAATAACATGAATACTATAGCTCCAACCTTCACAACTTAGGTTTCATTTTATTCCTCAAAATTTCTGGATGCTGTTATAATTTTTTTTATATATTTTTCGTAAGTATGAGCGTTATTGTTTCAAAAATATGTTTGTAAATACGTGAAATTATTTAACATATTTGATTTTTCGCGAATCCATTGAGACTTTGCGATTATTTTTTGCATCATCGCAAAGGGTACGAATTCAGTTAACGATAATAGGATATAACAGCTAACTATTTTAAGCCGCGATTTTTTTAGAATTTTTTCTAATTATCATAATTAAAACGGTCATATCTTTTGCGCGCAACGATCAAAATTAGTAACGAAAACAGATTTGGAATGCTGATTTTTTTCTTAATCTATGTACCAAAAATCGTTGATGTAGTATCAAAAATTTTTTTGGATTTTTTTGAAATGGAAAAGACAATTTTAGACATTTTTCCTGATATGTCAATGTTTTGGTATAGCCTCACATTACGGTGATAATGAAAACTCGTGATACAAAATCCATATATGTATTTTATATGTGGCACAATTATTGTGTGTTTTTTTTTTGGTCAGTGGCTGGGGTTATATCTCCGTCAGCACAGCTGACTGGTACTTTCTTAATTGTTTAACATACAGTTGTGTATACATTAACAACAAAGCCAAATTTGTTTTTAAAAATTTATTTGATCGAATTATGAACAGTAACTAATCGTAACAACAATAACAAATTCCGTTTCACCTTTTCCTTTAATCATTTACAAACTGAAACGACGAAGAATCGAAGCTGGAAGATAAGTAGCACTTGTAGCAGCAGGGCTTGAAGCAGCTGGTGCTGGAGCAACTGGAGCTTGAAAAGCAAAGTTTAAGGCTTGGGCAACACCACCATTGAAACTTTGGCTGGTACCTCCCAATGCATTGTATTGATCTTGAATGGCTTTTTGAGCGTTAGCAGCATCTTCAGGGGTGCGGTATTTGACAAATTGAACTTCTGGTTTGTGGTTGACATTCTCGTTCAAATTGTTTAATTTGTTGGCCAAATCGGAAAGATCAGCTTGCTTGTTGAGGACATAGATGGCGGTCTGTTGTTCAGCAGCTTGTTTAGCCAAAGCCAAAGCAGCATCTTCCAAACCACTGGATTCGGGACCCTTAATGAAGATAACACGTAGAGCTTGTTTAACAGAATTATCGAATTGATTGGAGGCAGCAGGTTCATTGAAGTCTTCATCATTAGCGGTGAAGGTATAGAATTCCTTTTCGAGTTCACCTTGGACGGGAGCAGTATTTAAAGCAGCACCAAAATTATCAGAGGGACCAGAAGGAGCAAATGAAGGGCCAGGGGGAGCAAATGTAAAATTACCGCTATTTCGGTAAAAAAGTACCTTAAATTCTCAAAATACCAATATTCGGCTATTACGAAACATGGTATTATGTTGACGATTTTTGGTAGAGAAATTTATCAAATTACGGCTACTTCAGTCGAAAAATATAGCTAAATCCCTTAAATTACCAAAAATGGTGATGTATCGTTATATAGGGGCTACACCAAAGCATGGACTTCTGTTGATAATTTTTGGTGAATAAGTGTTGTGACCTTTCGGAAACTCACATGTCAAATTACACCTAGTTCGTTTAAAAATTGTAGATAAAATTCTTGTTACAATGGACAATATAGTCTTCTTATGGAAGACCACAAGATATTCTGATAGAAGACCAATAGGTCCTCTTACAGATCTTCTAAAACATGAACTAAAATTCTTATAACAGAAGTTCCGATGGTCTTCTGACAATGGACAATAAGGGTCACAAAATATAGCAACAAATGACTACAGGTTCTTCTTTTACAAGACCACATGTCTCCTAATAGAAAATCTTATAATAGAAGGCCCGAAGGTCTTAATACAATGGACAATAAAGTCTTCTTATGGAAGAGCACAAGATATTCTTATAGAAGACCAATATGTCCTCTTACAGATCTTTTGACAGTTTGACACTTTTTAGCCTTAGCGTACTCAGTACAGTTTCACATACGACCATGTGTTGTGTTGTTTACAGTGATTTTAAAAAAATCACTTTGCATAAAAAAGTGAATTTACTGGTGAACATTTTAGTCTGATAACACTGTGCAACTTAATGGCGGTGAACGTCTGGGGCATGTGAGTATGTTAAGAAAAAAGGAATTATCTCTGCCACAAAATTTGTGTTCACAGTGTAATTTTTCACAACTTCCGACGTGGATAATCACGTCAAGAGTGGATCGATCAAATTAAATCTTTATATGTCGATAAAGGACCATCCTATAGCACTATGAAAAACTGGTTTAATGAATTCAATCGTGGCCGACACTCGCAAAAAAAAAACGTAGTTCGTTAGGGTCTTTCAAAAGCGGTCGTTGTGCCAGACAAAATTATGCCGTGCGTGGACGGGTAATAAAAGATCGACATGTTATGTACCGTGGGGTAGAGGCATCCTTGGGCACTTATTCCACCAAGTAACATTTGATATTGCATGAACACTTGGCGCCAAAAATGGGGGTTTTGTCGTCGGATCCGGTTTTGGTCGATGCAAAAAATTTCGAACAAATACGCGGTGCTTCAAAGACAGTGCTTCAAAAGACGTTTATAAGGTGGATTCAGGTGACGAATCATGAAACTATGGGTATGAGCCCGAAAAATCGCAGCAATCGCCACTAGATGCTGTAAAAGCATTCAAAAACCATGTTTTGGATGTGCCTCAATCATCCCACTGTAAACAACCCAACAAATGGTCGTCACTTAGGCTAAAAACTTTAAACTTTCCAAAAAAAGCCAAATGACGCCTGGCGACTCGGAGTGTCGCCTAGGCCAGAAGGTTTTTAGTGACTCTCGTACCGATGGTCTTCTGACAATGGACAATAAGGTGTAAGGATCACAAAATATTACAATAAATGACTACAGGTTCTTCTTTTAGAAGACCACAAATCTTCTAATAGAACATCTTATAATAGAATTTCCGAAGGTCTTAATACAATGGGCAATAAGGTCTTCTTATGGAAGACCAGAAGGTTTTCTTCTTATGGAAGAAAGGAATACAAGGTCTTCTAATGAATGACCACAAGATCGTCTTATAGAAGACCACAAAAGATTTTAATAGATGACCCCAAATTTTTATAATAGAAGGCCCGAAGGTCTTATTACAATGGACAATAAGGTCTTCTTATAGAAGACCACAAGGTTTTCTTATATAAACCCACAAGGTCTTCTCATAGAAGACCACAAGGTCTTGTTATAGAAGACCACAAAATCGTCTTACAGAAAACCACAAAGTCGTCTTATAGAAGACCACAAGGTTGTCTTAGAGACGACCACAAAGTCGTCTTATAAAAAACTATAGGGTCGTTTTATAGAAGACCACAAGGTCTTCTTATAACTGACCATAATGCCTTCTTACAGAAGACCACAATGTCTTCTTATAGAAGACCACTTTTGTAGAAAACCACATGTCCTCTTATTGAAGACCAGAAGGTATTTTTATATAAAACCCCAAGTTCTTCTAATAGATGACCTGAATGTCAGTAAAATTATTCTAGGCGATTTTATTTCCAAAATTGGAAAGGAGAATATCTTTGGCCCAACAGTCAGGCAATTCAGTATCCAAAGTCTACCAATGGAATGGGGATGATAGACTTTGCAGCAGCAATAAACATGGTAATACGTAGTAACAGATTGAAGCATGTCGATATTCGAAAGGGCACCTGGCTGTTTCCAGGCCAAAAAGAAATCAAATTGATCACGTTGTGATAGATGGAAGACATTCATTGAAAGTGTTGGATGTAGGATCGTTCCGAGGAGCTAACATGGACTCGGACCACTACATTGTTGCAGCAAAGGTACGTCCCCTACTAAACGTAGCAAATAAGGTACGAACAGACACAACACGGAAGTTGAGCATCGGTATGCTGCAATCAAAAAAAGATAGCCACAGCACATTCCACTCATCTGGGCCAATTGCTTAATCAAAGCTCTACTCGTCCCAATAACTTGTCATCACAATGACAGAGTATTTCCCACTCCATGCAAACGGTCGCAGAAAAAAAAGAGAAATAGAAAAGCGGGAGTGTGAAAAATTCGAGATGAACAGAAGGCAAAATGAATGTAACATCAAACTCATGGCTTTGTTACAGGCGGCCCATCATTCTATAGGGACCAGCAAGGTAATTTGGTAACTGATACGCTCTGACTCTAACTGATAGTGTACTCTGGATATGGAAAGATAATTCGTTCAAAAGGCGAAACGCTTATAAGGTGTATGCAGCAACTAGTTAGCACCATTTGGCAGGAAGAATGCTTACCCGACGATTTTAACCTGAGCAACCTCTGTCCCTCTTATAAGAAAGTAGTTAAGACTGTGTGCTCTAATTATAGGGACATTAGTCAGCTCACTGCAGCTCTTATAGTGTCGGGAATATTGTGCAAACGACTAAAGCCTATGGTCAACCAAATAATTGGCTTTAGAAGTGGCAAATACACCAGTGACCAGATATTTAATCTGAGGCAATTCTTGGAGAAGCCCCAAGAGATGCACACTGACACTTACCATGTTTAAGTCGATTATAGAGCAGCCCTCGACCGTCCCTTACGTTTAAATGTATTCCGAACCATCTCTGAATTTAGTATACCAGCAAAGCTTTTTCGGCTTTGTAAGATGATTCTAACTGATATACAGTTTTCAGTTAAGAGAGGGAAAAACCTCTCCGCACAGTTTAGTATCAACAGAGGTTTTAGATATCGTCAACATTCTGCTGGAAAAGGTTATACGAGATGCAAACGTCAAAAGAAAGGGCACAATATACACCAATAGCCACATGTTACGTAATGGGTCGATCAGTAAAAGAAGTAACTGATACCTTTAAGAGGGTTGAAGGAGTATCTTCTAAAGTAGGCGCAAGACCAAACTGATGGTAACGACGCGAAATGCATCCATAGAACTTGGACCAACTGTGGAACTTGAGGTAGTTAAAGACTTCGTCTACTTCGGCACCGCCATAAACATAACAAACAACATCAGTTGTGAAATAAGAAGAACAAAAGTACTGGCTAGCATATACATACTATCTCTTTGGCTTGAGTAAGCAGTCTAAAAACAAAACCATGTCTCATCAAACAAAAATAACACTTTATAAAACCGTGCTAATGTATGATTGCGAACTCTGGATATATGTATGCGCAAGTAGACAAGACAGTGTTTGGTGTGTTTGAGAGAAAAGTTCTTCGAAAGAGCTGCGGACCAATATGCGTTCACGGTGAATATCTACGTCGCACAGTGGTTTAGAATCGTTTTTTCCTGGTCAAAACTCTGTAACTTTTGAATTCCTTTTTGTTCGACAGATAACATAATCAGCTTTCCGATGCATTAAAAACACTCGATTTCGGAGTAGTGTTTGCAGAGGAATTCAAAGTTAAAATTTTGAGTTTTGTTTTCTTATTTTGCATCATAATATGAGTGTTTTTGAGTTTTTCATATGTTCTAGCTATTTAAAAAAGTCAAACACAAATGAACAAACAAAAAAAAAAAATCAAAAAAAAAAAAAAATTTTGGAAAAAATTTTTTTTCGAAAAATTCAAATGAGAATACTAGACACTTAAAGAGTTCGGGTTTTCGCTAAAAAGGCATCATTTCAAAAATTGAGAAGCCAATTGATAATTCCCTTCGCCGGGATGAAATCATGATATTGGTAGCGATCAGTAAAATTTTGCAACACTGTCAGTTCGTTTTGAAAAACATTACTCTCTGTAATAGAAAGCAATGATGAAGTTTAAGCCATTGGGGGTAACACTCCAGACTTAAAAACAATCAAATGAGATTGAAACTTCAACTAAAACAAAACAAACAAAAATTCAAAAAAATGTTTAAATATTTTTTTTTTCAAAAAATAATTTTTTTCCAAATTAAAAAAAAAATTAATTAATTAAATTAATTAAAAAAAAACTCCTTGGATTTTTATAAAACGCATATAATAATAATTATAATTGTTCCACAAACATCCCAGGCGGGACAAGGGAGACTATTATTAGATCAATGATATGGGACATACATTTTTTCGCCGAGTCCGAACGGCGTGTCCTACGACTCCACTTGTGGAGAAGTTTTACATGGCTGAAGTACTCAGGAAATATCGCCAACACTACTGAGAGTTATTTTGCCATCGTAGAAAATTTGATGTTGCCTAGCCCGGAAATCGAACCCACGACCTTCTGCGTGCAAGGCGGGTGTGCGTACCATTGCACTACGGTGGAACCCAATGAAACGCATATAATCTTATAAAAACTCATATATTTAAAAAAATTACCATTTGTGGAAAAAAGCTATAATTTATATGGGAAACAGTGGAAAAACACAAATTTTAAACACGTCATTTCAAAAACTTTAAAAAAGTGTTAAACGGACGGAATGGGACGGGTACAAAAGTATATATGGACTGAAAGAGGACACCCTCGGTCATCATTCTGTGAAAGAGGAACATTGTTCCATTGTTCCTAAAATTGCTAGTAAGTGAGGAAAAATCAAATGGCTCACTTCATGTAATCGCTACTGTAATTTATTGAAACGGCTCTTTAAGACAACAATCCTACCTATCTAAAAAAAAAAAGCAATGAAGACAATATCTGTTATAGTTTTCGAGAAATGAGCTGTTTCTTTCTTCAGAAATTTGCAAAAATAACTTTTTTCCGAAATTGCGAAAAAATTGTCGTCTTTAGGAGCACGCCACGCCCACACATGTTGACTTATTTTTTATTTTCCTTAGTTTCAAATCCCATAGAGAAATTAACAATCGGGGACGAAAAAAATTGTGATTTTGTCCAGGAAAATCGAATCCTGAACCTGTATCTCTATACAACGACATCAGTATAGTAAAACGTATCGAGTTGCAAGGACTGCGTTGACTAGGCCATGTCATAAGAATGAACGATAATGAACCCGATAACGCAGAACTGGAAGGTCAAGGCTTCGATGGAGTAAATAAGTGGAAGGCGAGATCGAAAAACGTAATATTCCAAATTGGACAAGCCATACAACAAATAGAGAGGAATGGAAATATTGTCTTAGTTCGGATTATAGGACATATGTGCAGGGCGGACTAAGTAAGTCGCTATTAAACGCCTTAGAACTCTGTGCTCAGAAAAATGGGGCATAAACAGAAACATCTGTTTAATTATAACCTACACCACTATGTGGGGAGGGTATTATAAGGTGGTTTTGTCCAAAAAGTTTGTAACGCATCGAAATAATAGTCGCAGACTCATACTTATACTTACCAAAAGGAATGTCTCGACGAGCTGAGTCGATCTGGCTATGTGTGTCCGTCCCTCCGTTCGTCCATCTAAACCCTGTAATCACGTTACAGCTCGCAATTTTAATCGGATCGTCACCATTTTGGGTGTTGATGTGGGTCCCGGAGGGGGAGAAGCCTATTGATTGTGGTAATGGTCTGATAATATTTATAAGTCGGAATTGGCAAAAACTTATTTGGATAAGAAGTTAACGTTTTTTTCCAAGGCAAATATCTCAAACCTGAGCAAAACCTGACAATGAAAGTAAAAATATCACCTTTCCAAGGATGTAGAGTAGGCTGTCGACTGTGGTCAAACTATGAAGATATCGCAATAGTCGCAAATAAAACCCAACTTTAAATTTTTGCGATTTTAGTGATAATATCGAATATCACAGCTTTGGTTAGGGACCTTCCAAAAAAAAAGCCCGACTATGACAGTAGAAAATCCCATCTTTACAATGATGCAAAGTAAGTGGACGTAGGTGGCCAAATAACGGAGATATCGCAATAGTTGGTAATACATCCCATTTTTGAATTTTTTTTTTTAAATCACACTACTGTAGCAATTCTGATCGGATCGTCATGAAATTTTGGTGATTAATGGTAGTCCCGAAAGAAGACTATTGATTTTGGTGATGGTCGGATAACAGTCGGGGCTCGGAATTGGCAAAAAAACTTCTGTGGGGAAAACGTCAAGGTTATATAATAATGCGAATATCTCCGAGCATTCCAAAATCAAGCTTATAACAAAAGTAGAAAACTTCCCCGTTACAACAGTGCAAAGGAGGTTAGCGTAGCGATCAAACAACGGAGATATCAGAATAGTCGTTGATCCATCCCAAGTTTTCAGTTTTGGGATTTCAATTGTAATGCAGAATATCAGAACTTTGTCTGCTGGCCTTTCAAAACCTAAGATTGAAAACGAAAGTATATAATCTCGCCTTTACAACGACGCGAAGTAGGTTGGCGAAGGTGATCAAATAACTGAAATATCGCAATAGTCGGTAATACATCCCATTTTTCCACTTTTTTGTAATCACGCCACAGTTCGAAATTTTGTTCGGATCGGATTACGAATTTTCGGGTGTTGACGAGGGTCCCAGAGGTGAAGAGGATATCGATTTTAATGAAGGTCGGATAATGTTCAAGGGTCGGAATTGGTAAAACCCTTATGAAGAGAAAATTCGGCGTTTTATTCAAATGTGAATATCTCCGCTTCTTGTAGGGGTATTTCAAAAGAAAAGCCCGTCAAAAGAAGAAGAGATCACCTTTGCAATAAAGTAAAATAGGTTGGTTCACATCTCACTCTTCCATTTTTTATTTAAATTGTATTGGGTAATATCCTAGGTTTTGTTAGGTGCATTTCCAAAAAATTTACCTGTATTAATTAAGAAATTCTGTGCTGAAAATTTATCCCAAATGTCGTAGAAATATAGAAAAATATGCCTAGGTATCGCAATTTGTGGAATTTTATTAATTATTTTGTTCCAGTTAGCAGCACTTCATTTGGAGTAAAAGCCAGGTTGGCTGATATCTTTCGTATCTCCATAAAATAAATGTTTATCAGTGAAAAGCTTATACGCAGGTGTAGTATTGTAGGGTATCACATGGGCGACCCGTCCCGACTATAGCCTTTGCTCACTTGTTTTTTGATTCTTTTTAAATTATTTTTTATTAAAATGTATATAAATAAAATTACATAACAAACAATTTATAACAAAACACGGTCTACAATATACACATCGTTTACAAACGGAAACGACGAAGAATCGAAGCTGGAAGATATGTAGCACTGGTGGCAGCGGGGCTTGAAGCAGCTGGTGCAGGAGCAACTGGAGCTTGAGAAGCAAAGTTCAAGGATGGAGCAACGCCACCATTAAAATGTTGACTGCTACCACCCAAGGAATTGTATTGATCTTGAATAGCCTTTTGAGCATTGGCAGCATCTTCAGCGGTACGGTATTTGACAAAGTGAACTTCTGGTTTGTGGTTGGCATTGTCGTTCAAATTGCTCAATTTGTTGGCCAAATCAGAAAGATCAGCTTGTTTGTTAAGGACATAGATGGCAGTTTCTTGTTGGGCAGCATGTTTAGCCAAAGCCAAGGCAGCATCTTCCAAACCACTGGATTCGGGACCCTTAATGAAGATAACACGGAGACCTTGTTTCACAGCATTGGCCAATTGGTTGGAGCTAGCGGGTTCAGTGAAATCAGCATCATTGGCAGTGAAAGTAAAGAATTCCTTTTCAATACCACTTTGGACGGGTGCTAAGTTAGAGGTGGAACTTAATACGCCTTGGTTGCCAGTATATTGTGGAGATGGAACATCAAAAGAAGGGCCAGCAGCGCTTACACCTCCAGCAGTATCAGGCTCCTTGAGTACATCGAAGAATGGAGCATCATTAGAAGCAGCTCCAACACTATCGCTTCCAGCGTTATAATTATATTGGGCAAAGGCTCCTGCCACCAGACACAACACAATAAAGGCACGCATTTTGTCTACTTCAAAAATTGAATGTTTTGATTCGGTTAGAGTTTGAGATTAGAATGATGTTAAAAGTTTATCAATTTCACTTTTATACATTTGAAGCTAAAGCCGCAGTCACAGTTTATTCATTTGGATCACCACACACATACCTACAAACAAACTACATATGTATATGTATGTCATAATATATTCTTTGTCATAGTTATGGCCTATGCACATCGCTTAATTTTATTATCTTATCTTGATTTATAAAACATTTCACCCAAATTTTGCATATATTTTATGAGATATGATTCGATGCTGGTTTCCTGCACATCAGCTTGTTAATTTCCGGATATTTCGATTATCACCATATCATATAATTTGTTTTATGTTAACGGTTTTAACACTTAAACTATTTAAAATGCTTATTAGAGTTTGTTTGATGTTGTGACAATAAAATGATACGCTTTTTAGACAGCTTGTCGGACAAAAATTACGAAAGCTTTATAAAGCTTTTTTTGAAATGCAATTTCTATTTTATTAAAGATAGTCAAAGTTCAGTTAGATTAAAATAGTTTTATTTTGTAGCTAATTTTTCGGGATCGACTGCCGAGGCGTCAGAGTTGAGAAATAAGTTAAGTATGCACAAACACTAATACATACGTCTATCTGTGGAAATCATATAGAGCTTAGTTAACCCTGTACAGAACATTTGTTCTATACTTCGAACAAAGAAAATATTTTAATTCCTCATTAACGCAAATCGAGGTATTAGTGTACTATTCTTCTTCTTTTTCACAACTGATGTTTTTGTGGTGTTTATGGTTGGTGTCGGTGGGTATGGGGTGCCAGGGGTGCCACCGTGGTGCAATGGTATGCACGCCCGCCTTGCACGCAGAAAGTCGGTGGTTCGATTCCCCGGCCAGGCAACATCAAACATTTTTCAACGGTGCCAAAATACCCCTCAGTAATGTTGGCGACATTTCCTGATTATTTCAGCCTTGAAAAACTTCTCCACAAGTGGTGTCTTAAGACACGCCGTTCGGACTCGGCGATAAACAGTAGGTCCCATGTCATTGAGCTACATATGAATCGGGGTGCACTCATTGATATGAGAGAAGTCTCCCTTGTCCCGTATGGGATGTTGTGGAACAATGTTTTTTTTATGTTTGTCGGTAGGTATGGATGAATTGCGCGTGGATACTATCAACTTGGTCTAGTCGCCGTTTACTGCCAGACCCACTTTCGCAGATTCTCTTTCGACCATTTTAAAGGTATCACTAGCTTCTTTTACTGTCCGTCATCAATATCAATGTGGAACATGTGTTGGAGCATATTGTTCCGTGTCATTTGACCCACTAAACCTTACGAAATTAGAAGACTAGTATTCTCATTTTCCTGGGGGCTATATCGGGTTATTTATTGATAAAATATATTCAATTGGTATAGATTAGGATTGATCCTTGCCGTGAAGATATTTCAGACACACTGGAGGGGGCTTTGGCAGCTGGGGAGTTCGTGGTGAGTCGGCGAGTTCTGCTCTAGACGATTCGTTGGTGTCTTGTAGATAACACTGTGCAACATTTTTAAGGTGATCTTGTGCAAACAATTCGAACTGATGATTTTTTGAAAGTACAAACCCAAACGACAAGAAACCCTAGTTGAGTTTTGTTGTGTCAGATCCAGCTCGGATTTTATGGCCCTATCTAAACCTGGTTAAATATTGAGTTTTGAAAGAAATTCAGGGCTATATCTCTGAAACCAATGCGAATCTTCTTCTGACCTCTGAAGCAAATTTGTAGATAAGAACAAGAATTAAATATTTGGAGGAATAATGAACTCGAAAAACTACATTTATTGTCTCAAATTTCAAAAAATATGCAAAAATTCCTCAATTTTTATACATTTCACACTGTATCTCCAAAACCGTTAATTTTTTCGGAATATTTTCTTTTGCAAAAATATTCCCTGGAATGTAATACACAACTCTTCAGAACATGTAATTGTTGTAAAATGCCTATATGCCGTTGTTTTCAGAACATTTTTCAACGACCATTTAATAAAAATTTCAATAATGTAGTGAAATCCGAAATGCGAGAATAAACTGTTGGTGTGAACTGTGTTTGAAATACGTGTTGTAAAAGATATGATACAAAATACCGCTGAAACAACATGAAGTAAGCATTTTAGAGTTTCAGAATGTTCTAAAGAATTGTTGAGAACATTATTTGGAAGATTTTTGCAAAAGGTTACTTGGTTCATCTCCCAATAGTTAGCCGATACTGACCAGAATATCAGCAATTATGTAAAATTTTCTATATTTTATAGATTTTGATGCCCTAGATGGAGTTTTTCCTATATGGTCTGTTCAAAGGATAAGTTCTACCAGTTCAGGGCTACAATATTGCCTAAGACAGCAAGGCCAAATTCCTAAACGTGTCTGAGATAAAGGCCCGATAAATGCAAAAATGTGTAATTTTAGCCCGGTTTAGATGCGGCCATAAAATACGAACTGGATCTGACAGGACAAAACCCTACTAGGGTTTTTGTAGTCTAAATATGTACTATCAAAAAATGCACACTAGAAGTTGTTTGCATTTTCAGTGTTGCATAGTGTAATCGGGGATATATTCGGTGTTCGGGTCTAAATAATCGGGAAACCGATGTACTCGGCGTTCGTGTATAAACGATCTGGAACACAACGTATTCTGTGTTCGGCTGTAGATGATCAGGAGCACGATGTATCCGACGTTGGTTGTGGATGATCGGGAGCACGATTGATTCCGTGTTCGGCTGTGAATGATCGAAAATACCATGTATTCGGTGTTCGGCGGTAGATGATAGGGAACACGTTGTATTCGGTGTTTGGCTGCAGATATTAGGGTAGACGATGTATTCGGTGGTCGGCTGTAGATGATCGGGAACACGGTGGGTTAGACGTTCGTCGCTCAGGTGTTAGTCTAAGGCTACGGTTTAGTTTCTACCATGTACTACTATTACCCAAACGGTGGAACAGCTGTTCGAAGGTCCAGAGCCGAGTTGCACCAAGGTGTACGTTGGCGGATTTAGAACAGCCTTTAGTTCCAACCCGTGTAGCTAACTTCCTGCAGTAGCCATATCCTTTTGTGTGGACGGGATACAGAACGCTCAGTTTTCAATCAGGCCGGTCGGTATATATTCAATACCATCTTCTGGGATTCATTCAATAATAACGGTTTAGAAAAAATGCTCCTTCCATATCCTAAGAACACTATCTACATCTGTTACATTTAATCGGGTACGTGCCCTTGATGCAATAGTTCGATGAACGTATTCCATCTATCACAATTCGTAAGCTTTCGTGCTCAGCAGCCATTTGAGTTGTTGCCGGAAGTGTTATTTAAAGTTTTTAGGATATTATCTCAGGAAAAAGGCCAACCAACAAATCTTTAGACAAAATATTACGAGAACTAAATCTTGGACCAAATCTGTTGACAGTTCGACAGTTATCATGCGCAACACTTTCTCGAAAAATTTTTTAACTTTTTTGATCTATGTTTGGACCAGGGTTTCAACGTCGGAGTTGAGCAATTTTGCAGGAATCTGAGTCGAAAGAAATATCTCGACTCCGATCAGTGAAATCGGACACTTTTTCAAAATGAGGTTTTTGATTTACTTTATTTTTGCTGTGGTGATGCTACTCATCAGCAAAACATTTCAGTACATATTCAGATTTTTTGACCAACGGCTCCAGAGATATCGCGCTATATAAGCTATATGTAAATAAATACTCACAACCTCTTTAATATTGGTCCAATTTAAAAAAATCTTTTTTGTATGTCTTGTTGTTCTATCAGCTATTTAATAAAAAAATATAAAAAATTATTTAAAATCGATTCATTATTTAAAATCAATTTTTAACAACGATTGTCCCCTTCAATTTTCTTGAATTTTTGTACCCTATACTACAATGTGGAAAAGGGTATTATAAGTTTGTTTTGGTAAAAATGCATGTAACACCGCGAAATATTCGTCGGAGACCCCCAATGTGGTATACCAATCTTCATATCTCGACGAGATAAAGCGATTTTGAGATGTGTATCTGTCCGTCCGTCTGTCCATTATAAATTGTAAACACGCTCCAGGCCGCAATTATGGGCCGAACAGAATAGATCCCTATTCTTATTGGTGATGATCGTGAAATATTTAGCGGGTGAAATGGACCAAAAACATAATAGGTCTCAATAATAGTCCGAGGTAAGAGTATATCACAAAGGAGAAGCTTGCAATTTGAGATGGCGATCGGATAATATTTAGAGGGTTAAATGGACCAAAACTTTTGTGTGAAAATTTTGAAAATTTTTAATTTACAGCTATATATCTTAATTCCTGGAAGTGACATTCCGGACAAGTGAGATATATTTGAAAGTGGAACGCTTGACCTTTCAATTGATGCCAATTATGTTGGTGTGCATGATCAGATAACAGAGTTACAGCCTAATATATTCCGTTATTTGTTTGTAGTGTAATAATAAACTCGCTAGAAGTCGCAATTATACATCAATAGTCGCGAAATTTTGCACCGGGTAAGAGTATAGGTCGAAAAAGATACCTACAATTTTGAATGATGATCTGATATTCTTTAGCGGGTGAAATGGACCATTACTTTTGTATGAAAAATATAAAAATTTTATTTTTGGTCGATATTTTAATTCCTTGAGGACATATTTATTTCGCAAAGTAGCCTACATATGGAAAAAAACTACTGACCTTTTCTCTGATGTAAATTGCAATAAAGTGTTTGCTAGATAACGGGCCTACTCAAGGGCGTAGCCAGGATCAAATCTAGGGGAAATATTCTGCATTAGTATGGAATAATTAGTTTTCTTTCCGTTACGGAAGTAACATTGTCAACAATTTTAGTTGAATTTTCTTGACCACTGCGTAAACCAATTACCAATCACCTAAACAAATCCGGTCAGCTAAAATTTTGTACAATACTTGAAATTGAGCGGTATCGTTGTTTAAGGGGTATAAAAAAATGTAAGGCCATTATCTCAAGAAGGGACCCTGAAAACAACCTTCTGGAAAAAATCTAATATATCTCTGACGAATCCTCAAACTACATTTTTCCCAAATTTTGAATGGGAGGTACCCGAAGGACGGGATTGATATTGTCCATTTTCCAACTTGATACATGACTGGATGAAATAATACAGCAAATTTTGGACCAAATCGATTGCTTCTTTCGAGAGTTATCGTTCACACCATTTTAGAGAATATATTCCGAAACAAGCGAAATATACAACTAATGACATTGGAAGCACATCCTCTTGTTGTTCGAGTATGGTAATTTCTAAACTGATCACGGTTCGCCTTAACTAACTAACAAAAATTTCATCACGCCATAACGCGGAAGTTCGACTCACGGCGCATTGGTCCTTCGGGGTTTATAATATACTCACCAAGGCCTTTCTTCCCCAAGAGGAATTTTCCGTGCCCCAGACTTTCACCGAAAATCCGGAGGTACCGTTATATGGGGCTATACAAAAGAGTGGACCCATATAGACCATCTTCGAACTTGACCTGCTTATGGAAAAAAGACTCTCGGGTGCAAAATTTCAGCACTCTATCTCAATTATTGCGGACGCTAGAGTGATTACAACAGACGGACATGGCTAGATCGTCTTAGAATTTTATCCTGATCAAGAATATATGTATATACTTATAGGGTCGAAAATGATTAGTTCGATGTGTTACAAACGGAATGACAAACTTAATTACCCTCCATACTATGGTGGAGGGTATAAAAACAAAAAAAGTCGTTAAGTTCGGCCGGGCCGAACTTTTTATACCCTCCACCATAAAATAGTCTTAATTAAAATGGAATAATTAGGGTCCTTTTACAATTTTAGGTGGAACAACTTTTCGATAATGGTTAGACTTCTACTGCCTCCCGCTATTGCTTAAATTACACTGTGAACACAAATGTTGGGACAGAGATAATTCCTTTTGGAGATGAAAGCGCTTGGTGTGTGTATATTAAAAACCCCGAAGGACAGATGCGCCGTGATTCGAACTTCCGCGTTATGGCGTGATGAAGTTTTTGCAAGAGACCCATCATGAATTAGCATTATATCTTTGTTTGTTGTTTTTGTAGAGCACTTAAGCAACAGTAAACAAAGATATAACGCTAATTCCTGATGGCCCACAGGGTCTCTAACAAAAATTTCATCACGCGATAAGGTGGAAGTTCGACTCACGGCGGATCTGTCCTTCGGGGTTCATAATATACTCACCAAGGCCTTTCTTCCCCAAGAGGAATTTTCCGTGCCCCAGGCTTTCACCTCCATGTTGTTGCACAGTGTTATCTGATCTAATCTAAAAAAATGTGTTCAGCTAGGTGAAAGGTACCACCTACGGGGCTATATCAAAGAGTAAACCTATCATTAAATTTTTTGGCGGAAAAGTTTTATAGCTGCAGGGAACATCAAGAGTCAAATTGAGGGTAGTTTCATCAAAACAATGTAGACCCTCAAAAATGGACCATGTTGACGAATTTTAGTGAAGAAATTTCGTGACCACTGAAAATTCCCGAAAAACGGGAGGTATAGTTATATGGGGGGATATACCAAAACATGGACCTATATTGACGATTATTTTTGAATAGACAAAATTGTAGCTAAAATTCCCAAAATACCGATCATTACAGCTAGTTCGGTTAAAAATTGCAGCTAAAATTCTCAAAATACCGAAAATCGGGAGATACCGTTATATGGGGACTATACCAAAACATGGACCTATGTTGACGATGTTTGGTGGAGATGTTTCATGACCACTGAGAATCTCAAATGTCAAATTGCAGATATTTCGGTTACAAATTATGGCTAAAATTCTCAAAATACCGAATATCGGGAGGTACCGTTATATGGGAGCTATACCAAAACATGGACCTATGTTGACGATGCTTGGTGGAGATATTTCATGACTACTGAGAACCTCAAATGGCAAATTACAGCTAGTTCGGTTAAAAATTTTAGTTAAAATCCTCAAAATACCGAAAATCGGGAGGTACCGTTATATGGGGGCTATACCAAAACATGGACCTACGTTGACGATGTTTGGTGTAGATATTTCATGACCACTGAGAACCTCAAATGTCAAATTGCAGATATTTCGGTTACAAATTGTGGCTAAAATTCTCAAAATACCGAAAATCGGGAGGTACCGTTATATGGGAGCTATACCAAAACATGGACCTATGTTGACGATGCTTGGTGGAGATATTTCATGACCACTGAGAACCCCAAGTGGCAAATTACAGCTAGTTCGGTTAAAAATTTTAGCTAAAATTCTCAAAATACCGAAAATCGGGAGGTACCGTTATGTGGGGGCTATACCAAGACATGGACCTATGTTGACGATGTTTGGTGGAGATGTTTCATGACCACTAAGAACCTCAAATGTCAAATTGCAGATATTTCGGTTACAAATTGTGGCTAAAATTCTCAAAATACCGAAAATCGGGAGGTATACCAAAACATGGACCTATGTTGACGATGCTTGGTGGAGATATTTCATGACCACTGAGAACCCCAAGTGGCAAATTACAGCTAGTTCGGTTAAAAATTTTAGCTAAAATTCTCAAAATACCGAAAATCGGGAGGTACCGTTATGTGGGGGCTATACCAAGACATGGACCTATGTTGACGATGTTTGGTGGAGATGTTTCATGACCACTAAGAACCTCAAATGTCAAATTGCAGATATTTCGGTTACAAATTGTGGCTAAAATTCTCAAAATACCGAAAATCGGGAGGTACCGTTATATGGGAGCTATACCAAAACATGGACCTATGCCCATATCCTTTAAGATATAAGTTTGTTGATCACTAGGAACCCTAAGCGCCAAATTACAGCTAATTCGGTCTGCAAATGTGGCGAAGAACGTCAAAATACCTCAAATCCGGAGGTACCGTTATATGGGGGCTATACCAAAAAGTGGACCGATATAGCCCATCTTCGAAATTGACCTGCCTATGGAAAAAAGACCCTCGGGTGCAAAATTTCAGCACTCTATCTCAATTATTGCGGACGCTAGAGTGATTACAACAGACGGACAGACGGACATGGCTAGATCGTCTTAGAATTTTATCCTGATCAAGAATATATATACTTTATAGGGTCGCAAATGATTAGTTCGATGTGTTACAAACGGAATGACAAACTTAATATACCCTCCATACTATGGTGGAGGGTATAAAAACAAAAAAATCGCCAGAGGTTCAAAGGTCACAATTTTAGGTTTATCTTAGGTTTTCAGGATTTTGTTCGGAAGCGGCAAATCCTATCGAAATGGGACTAAAGAAAATTTTATAGAGGACTTTCACTGCTGTAACATTTTCTTTAATGCCATTTCGATAGGACTTGCTGCGACCAAATAAAAATCCTGAAAACCTAAGATAAACCTAAAACTGTGAACTTTGACCGCGATTTTTTCTTGTTTTTGGATTTTTCTCATCTATGAGCATTGCTGTTTTAGAATCCGCAAAAACTTCCGAGGTGTAAGCGGTTTTCATTCAAAGTTAGTAAAGGGGCACCGTACTTGACATTGTTTTATATGGAGGCGATACAATCAGTGCATTGTCCAAATTTGAATTTCTATATATCAAACTTTTCACTGCTACAGCATTTGCTTTAGTCCGTTTACGATAGGACTTAGGGTTTCCAAGCATAATCTTGAAAACCTAAAAAAATCCTAAAAACGTGAACTTTGACCTTGATTTATTTGAAAATCCCTCTGGCGAATTTTTTTGTTTTTATTTTTCTCGTCAGGTGTAAGTACCTTTCATTTAAAATTAGTTAAAGTGCGCCGTGAGATGATTTTAGTTATTTTCAAGATACTATCTACATCTATATTTGCTTTTATTTTGAATTTAGAGTTTAGGTATTTGGAAGTTATTACCTACATTTACGGCGCAAATTTCCTGACATTTGGCATTCTAAGTTCAAGGTCGTCAAAAAATGTAACCACCGAATTTTAGACAATAGCCCCCTCAAAATTGCGAACATAGGTCCACGTTTTGGTATGGCATTTTTATACCCTCAGCTTTTAGGCTAACGAGGTGATATACACGTTCGTACGATCAAAGTGTGCTTTATCGACATAATTATGTTATACCCCAATTAAGTTTGGACGAAATCTGTTTCAGACAATTTGGAGTCGTTTTAACCATGTACTTCCGTCAGGCTGGCTGAATGCACAACAACTCCCGAAAGGATCAACCGATTCGATCAAAAATTTTGCCTTTGTAATATTTTGTCCAAACTTAGTTTATGTTCGCTCAACTCTGGTCCATGCTTTGCACATCGTAATATTTTGACCAGACATAGATTGTCCAAAAGAATACCTATGCGTTCTTGAATAAAACCGTTTTCAATTATTAAACCAAAATATTTATTTAAATGTGGTACAACACTTTTTGACATCACAAATAATTAACAGGTGGACCGACATGGTCCTCTTCGAACATAAACTAAGTTTGGACCGATATAATAAAACTTCTATACCAAATTATAAAGCTCTATATTAAAGATTTAAAACTGTATCTTGGTTTCGACAGACTGACTGACATGGACTCAGAATTTCATCCTGATCAAAAATATGCAAATAAAGGCGTTACAAACGGAAAACCAAACTTAATATACCCTCCATACTATGGTGGCGGGTATAAAACTTGCATATCTCATTTATTTTTCAACCGATTTATTGGTTTTTCCAATTTTTGACAGCTTACTTACAAATAATAAATTAAATATTATAAAAGAAGAAATAAATTTTACTGTTTGGTATCTTCTAAGCGGCCTTGTCCTGTTTTGAATGCTTTTTTACACATCAACCACTATAACCACGATATTAGTCGCCCATTTGCCGTTATAAAATAAAATAAAAATAGTACATCAGAACGCCTGCAACATTTTTTTCAACTTTTGTATCACATTATAATTTCCCAAAACTTTTTTGAAGGCCATAGCTGGCTACGCCCTTGGGCCTACTGCCTAATATATAATGGGTTCTGTAGAGAACCACATTTTTATCCCATGCTACATATTGTCTCTCCAAAAGTTTATGTAACACCATGAAATATTCGTCCTAAACCCCTTATTTGGTATGCCAAAATTCATATCTCGGCGAGATAAAGTGATTTAGCGATGTGTGTCCGTCCATTAAAAATTGTAAACGAATTTTTTAAGGAGGTTGTGTTCGGGCCAGAATATAAATGATCAGTTTTTGGTGATGATCGTGAAATGTTCAGGGAATGAAATGGACCAAAAACAAAATGTTAACCAATTTTGTAGCGGCTCTGTAGGTCAAAATAATAACCCGCAAAATTTTAAACAAAGTTTGAGTTTATAATGAAGAAGAAGCGTACAAACCAACGTGAAGATCTGATAATACTAAGCGGGTTAAATGGACTGAAACTTTTGTGTGAAATTGGTAAAAATTTCAATAACGTAGCGGTTAAACAACGGAAGTAGTAGTACTACATAAGTGGGTTTCCTTACATTTTAGTTTGTGTATACTAAATTTTCCTTTCCTGCTACAAAAATGTCTTTGTCATGCTAGATGACTTTTTGGTTTTGGTCATAAGTATTATACATTACATCTCTGATATTTGGTCGGCTCCGTCCGACTATAGACTTTTCTTACTTGTTTTGTATTAAACTACCATCGGTTACAAAAATTTTAAGTCGTTTTTTTAGGGGGTTCGAATGATTACTATTTTTTCTTATTTTTTTTAAAATTTGTCAATAAAATGTTTCCTTTATACCAGTGTGAAACATTTCTTATTTTACCAAGAAAATAAAAAATTAAAATTTTTAACATTTATTTTGTTGTTTTAATTAGAAATTTATAGTAAACATCTTAAAAACTGCATCAATTTTCGATTTTGAAAATGGATTAGCAATAACTGTACCAGCCGGACAATAAACTATGTAAATTGATAACCATGGTTTGGGAATTATATGAATGGGCATCCGAGCCAAATAATCTACCAATTATTAAAGTGGGATTTTCTCAAGAAGATTATTATTTAAATACGAAAGAGTAGTTGAATTTGGGATAATACCCACTAATGTTGGTACAATAACTGCTAAACCATTTTCAAAATCGAAAAATGACGAAATTTTTAAGATGTTTAAGATAAATTCCTTAATAAAACAAGAAAATAAATGTTAAAAAATGTAATTTTGTATTTTTTTAATTGACAAATTTTAAAAAACTTAAGAAAAATAGTAATCATTCGAATCCTTAATAGGACTTAAAATTTTTGTAGTGGATTGTATTTTACAATACAAAAAAAATACAAAAAATATTCAAGAAAATCGAAGGGGTCATTGTCATTGTTATAAATTGAATTGAAAATTGCATCCAAGCCCACTGTGCTACAGAACATACAATTTTTTTTTTCAAATTGAACCAATATTAAAGAAGTTATGAGTATTTCTTCGCATATAGTTTTTATAGAATTCGACTTTTCCAAGGCGCGATATCTCTGGAGACGTTTGTCAATCCATTTGTTGATCGTTGTTATAAATTGATTTTAAATATTAAATCGTGAAAATTGCATCCAAGCCCACTGTGCAACAGAATACACAAAAAAGATTTTTTTCAAATTGAACCAATATTAAAGAAGTTATGAGTATTTCTTCTTTTCAAGGAACACGTTCAGAAAAAGCCCTCATGTAGGAAATAATTAAAACTCATGCATATTTTATATATTTTTAACCGTATTGGAAATTACCATAGGAGTCGGAGTCGAACTGAAAATGGCTAGCACTGAAACCCTGGCTTGGACAAAATATTACGACAACCAAATTTGGACAAAATCTGTTGATCCGTTCGAGAGTTATCGTGCGCCCCACCTAGCCGGACAAACAAACGGACGCACATGGCTACATCGACTCCAAATTCTCATAAGCTGACTTCGTCCAAAAATACTTGGGGTCAAAAACTATTATTTCGATGAGGCACATTTTCATCGTTTCAAAGTGCATATACCCTCATTAGCCTAAAGGCTGAGGGAATATGGACTACATCGGTCCACATCTTTTGGTACCTACCCCACAAAATTCAAAAATATTGCCACAAGTGTAGTTTAAAAAAACACGTGTCGGATAGTTTTAAAATTGTTTGTAGTAGTTTGTCCTGCTGGACCCCAATTGCAACGATTTAATTTTTTCAGTGCAAGTCCATACGCATGTCCTGCGATAATATCCGAAAATCTCTAGTCTCTAGGTCTATATCGGACAATATTTTAGGGTACCTCCTTCACAAAAGCTCAACATTTTAGCTTAAGTGTATTGTAAGGGGCCGAACGCAATGACTTCCAAAAGGAATGACAAACTATGACGTGAGGCAATTTTAATAGCGTGTTGTCATTGTAATCTAGATTGCAACATAACTGTATTTTTGCTATGGGAAAACAGCACTTCCAGAAATATAGATCCAGAAATGACCGTCGATACATCTCTAGCAATAAAACCATTTTTGTTACAATGCTATTGTGTTATTCTGTGTAGACTATGTTGACTATGTTGGTTAGGTTTGTCATTAGAATAAAAAATAATTTTAAAAAATTAAGTTTCAGTGTTTTATTTAGAAATGCACTTAAAACTAAAAAAATAATTTGTCGCTTAGCCTCAATATATACATTCTTTCTCATGATAGAATCTCTCAAATAAAACGCTTGCATTTAAATTATGAATGGTGGCAAAATTAAACGGCAAGCGTTTTATTTGAGAGATTCTATCATGAGAAAGAATGTATATATTGAGGCTAAGCGACAAATTATTTTTTTAGTTTTAAGTGCATTTCTAAATAAAACACTGAAACTTAATTTTTTAAAATTATTTTTTATTTTTAACTTTTTAGTAAATACATTTTTTGACCACTGAGATCCCCAAATGCCGAATTACAGTCCATTTGAGCAGAAAATGTAGATTAAAATGCTTGAAATTGGGTGGTACAGTTATATGGATGCTATATTAAACCTTGACCTACGTCCACAATTTTTAGTGGGGAAGTTCCTGGACTATTGAGAACTCCAAATGCCAAATTACAGCAAATTCGGGCTAAAAATGAAGACAAAATCCTCAAAATACCAGAAGTCGGGTGATACCGTTATATGGAGGCTATAGGAAAAAATGGACCCATATTGGTTTTGGTTTCATATTCATGTATTGTCATCCAAATCTGAAAAGTGTGCAAAGTTTTAGTACAATTGGTCACCTGCAACTGCGTGAAAAACGAGTTACCAGATTTGAAAAACAAAATACCGGAAATCGGGTGGTACCGTTATATGGGGCTATAGGAAACAATGGACCCGTATTTGTTTTGGTTTCATATTCATGTATTGTCGTCTAAATCTGAAAAGTGTGCAAAGTTTTAGTTCGATTGGTCAACTGCAACCGTGTTAAAAATCAGTTACCAGATTTGAAAAGGGGGTCAAATTAGACACCGTAAAAACACTGTAAGAATGGCGCACTATTAGTTTTGATTTCATATTCATGTATTGTCATCCAAATCTGAAAAGTGTGCAAATTTTAAGTTCGATTGGTAAACTGCAACTATGTAAAAAATGAGTTACCAGATTTGAAAAGCAAATTAGATAAAACACTGTAAAACAGTGTAAAAATGGACCAATATTGGTTTTGATTTCATATTCGTGTATTGTCATCCAAATCTGAGAAGTGTGCAAAGTTTTAGTTCGATTGGTCAACTGCAACCGTGTTAAAAATGAGTTACCAGATTTGAACTAAACACACACCAAGGCAAGTTAAATAAAACACTGTAATAATAATAAAAACACTGTAATAATAAACAGTATATAACACTTACCCGACAAACTCCTTAAAATGTATGCTGGAAACTTCCAAAACATCTTTAGTAACCTATGCTTGTTATTTTGTTATTCAGTTTGTAAGTCGTAGAAATAATTATTTTATACATACCAAAGCATATATGTCCTTGAATAGCGTCCACGCTATCTTCCCAATGAATTGAAACAGACTGCTCAAATTTTGTACACATGTGCCTTTGGTCGGAACTAACTGAAGATGGCTATACTGGTATAGCTCCCATATAACGGTAACAGCTATAATTTTACATTTAAGATTTCCAGTGATTAAGAAACTTCTCCAGCAAAAAATGTAGACAAAGGTCCTCGTTTTGGTATAGCACCAAATATAACAGTAGCACCCGATTTCAGGTATTTCAGATTTTTATCTACATTTTCCCTCTAAATTAGCTGCAATTTGGCATTTATGGTTCTCAGTGGTTGAAAACTTATCCACCACAAATTATGAGCATAGGTCCACGTTTTGATGTAGCTCCTATAGAAAGCGACCTCCCGATTGTCGGTATATTTAAGGTTTGCAATTTGGTATTTAATTTTCGTGGGGGCTAAAAAATCTTTTCTCCACAAATTTGTAGGTGCAGGTCCATGTTTTGATGTAGTCACCATAGAAGGGTACCTCCCGATTTTGGGAATTTTTAAGGCCTGAGCCACATTATCACACCGGGGCACTATAAGTAATTTGGCCTGTTTTTGAGGCAAAAATTAATAGCGGTGGACTTATGGGGTTTTTATACATTTTTTAATGTTTTATATGCAAAAGTAAGATAAAACAAAGAATTACACAATAAAATTCGGATATAGCGAACATCGGTTATAAGAAACTACGTTTATAGCGAACAATGTTTTGTGTTTCCAAAGAATTTTTCTTAATATTTGTACACACCTTCAACTTCTTAAAACGACCACCATTATAACGAACAAAAATTGTTACCCCGCGAGTAGAATTTTTTACAATTTGCTAGAATTTAGAGGCGGATAGCGACGATATGATATTTAGTAAGCCTTCCCAGCAAAATGTTCGATGCCAAAGATGCCATTCAATCATGGGTGCAAGTGATCTGGCATGTCATCTTTTTAGCATCTTCATCGATGAATTTTATATGAGCGTGGACCCCAAAAGATGCTATTCATTTTTGGATCCAAAGCATGTCATTTACAACAATGCTTTGACATGCCATTTTAACCAATGCTTTGGCATGTCATTTCACCAACCCTTTGCAATGGCATTATGATTACGACGAGAGTTTTCACAACGTTGGTTGTGATTTCGAGTCTCCGACAACATCAAGCCTATTGTAAATAATTAATCTTATGTATTTAGAAAATGTATAAAAATAAAAACACAAAATTCATCTCTATTGGATCGATGGAATGGGTTCAAATGCTGATGAAAAGATCGGATCTTTCACGGCTTCCTTTGCATGGGTTCAAATGCTGATGGAAAGATCGGATCTTTCACGGCATCCTTAGCATGGGTTCAAATGCTAATGAACAGATCGGATCTTTCACGACTTCGTTTGAACCAATACAAAAGATGCAATGAAATCACGTCATCGCAAAGAACCCCTTCCTTCAAATTTTGCTGGGTTAATAAGAATTTTACAGATGAACGCGTTCATAACAGTCGCCGGATATAACGAAAACATTTTCTTGTTCCTACCCCCATACCTATTTTATTTGTTCCAACCCAAAGATCGCGGTTAAAATAAAAGAAAAACGATTGTAATGAACTAAAATACTCGTAAATAAATACTTGTATAAATAAAATACTTGTATAAACATTAATATGTTTAAAATATCGATTCGCGAAGAGATCTTTATAAATAATTTTGTTTTTGTTTTTTTTTTCAAAATAGTTTGGCTTAATCCCTTTGTTGTTGTTTTATTATTTTAAAACAACTAATTTATAAGTGGAAAAAGTTTGGCTTTGTTCGCCAAGGGGTAATAGTACGGTTACACTAGAGTTTTTTGCCGGGTTAACCCACTTCGAGAGGATTTATTTGACGTTTGCGCTGTGGAATTGACATTTGAAATCCAAACCCACTGGGTTAATCCGGTTAAGTGCAAGAAGTTATTGAAAATATAACTTCGGTTGATAATATCCACAAACAATAAACAAGGGAACTGATGAGATCCAGTGGCGTGGATCTGAACTTGTGTTCCCTGCCTTGCCCCTTGGCGAACAACGCCAAATTTTTTCCACTAATAAATTAGTTGTTTTAAAATAATAAAACAATAACAACAATGGGGTTAAGCCAGACTATTAAAAAAAAAAACAAAATTGTATTAGCTATCCCAATAAAAAACGACGCCACCAATGTTCGGTCTTTATAAATATTACTTTTTTAAAAGGACCAAATAAATCTCGCAATCATGATCCCTAGTTAGAACGTATTACGGCAATAATTAATAATAATTAATTAATTTAAAGAAAATGCCTTTTTAGTTCAAATCAGATGCTTTTTGTGTTTAATATTTCCTTCACTAAACAAAATATTAAAAAAAGATATTTTTCTTCATGGAGGGCACCTTCAAAAAAGTGATATAACTCAAAAAATCGCACCTTGGTAATTATGTAGTTGATTCAGAACCTACTTTTGATGATATTCCCGGTGGCAGAATTTCAGACAAAGTTGGACAATTTTGTAAAAGTCTATAATATTAAACTATGTAAAAATAAAATTCTTAGGTTCTATCCTATATGACAATTTTTCCGCTGTAGCAAACATTTTAAAAAAGAAAAAACACACCGCCACCATTCCATTAAATATCATATCTTTGTATTTGATTATTACCAAACTCTTACAAATTGCGTTTAAATTCTGCGTTTAGTTTTAATATTTTTTAACATTTTTTATTTTGTCTTCGAAATTTTGATTTTAACTTCGAATTATACGGCGAGTTTTGAATATTTTTGAAAACAAATTGCACATCCATAGAAGTTGACATGTTCTTTCTTCGAATCAAATTAGAAACCTCGCCTTATTAAAAGTAGAAAAATCGATTTTTGTCTAAAAACCTGTCCAAATTACCAATAGTGTGGGGGATAAAAACATTATCGGATCAGGTTTTTATATACCCTTCATATAACGCTACCTCCCGATTTTCGTTATTCTCAAGGCCGCATTATTCTCACAAAAATTATTTAGTCTCTACTGGAGCAATAAAATATTTCTGCACAGAATTTGCACATTTTTCTGGTTTCAATACAATTTTCAATACAAATTTATGGTGGAGGGTGTAAAAAGTTCGACACTGCCGAACTTCATTCGTTATGTGTGAGATAATCATGATGGGTAAGTACATTATAACATTCATAATATTAATCAATAATCCACGTAAATCAACACTTCGGCAAACAAAAAATGCCAAATTTGTTTTTAAAAATTTATTTCATCGAATTATGAACAGTAACTAATGGTAACAACAATAACAATTTCAGTTTCACCTTATCCTTTAAACATTTACAAACGGAAACGACGAAGAATCAAAGCTGGAAGATAAGTAGCACTTGTAGCAGCAGGGCTTGAAGCAGCTGGTGAAGGAGCAACTGGAGCTTGAGAAGCAAAGTTTAGGGCTTGGGCAACACCACCATTGAAACTTTGGCTGGTACCTCCCAATGCATTGTATTGATCTTGAATGGCTTTTTGAGCGTTGGCAGCATCTTCAGGGGTGCGGTATTTGACAAAGTGAACCTCTGGTTTGTGGTTGACATTGTCGTTCAAATTGTTCAATTTGTTGGCCAAATCGGAAAGATCAGCTTGTTTGTTGAGGACATAGATGGCGGTCTGTTGTTCAGCAGCTTGTTTAGCCAATGCCAAAGCAGCATCTTCCAAACCACTGGATTCGGGGCCCTTAATGAAGATAACACGTAGAGCTTGTTTAACAGCATTATCGAATTGATTTGAGGCAGCAGGTTCATTGAAGTCTTCATCATTAGCGGTGAAGGTATAGAATTCCTTTTCGAGTTCACCTTGGACGGGAACAGTATTTGAAGCAGCACCAAAATTATCAGAGGCACCGGAAGGAGCAAATGAGGGGCCAGCTCCGATAGAACCAGCTTCAAAAGTGGGGAAAGCATTGGAGGCAGCACCAATATTACCACTACCAGCTTCATAATTGTAACCCGATTGGGCACAGGCGACTGCTACCAAACACAAAACAATAAAGGCACGCATTTTCTTAACTATTTTGTTTTTACTGTTATTCGATTAAGTTATAAAACTAGAATGATTCAATCGTGGACTCAGCATCACTTTTATACATTCACCGGTAAATATGCTGCATTGCTGATTAGCGATGCGTAGAGATATGTTGTGAACTAATGAAATATTCATTAATTGCTGTGATTGCCCATCATCGGTGATTTGGATTAATGTTTTAACATATTGGTTGCTTTGCATCTTATTCGTTTAATCTGATTCGAAGTTTTTGATTAATTTTTGCATATTTTTCGGCTTTCGATAATTTAGTTTAACCTATTTCCTGCATTCTGTTGAATTTCCTGAAGCTATTGACCGGATGGGTGGGTGTTTTATTAAAATCTCAATTTGTCATAGTCATGCATTTTGTAGCACGTGATAACTATTAATTTTTCAAGTTATAGGTACATATACGTATTTGTGAATTATAGTCTTGCCTGCCTTGTTCTAAAACACTTTTGAAGTGCAGAAATCGTTATTCATTCTCATGGTATGATCATGGCAAAAGTTACAACTTATGTGTTGTAAGTGGGTATATACTAGGGTTATAACTTTTTGATACTTTTTCTCAAATATGATATCCTGTAGTGAGAATGAATGAACTTCGTCCTCTTAATGCCTAAAATAACATTCATTCCAATTTATTATGAAAAAACGTTTGCACAAATCACTTAAAAAAAATTTGAAAAAATTCTATTAAATGAAAAAAAATATCTCAAATAATTATTTCCTGTTGGACGAATGAATTAACTTTTGCCTATTTATGACTATTCCATTTAAATTTTAAAAAGGTCCTGCACAAACCACTTTTAGTTTTTATGATATATGAAACAAATAAACAACAATAAATAAAAAAAACAAACAATAAATAAAAAAAAAGTTATCTATATATAATTGAAATTTGTTTGTACGTTTGGTGGTTTGTTTGTTTGTTTGTGCCTTATAGACGCGAAACCCGCTGAACAGATCTTACTGAAATTTTTAGGGTACATTGCTACATGGCCTGGAATGAAAATAGGCTATATAATTTGTTGAAATTTCGCGTTGATCTGGAGATATAGCATCAAAACCGGAGGTACCTCCAAAAAATTTAGATTTTGTATGCAAATATCTTTAGAACTGTTACAGATACAATCTCCAAATTTTGTAAGCGTGACGGAATTTGTAGAAATAAATTTACCAAATCGGTTCAGATTTGGATATAGCTCCCACATACATATATTTTCGGCCGATTTCCTTATTTTATGCACCAAACACGCTATATATGTCCAATTTCGCTAACATTTGGAGGGAATTTGTTCTAGAAATAAATGTGCTAAATTATATAGAGATCGGTTCAGATTTGAATATAGTTCCCATATATATTTTCGCCGATTTCCTGTATTTTATGCCCCAAGCACGCTATATATGTCCAATTTCGCTGAAATTTGAAATGTGTTACAAAACTTGGTCTAGAAATAAATGTGGCAAATTATATCGAAATCGGTTCAGATTTGGATATAGCTCCCATATATATTTTCGGCCGATTTTCCGCATTTGATGCACCAAACTCTGTATATACTCGTATGTCCACTTTTGCTGAAATTTGGAATGTGTAACGGAATTTGGTCTAGGCATAAATGTGCCGAATTATATCAAAAACGGTTCAGATTTGGATATATGTAGCTCCAATATATATTTTCGGCCGATTTTCCATATTTGATGCACCAAACACGCTATATATGTTCAGTTTCGCTGAAATTTGGAGGGTCTGACGGAATTTGTTCCTGAAATAAATGTGCTAACTTATATAGAGATCGGTTCAGATTTGAATATAGCTCCCATATATATTTTCGGCCGATTTCCTGTATTTTATGTACCAAACTCGCTATTTATGTCCAATTTCGGTGAAATTTGGAATGCGTAACGGAATTTGGTCTAGACATAAATGTGCCAAATCATATCGAAATCGGTTCAGATTTAGATATTGCTCCTATCTATATTTTAGGCCGATTTTCTGTATTTGATGCATTAAACACGCTATATGTGTCCAATGTCGCTGAAATTTGGGATGTCTGACGGAATTTGTTCCAAACATAAATGTGCCAAATTATATCGAGACCGGTTCAGATTTGGACATTCTACATATGTCCAATTCACTGAAACTTGGAAAGCGTAACGCAATTCGTTCTAGAAATAAATGGGACAAATTATATCGAAATCGGTTCAGATTTGAATATAGATTCCATATATATTTTCTGCTGATTTTCTGTATTTTATACACAAAATGTGAATGTGAGACGGGATTTGGTCTGAAAATAAATTTGACAAATTATATCGAGAGCGGTTCATATAAGAATATATAATATATAACCCATATATATTTTCGGTCGATTTCATGTTTTTGTTACGTATGTTCAATTTCAATGAAATTTTGAAGACTTAGCAGTCAGTAAAAGTCATCATTATTTACAGAAGTACTTATAGTCGGGAAGGAATTGACCAAGGCTACAGGTATTAAGTATCATGTCTTTGAGAGACTTCTTAAGATTTATATTTTATTATGATATATCTAAATCATTAGGAATACTTATAGGCGGAAAGGCTTTCGGAGGAGTGTAGCTCCATAACAACCCTGAATAGGTATATAATGCCTTCATATCTCCTATATTTTTTCGTTAAAATATTAAAAACGTTAAAATAATTATGGCATTCCAATATATTTTATCGTAGTCGGGGCAGCAAAGCGCACCGGGTTCAGCTATTATATAATATTAAATGATATATATGTTATAATACGATGATAAAATTGGGGAGAAACAAACGGTTATGTTATTTTGGTTATGTCGTGTGCCCCTAAACATTTTTATACCCTATACCACAATGTGGAAAAGGGTATTATAAGTTTGTTTTGGTAAAATATTCGTCGGAGACCCCCAATGTGGTATACCAATCTTCATATCTCGACGAGATAAAGCGATTTTGAGATGTGTGTCCGTCCGTCCGTCTGTCCATTATAAATTGTAAACACGCTCCAGGCCGCAATTATGGACCGATCGTCACGAAATTTTGTATCGGTTATGATCGTGAAATATTTAGCGGGTGAAATGGACCAAAAACATAATATTTATCAATTTTTCTAGCGGCTCTGTAGGTCTCAATAATAGTCCGATCAACGCGTCATTTTAAATAAGGTAAGAGTATATCACAAAGGAGAAGCTTGCAATTTGAGATGGCGATCGGATAATATTTAGAGGGTTAAATGGACCAAAACTTTTGTGTGAAAATTGTGAAAATTTTTAATATACAGCTTATATCTCAATTCCTGAAAGTGACATTCCGGACAAGTGAGATATACTTGAAAGTGGAACGCTTGACCTTTCAATTGATGCCAATTATGTTGGTGTGCATGATCAGATAACAGAGTTACAGCCTAATATGTTCCGTTATTTGTTTGTAGTGTAATAATAAACTCGATAGTAGTTGCAATTATACATCAATAGTCACGAAATTTTGCACCGGGTAAGAGTATAGGTCAAAAAAGATGCCTACAATTTAAATGATGATGATCTGATGATAATATATAATGGGTTCTGTGTAGAGAACCACATTTTTATCCAAAAAGTTTATGTAACACCACGAAATATTCGCCCTAAACCCCTTATTTGATATGCCTAAATTCATATCTCGACGAGATAAAGCGATTTAGCGATGTGTGTCCGTCCATTAAAAATTGTAAACAAGCTTAAGGCCGCAATTATGGACCGATTGTAACGAATTTTTTAAGGAGCTTGGGTTCGGGCCAGAATTGAAATGATTAGTTTTTGCTGATCATCGTGAAAGGTTCAGGGAATGAAAGGGACCAAAAACAAAATTTTAACCAATTTTGTAGCGGCTCTGTAGGTCAAAATAATAACCCGCAAAATTTTAAACAAAGTTTGAGTTTATGATGAAGAAGAAGCGTACAAACCAACGTGAAGATCAGATAATACTTAGCGGGTTAAAAGGACTGAAACTTTTGTGTGAAATTGGTAAAAATTTCAATAACGTAGCGGCTAAACAACGGAAGTAGTAGTACTACATAAGCGGGTTTCATTACATTTTAGTTTGTGTGAACTAAATTTTCCTTTCCTTTCTGGTTTTGGTCATAAGTATTGTACATTACATCTCTGATATTTGATAATTAAATTTTCACAATCATTGAAAAGAAGTTCCGTGGAGAGCGATTGTCCAGGGATAGTGGTATAGGGTATCCCATGGTCGGCTCCGTCCGACTATAGACTTTCCATACTTGTTTAGTTAACTGTATTTGTAGGCAAATGTGATATTTTATGTCTTTGTGCATTAGTTTGTAACATGCAAAGGCCACGAACTAGACCCATAGTTACTTTTGATGACCTGCATATGAAGAATGATATGCTTTTGGCGAAAATCGGTTCAGATTTGGATATAGCACCCACCAAACACGCTAAATCTGCCCAATTTTGATGAAATTTCAAATGTGTGACGGAAGTTGTGACGTAGAGGAAGAAAAATACCAAGCAACGGTCCTGGCCGACTTTAGCATAACATCTTCATTTCAAGTGGACACTGACCACCCCGTGGTGTCACCTGGGGAACTGCCTCTAAATACCCGTTGAAGGTAGTGAGCTATCATGTGCCTCGGGTTCGCTCAAAGGAACATTAAAAGCTTAGATTGGGCGTTGGGCTAGGGACCCATCCCCCAAAAAGCAACATACTATAAAACAAGTAAAAAAGTATCCGTCGGCTTTGCCGACAGAGATATACCCTCAGCCTGTATATATTGAAACAATTTTTTCCCAAAAAAAGGTACGTATTTAGGAGTTTTTAAAAATTTTGGGATTTTGAACCGACAAAAATGTTCATTAGGATCAAAAGTTTTGAGGAGGGGATACTAAAAGGAATGGATCTACATTGACCATTATGGAAGTGGATCTTTAGCCATAGGGGGATTTCACACCCTTCGGGATGTTTGCTCAAGAAGTAGAGGCAGCAAATGCAAGTTGCTTCAACAAAGTGATTCGATAGCAGGTCTTAAAGTGAACTTATCCGAAATTTTGTGTGGGAGGTACCGGATGGATTGGACAAATATAGTCCATATTTGAACCTGATCTATATCTAGTAGATATATTAGGATGTGTAAAGTATGGACCAATTCGGCCACTCCCTTCAAGAGTTACCGTATGAACAAATTTTCCGAACATTTTTGAACTGTTGTGGGGAAGGTACCTGAAGGAGTGGATCTTCAAACTTAAACTATGTTTGGACAAAATATTACTAAGGTCAAATTTTGGACCGAATCGGCAGATCCGTTCTAGAGTTATCTTGCGCTCAAAGCACCTCACACGGTGTCATAGGGGTTTTTTGCAACTTTCAGGCTATTTTCTCAGGAAGTATGGACTTGCCCCTAACGAAACTTATATTGTCGTATGGAGGGCAGTGAATACAACTTGCTAAAACAAAAATTAGAGCGATTCGAGAGATGGTCCTAAACTGAACTTTTCCGAAATTTTGTGTGGGAGGTACCCGAAGCAGGGGGTCTATTGAGTCTATATTGAAACATTATCTAAGTCTGGTACACATTTTACGATGGGCAAAGTATGGACCAAGTCGGTTACTGCCTTCAAGAGTTACCGTGCGCACAAATTTTCCGAACATTTTCGAACTTTTGTGGGGGAGGTACCGGAAGGAATAAACCGATATAACCCATCTTTGAACTTAAACTATGTTTGGACAAAATATTACTAATTTAAAATTTTGAACCAGATCGGTTGACAGACGGGAGGACATTGCTCAACCGACTCCAAATTGTCTGAAACACATTTCGTCCAAACATACTTAGGGCCTAAAACCATTATTTCGATGAGGCACATTTTGTCCGTATGAAAGTGTGTATACCCTCGGTACACGCAGAACTGGATGGCTAAGGAATAGGAAGACGAAATCAAAAATGCTATATTCCAAATTGGAATTGGAGTAAAGAAGCAAATATAGAAGAATAGAAATATTTCTTTAGTTCGGCTTTTAGGATAAATGTTCTATAGATGGCCATCTAGGTAAGTATATTAAACTTAAAGCCCTATGAACTTCCCGCATATATCTGATCACGTCATGTGTGCAAAACTAACAAACTTCGAGAGGTGCAGAAAAAAACGTTGATTCATTGAAGGAACTTTTTGACATCACCAATGTAAAACGCGA
This sequence comes from Musca autumnalis, assembly GCF_047663935.1. Taxonomy (NCBI): domain Eukaryota; kingdom Metazoa; phylum Arthropoda; class Insecta; order Diptera; family Muscidae; genus Musca; species Musca autumnalis. Next base: position 191,544,024 of record NW_027411644.1, read on the forward strand.
ATGGGTGTACAAAGAAGAAAATAACCTTTACAAACTGCAAATTGACCGCAAATACCAGTGGCAAACTTGCCTGTGCCAATGCCGTCCATCGATCGAAGCGAAATAGAAATAGAGCAATGGAAGCGACTGTGTCCACACTTACCAGGAGGCATAACCTAACAGACAGTGCAAGCTCAAAGCCGTCGTCTCTCACTGCAGTAACGGTGTGGCATCACCATTCCGTTATTCATTGCAATCCTAGCCGTATGCCAGTCAGGAATCCTCAAGGCTATATACAAGAAAACTGCTTGGATAAGCATTTTTTTCTGGAGAAGTGGAGCATGCTCTTTGACGAAAAACACCTTTAAAGCTTTGAATATCAGACCATGGTCCTCACGAACGAATTTAAAGGAACAGAGTTGGTGTGCTCAACTTGAAAAATGTGGAGCTCAATGTCCAACCTGTACAGATTAATTGTGATTATTGTTGCCGATACAACAAGCGTGATTACCTGCTTAATGGCAGTTTGACTGCAGCAAATGTGCGAAGAGATAGCCCACCCCCACCCATGTTCAGCATCATATGCTGGATTGGCTTTTTGGTGCTGTCATGGAAGATTATATCCATGGCTCTTCTAAATCACCAAACATCGATTAGTTGGGAAACATGTTGAGTGAATCATTTAATTTGTGCTAACTCGAATCGCAGTTGGCATAAAGTTCACACGCATAAATCAGACCAAGAAACGTTAAATCCATAAGGATCGTAATTTTGCATAGCAAATATAAATGCGATCTGACCAACCCAGAGAGCTGTTAAGCATAGAATATAAATTCATCGCTTTCAGAACAATTTCTCTGAGTTGATTGTTGATACATATCTTGGGATGTGTCAGGTTGAAGTTTTTATTCTTATACATTTAGATTTAGTGGGGTTTAGCATAAAATGTGTCAGCGTAAAATGTGTTTATGCATTCATTAATGCCGTTTATGGTGCAACTTAAAAAATGTTCACAACATCTGCATACATAACATGGTTTGACTATCTGAAAGGTTAGACGTTAGCATATCAGGAGAATAACAATAGATCAATAATTGGACCGTGAGGTACTCCAGTGGGAGTACCAATAATAGTGAAGCTTTTATTTTTTCCAGTCTATACTGACTTATGCCTGTTGCTGAGGTATGACGTAGATGAAAATTTAAAAATCTCAGCACATCCATACACAAGTTCAGGTGATCAACAGCGTCGGATGCTTTAGAGTGATCTAACACAACAAATAAAATTAATTTGTTGTCATCAATTTCATGTCTAATCGATTCAACGAGTTCAACCAATGCGGTAATGCAGCTGTTGTCGGTACGGACACATGACTGTCGATCTGATATCAAGTTTTCTTGCCTTATGTACTCCATATTAGGTTATGCAACAATTTTTCTAAAACTTTAGAAAGATAATAAAAGATTGAGATCGATCGATATTCAGGTATAGGAAACACACAGTATAAAATTTAAGAAGTGAGTGAAATAGGGTAAGGGATGGGGAAGCAATATACGAAAAAACTTGAGATCAAGGCCATTGAGGCCAATGGCATTTAATTTAAAACGTATAAATCTATTGAAAACTTATTTATCTGGGGTCAAAATTATTCACTATATTAAAATTGTCAAGATTTGATCTGTTGATTTCATTTAAATCATTGTTGTTGTTGTAGCAACGCTTATATGTTCGTTCGTGCATTATTCACTTATCAGGTTCTGATTTCTCTGTATCCAGACTCAAGAATACTGCATTCTATATTGGTTGCGTTCATAAAGAATCAGGAGGCAGGTGAGTGGGGTTAACGCACGGCAAACCTTCGCCTCCTCATGAAGATGGTGCACTTCATGAGGAGGCACCCGGTTGCAGTCCGCATAGCATACCACAGACCGGCCTATTGCGTTGTAAGCGGTCAACAAGGTCTCACTCCAAGTGCTGCCGGCCAGCGACTTGAGGACCTTGTTCCTACTTCTGATCTTATCGCAAATAGCTGTGGCTTGCGCGGACGACTTAAACATGCTATCAAACGTTACACCCAATAGTTTCGCATAGTTAGTGGTTGGAATCAGTACACCATCGACCAAGTGGTGAAAAGTGTGGCAGTGGATTTAGCGGCGGATATTTTCATATTTGTCAGATGGAAGAACTGCACTAGGCCAGATATGTAGACATTTAAACCAGTGCCGAACAGTCATTTGTTGCTGATCACAAAGATTTTCGGCAATTCACACATATACGATACGTACAATCTTACTAACACACTGTCATAAATTGCCAATGTTTTGAATACATTCACATTTATGGCTACGCTCTTCTTGGTGGGCACTGATTTAAATTATCACATATGTCATCGACGATAGGACCCGACCCCAAGATCGTACAATCATCCGCATACATTACGATCTCTATGCCGTTTTGAGGGTGTGGAATTTCAGAGAGGTAGAGGTTAAACAGTTCCGGAGATATCACCCCTACTTGGGGAACTCCCTGTTCCACTCTACGGGGTTTGGGCTTCGTGGCTCTGAATTCCACAAAAAACTAGCATCCGCACATACATATAGTTGATCACCCAACGTTTCAAAGACACCTGGAGAGTACTCTTCTCTATACCCTCGAACAGCTTGGCATTGTTGACAGTATCGAAGGCCTTCGATAGGTCAAGAGCCACCATGACTGTTCGGTCGCACAACCTCTTCTGGTTCAGTCCTCTACTGATATGTGTGGATATGACGTCTAATGCTGTTGTAGTACTATGCATTTTCCGAAATAAATGTTGACGTTGGCACCCTTGCCAGGCTTCAGTAAAGGGACCACCCTGCCAACTTTCCATGCTTCTGGTACAAAATGGGTGGCTAAAGATAGGTTGAGGAAACTTGTTAAGTACTCAACTCCGGTTTCATCCACTTGCTTAAGCATTACCTTCGATATTCGGTGTAGGCCCAACGCTTTGGAAGATTTCGCGTTTCGGATGACATCTGCAACATCGCGCATCGTAAATTGTGCATCGGTAGGGCTCTTCTTATACAGCGTAGCACACTCCTCTTCGCCCTATCATTCTTGGGGTGCTCTATAAACTGTCGGTTAAAATAACACGCGCACCTCTTTGGGTCAGTTACTGTCACGCCGTTGAAAGTAACAGACGTTCAGTCATCCTTCTTTCCCGGATTCGAGAGTGATTTAACCGTTACCCACAATTTACTTAATCCTGTACCAATGTTGCATTGATTCTGGTGACCTAGCCACTTTTTCAGCTTATGTTCGCCTAATAACATGTTGACTTTAAGAGTAAGCTCTCTAAGCCTCGGGTCTTCATGGTTAGTACGACGAAGCTCATCACGCTCATTTGCTAGTCCAGCCGCCTCTGCTGGGAAATTTGGTCCTATTTCGGGTGGTCCGAGCCAGACCTAGTGCCACAATGGTGATATCTGGCGAGCTGTGGCAATCTCCTCTAATCCTCGTAGGAGCGCCTTCATTCACGGACGGGCCAAAGCTCATGATGAGCACTGAAGTCCCCTAACACCAGACGGTTATTGCCCTCAAAAAGCGAACTAATAGCGGATATATAACGCCGGGCACAGCTATTCATCGGCGGTATGTGCACATTAAGCAGTTCTTTCTCGGCAGCGCCACAGTCAAGCTAAAGCGAGATAGGTCTGTACTGGACAGACCGGTGTATTAGGAAAGCAAGTCCTCCTACTCCGCTTCTTGTGCGATCCTTCCGCAAAACGTTGTAACCATCACAACGTTGCAAGCTACAGTAGCGGTGAGCTTTGTTTCCTGGATCGCGGCGACAATGATGTTTTTCCGACTCATAAATTCCACAATTTCGCTGACTTTATTGCGAAGACCGTTGTAATTGAATTACAGGAATGATGCATTTCCGGACCGTTGAACAACAACTTGTGGTGCTAGATGCTGCGCTTGTTGTTGTTAGGAAGACTGCGGGGGCGTCTCGTATTCCAACGACGACCAAGTTAAAGACACACCGGGCGATGATCTGGCGCAGCAAGCAGCAACGTACCTGTCACTGTGATCCCTGGTACGACTAAGGCCAGAGCACCGATACTGACAGATGGTGGATGCGGATCTGGCAAACGGAACAAATCCATACTGGCCCGGGGTTCATTTCTATCTCGGCATAAACCAAAAGAGTTCGGAGCAGGCATTCCGAGATAAATATGTCGCTCCCACGGTGAAAAAAATACACGAACACAACCACATAAGAGGTGACGGTCCCTGGCCGGTGCAAAGAACCGGCCGCCGTGGAAATTTTTTTTAATTGGTGGTGGACTTCGACTTCCCAACCTTATATCTTATTTTATGTTCACTTGCTCTTGGAGAAAATGGTCGAATAAAATGTTGCCGAATTATAGTCTGTTTTAGTTGCACAGCTCACATTTCCTATAGCTTTACGGAATTATTCTTTAAGTTAAGGAGGAAACGCTTCTAACAGTTGAAGTGTATATCTCTTGCTCTCTTAAAGGGTTTAAATTTATGGTTATAGATTTTGTATAAAGCCAATTTTTTTTATCAACAAGATAACAGTGCGTATATTTCGTTACAGTTTAATCCACAAAACATATCATTCAGATTATGCTAGGTTAAAGGAATCGTAGCTCTAGTAGTATACAGTTTCTTCACTTGGAGGCCACACAATGGACCCGTGTTCATCTTAATAGAGTGCAGAAAAAGAATTATAGAAAATAAACGTTGAGGACAGAGATCAGATATTACAGAATTTTGAGCAAGATATTGAAGAATGAATGTATTAAGAAGAGGGAGTATTTGCCATGTTTTGTGGTGTGGAAATTCTTTCTCGTTGCGGTGATCTAAAATCCTTGATAAAGACAAGTTGGCTCAGTTTGGCAGATGGTTGTCTGAGATTGGATCGTGAGTTCATTCGTGAGCATGGGACAGCGACATATTAAGTGTACGATTGCCTCTGTTTCTTCTTCATCTTCGTGTAACCTGCAGTATTCAGAAATTTCATATTTCCCCCCTTTGCAAGACATTGACATTATTCTGCAGTGAACAGTAATTATTTCCAACCCTTAGGAAGAAAATATGTATTTATTTGCTTGATGAGGATTGAGCTTTCATATAGGTTCATCGTGCCATATAATTGCGTCATGAAATGGCACAAGAGTGACTTTACTGAATTATCGACATTCACATCGGTTGACTCCGATCTGCAACAAGACATTTCATCGCTATACAGAGCCCAAAATAAAGATAAGTTAACACGCAAATTTTTAATTTTTTCATAATTCAAACGACTTTTAATGGAATTTATCATTTTCTGTTATGAGTTGGGCATTCCCCATGATCTCAACATATGGATTGGATTTGTTGCTACACAACAAAAAATAGTCAAAATTTTTTCTTAGTTTGTGTGCGAAATAGTTGTAGGTTCATGATAATTTTTGGAGATATACACTTATAAATTTGAGAAAAACATTTTACAAATCGTTGTTTTTTTTTGTATCGTCAATGTCCCACGAGTAATTTATGTCAGTGGTTGTGGCCGATTTATTTTTAAACTGCAGATTTATTCAACACTTTAAAACTTTTTTCAAGAACACATTGTTAGCGGGGAAGAGGAGGTACACCTGTGGTTGTCAGAGGCAAAGATCATTTTAAGTGGCATAAAAGGAGTAGCAATTAAATAAAATATAATTTAAAACCAGTAAGGAAAGGATCAAAGTCGGGCGGGGCCGACTATATAATACCCTACACCACTGTGAATATGTAAAATATATATGGGAGCTAAATCCAAATCAGAACAGATTTTGATATAATTTTTCACATTTATTTGTAGACCAAATTCCAGCACATAGTCCAAATTTCATCAAAATTGGACATATATAGCGTGTTTCGTGCACCGAATGCCTTAAATCGGACGAAGATATATATGGGGGCTATATCCAAATCTGAACCGATTTTTACCAAAATAAATAGCGTTCGTCCTTTGGCCAAAAAAACTATGTTCCCCAATTTTAATGCGAATCGGACAATAAATGCGACCTGTACTTTGTTTACAAAAATACATGGACAGACGGACAGCTGGACAGACGGACATGCGTAAATCGACCCAGAAATTGATTCTATGTATATTCCTAAAAGGAACTATGGATCTATCTCGTTTCCTTTTGCATGTTACAAACTAATGCACAAAGAAATAATACCCCTTACCACAAGTGTTTGTCGCTTAGCCCCAATAAATATATTCTTTCTCATGATAGAATCTCTCAAATAAAACGCTTGCCGTTTAATTTACCACCATTTATAATTTAAATGAAAGCGTTTTATTTGAGAGATTCCATCATGAGAAAGAATATATTTATTGACGCAAAGCGACAAATTATTTCCTAATTTTAAATGCATTTCTAAATAAAACACTGAAACTTAATTTTTTTAAATTATATTTTATTTTTAACCTTTTAGTAAATACAATTTTTTGACCACTGAGAACTAAATTATAGTCAACTTAGCCAGAAAATTTAGATAAAAACTTTACCATTGGTGACTCCAAATGCCAAGTTACAGCCAATTCGGCCTCAAAATGAAGATAAAATCCTCATAATACTTGAAATCGGGTGGTACCGCTATAAGGGGGCTATACCAAAACCTGGACCTATGTTCACAATTTTTGTGGGGAAATGTCTGTATCATTGGAAATGCCAAATGACAGCTAATTCGGGCAACAATGAAGATAAAATCCCCAAAATACCTGAAATCGGGTGGTACCGCTATATGGGGGCTGTAGGAAAAATTGGGCATATATTCATGTATTGTCATCCAAATCTGAAAAGTGTGCAAAATTTCAGTTCGATTGGTCAACTGCAACTGCGTGGAAAATGAATTACAACAGTTGAAATGCAAGTTAAATAAAACGGCGTTAAAACACTGTAAAATGGACCAATCTTTGTTTTAATTTCTTATTCATGTATTGTCATCCAAATCTGAAAAGTGTGCAAAGTTTTTGTCCGATTGGTCAACTGCAAATGTGACAAAATTGAGTTACCAGATTTGAAATGCAATTTAAATAAAACACTGTAAAAATGGTAAAAATGGACCAATATTGGTTTTGATTTCATATTCATGTATTGTCATCCAAATCTGAAAAGTGTGCAAAGTTTTAGTCCGATTGGTCAACTGCGAATGTGTCAAAATTGAGTTACCAGATTTGAAATGCAATTTAAATAAAACAACGTTAAGCACTATAAAATGGACCAATATTGGTGTTGATTCCATATTCATGTATTGTCATCTAAATCTGAAAACTGTGCAAAGTTTCAGTTGGATTGGTCAACTGCAACTGTATTAAAAATCAGTTACCAGATTTGAATCGCTCATTATTCGCATTTAATCGCGTTAAACTATTTTTGCATCTCAAAACAACATTCACAGTGATCTTCCCGTATCGAAAATGTGATGCAAACAAACGTTAGTGAGCTCGATTCGACCTAGGAAGAATAAAAACTTGTCAAATAACAGCAATCGAACCTGAAGAAAAGCCGACGTATGTAGGTTTAGGTCAACATTTTTATGAAATATGGCTGGGAAATTGTTTGAGTAATAGAAAAAATGTATTCTTACAATTTTTCATGGTAATTCACACAATTTTTGTTAGAAATCTGTTGTTTTTCGTTCTTGGTCTCGTATGCTGCTTTACTTGACAATTTTTTTTCTTCCTAGATCGATTCGAGCTTACTATTGCTCCTAGGATGTTTGGTGGTCTATATCGGTCCACGTTTTGAAATAGCTCCCATAGAATGGTACCTCCCCAATTTCGGTATTTTGAAGGATGTGGCCTCAATATGGACATTTATGACTAGTTGATTTAAAGTTAGTTTAAGCTCACCATCAAACTTTTCTCCCACAAAAAAAAAAAAACTACAAACATACTTTTTTAAAAAAAATTATTTTTTTATTTATTGAATAACATGTAACAACTAAAACAAATGCAGAGGGTTCCACTTAAAAACGGAAACGACGAAGAACAGAGGCTGGAAGGTATGTAGCACTTGTGGCAGCAGGACTTGAAGCAGCCGGTGCAGGAGCAACTGGAGCTTGAGAGGCAAAATTCAAGGCAGGGGCAACACCACCATTGAATTGTTGGCTAGTACCACCCAATGCGTTATATTGTTCTTGAATGGCTTTTTGGGCATTGGCAGCATCTTCAGGGGTACGATATTTGACAAAATGAACTTCAGGTTTGTTATTAACGTTGTCATTGGCATTGTTCAATTTGTTGGCTAAATCAGAGAGATCAGCTTGTTTGTTGAGGACATAGATGGCGGTTTGTTCTTCACCAGCTTGTTTGGCCAAAGCCAAAGCAGCATCTTCCAAACCACTGGATTCGGGCCCCTTAATGAAGATAACACGCAGAGCTTGTTTTACAGCATTATCAAATTGGTTGGAGGCAGCAGGATCATTGAAGTCTTCATCATTAGCGGTGAAGGTATAGAATTCCTTTTCGAGTTCACCTTGTACAGGAGCAGTATTGGAAGCAGCACCCACAATACCCGATTGCTCATATTCGGCTCCAGAAGGAGCAAATGAGGGACCAGTTGCTATAGAACCAGCTTCAAAAGTGGGGAAAGCATTAGAGGCAGAACCAATATTTCCATTACCAGCCTGATAATTATAACCCGATTGAGCACAGGCGGCTGCTACCAAACACAATACAATAAAAGCACGCATTTTCTTTTACTCTTTTTATGTTATGCTATGTTATTCTATAATATAAATTGAAAGTAGAATGATTTTTATTCTATAAACATTTTACTTTTATACTAATGCAGTGAATTTGTTACTGAATTTTTGAAGCGATAACTGTTAAAAATTTGTCTTTCGCAAGTAATAAAATATTCATGATTAGTAATTCTTGCATTAATATCGGATATAATTTGCGATTGGTATACATATTTAGTTTGAAATATTAGATGCTCTTTATTATGTACATTTGCATATTTATGAATATACTAGACAGTGCCCGCTACTTCGATAGCGTCATGTTTACATTTATAAATCAAGAGAATATTATGTTATTTGAGAACAAAAACGACTCAATTGACCATACTTTATTACATACTTTATTTAGTTCCACCCCACAGTGGTCGAAATCACTGATCTAGCGGCGCGAAATTAGTAACTTGGAAACGAATGGAGATATCTTTCTGAAATTTTTGAACAAACTCAGTCTGTGTCAGTGGGTAATAATGCACTAAATATGAAACAACATCGACTAATATTTTTATATAGCCCCCATATAACGGTACCTCCTGATATTCGGTATTTTAATACTCTACGCATTCAAATTAATTCGTGTATTATCCCCATCCTTAATGCACAAAATCAAAGGGACTTTAAACTGAATTTAGGTATTTCAATATGGCAATGCTGTAAAAGAGAGCCCATATTCATGTAGGAGAGAGAGCATATTCATGACACTATTTGCATTGCAAACAACAACAAAACAGTTGTTTACCAGCAAACAGCTGTTTCGTAAATGCCGTAACTGTCGTCTGCCAGGTTAAAATTAAATGCACATATTAATGCAAATTAACGTTGCCGTCTGTCTAGGGCAGTGTCGCCCATAATATTTCCATCAATACTAAATCATGTGTGTATGCATGGGTGAAAAAAACAACAAGCACATGATATTCATCGTTTGTTTATGTACACGTACACTGTACGTGAGAGGGAGAAGCAAATGCAAAAAGAACTCAGTGGGCGCCCTCACTATACAAAGAAGCAAAGAAGCGCGTCCCTGGTCTAGGGTATACGACTTAAAGCCACCCTTTTCTTCCAAACAAGTTGTAATTTGGTACTTAGGGCTTCCAGCGATCACTAAACCTTTCCACCAAAAATTGTGGACATAGATCCACGTTTGGGTATAGGCCCCTTTTAAGGTACCTCCCGATTTTCAGTATTTTGGGGTTTAAAGCTACATTCTCCGGCCAATTTAATTTGGTATTTGGGGTTCCCATGGGACACAAACATTCTCCACCAAAAATTGTGGACATAGGTCTACGTTTTGATATTGACCCCATATAACGGTACACAATTGTACGTGCTTAGAAAAAAATTTGCAAAAAAATGACAACAACATTCAGACAATTTGAGATATAAAATGAAGCCTATGGCATGAAGGTCGGAGCTATAATATTCATGTGATTTGCAAAACTGCGAAGAAAATATGAGGAAAAAAGCAAGTAAGAGAGGGCTATAGTCGGACGGGGCCGACCATGTGATACCCTACACCACTTCCTCGGGGTACTAGTTTTCCATTGAATTAATTTGATATGATTGCGACATATTTTTGCCGTCTGGTCATACATACATAAGTTTATATACACGATAACATACCAGAGATACAGCACATATATACACCGTTATTACTGAAAACGTGCGGTTTTATTTTTGGCTATATATACATACATGTTTTTTTTTCAAAAATTAACATTTGTACAATGAGAGAAATATCAAAAGACAGTTTTTGCTGATTTTTATCCAATCATCCAATGAAAACACGACAATTTTTTTAAATATTACATTACCTTTGATCAAAGGTAGCATAAAAATTTGAATACTAGTATATCATTGCAATTTGCATCAATTCAAATTGTGGGAATTTCGCTCGACATTTTGTAGCATAGCAACTAAATGTAGGTCGTTACAAGCAAACCAAAACAATAAAGAACTCCATTTATATGTTAGACAGTGCTTCCGTTATCTAGCCGCTACATTGATATAATTTGCATAAGGAGAGAGGTCACGAGTTGATTTTCTAGTTTCGTTTTCGTAATTTGTCTGAATATGTTCCCCAGAAATTAAAATGTGGAGCGAAAATTAAATTTTTATATCTTTCCCATTAAAGTTTTGGTTAATTTTACCCGCTAAATAGTATCCGATCGTTATCCAAAATTTTTGGCATCTTCCTTGACCGAAACTCTTAACTCGTGCATAAATTTGTAGGTATTGAACTATAACTGCGACATTTAGCGTGAATGTAATTACACTGCACACAATTAAAACTGTGGGATCCTTGTATATAATAGGGTGTAACTCTGTTATCTGACCGTGGACATCAACATAATTGACATTAATAGAAGGTTTAAAAGATCGTCTTCCAAATACCTTGTCGTTTGGTTCATTTAACCCGGTAAATATTATCTGATCATCATGTTAAATTGCAAGCTTCTTCTTCGTCGTAAACCCAAACCTTACTTAACCCTTTGAACCCCGAATTTTTTCCGTAGGGATAAAAATATGTTTCATATTTATTTACTTATATTTATAGTAGTCGCAAAAATAAGTCCTTTATGCAAAAAATTCTTATCAATTCCTTGCGGTTAGGGAGGTACCAAATGTTGCCTGTGGACAACATCGGGCCCTAGCGGTTATAAAAATAAACAAAGTTTGTTTCTTAAGTCTTTTTATTATGTTATATTTTTAATTATTCATGATGTGAAAAAACATAATCTGTTGAGTTTGTTTAATTGTAGAAGAAAATTTGTGGAAAATTGGTCTATATTTATCACAGATTAGCCAATTTTTACGTATGTATATGGTAGTGTTCATATAACCTGAAATGCTCATATTGAGATTTTTCAGAGTAGAAGCGTTTGAAAAATATTTTCTATTTTGTATGCAGACTCTAAACCTGATAATATTGACCTTCACCCAATACATAAAATTTTCATCATCGATATTTGAACAGATATTCGCTTGATATCATACAAATTCCTAACATGTAATATGTACATTCACCAAAAACTGTGTCAATCTCCTCTTGATTCAAGTCCAATCTTCGAATAACAATATAAATACAACATTTTTCACAACCCCGAATGTCCCAATTACCCTTTGTATTTCATTAAATACCACTAACCAGCATTTTCGACTCCCACTAATGTAACCAATTTATTACCACAATGGCCCAACGTTGCCCACGGGCAACTTCCAAATTTCAAAAATTTGTAACTACTAATTGGAACTGTAAATTGTATGTGTGTTTTTTTATTTTGTTAGATCAACATCTCAAGAAGATTTTTCAAAAAATGTTGGCTGCAATTATTCAATTCTTTTGACATTTAACGGCATTTTATAAAATCCCTAAAATATTTCATTTCCAAATTTGTACTCGACTACTTATACTTAAACAAGCATAACTTCGCCAATCTAGCTATTTATTTAAAAGTAATTTCTATTTTTTTATTCTTCTGAAATTAATCTACCGACACCCACTTTGTATTTATAAATATCTCAAACGGTGTGCCCCAAAGGATTAATAGTTCGCGCCGATCAGACTATTATTGCAAATTTGTAGCATGGGAGGAATATATGGTTCTCTACACAAAACCCAGTAGGCCCGTTATGTTGCAGACACATTATTTGCATTTTACATCAGGGGACAGGTCAGTAGTTCAAACATACAATTTTGATATTTTTCATACCAAAGCAGGGACGTACGCAGGATTTCATTTCGGGGAGGGCCCAACTTGTCCAAAAATCATGAAAACTAAAAATGTTATGTATCGTTACGTAAAGCTATTTTAAAGGGTTTTTTGATGATTTTATGCACGAGGGGCACTAAAAACCTTCTGGTCTAGGCAACACGCAGTGTCGCCAAAAGTCATTTGACATTTTTTTGGAAAGTTTTTAAGTGTTTAGCCTAAGCATACTCAGGACAGTTTGACATACGACCATGTGTTGTGTTGTTGTGGCTATTAGCATACGTTTTAAAAATATCGTCACTAATATGGATTTTGGAAACTTCCAAGCAAAAAGTGCGAATATGTCGAATAGATATATACTGTGTTTAGAGGATATAAACAGTTTGACCTGAACATAACGCCGTTTCTTCTTTAAAGTGCACACTACTAATTTCCGTGCCATTAAAAAAGTTTTGCATTATTGTAAGAAAATAATATTCGTTACTTGCAAAAAAACACCAAAGCTTTACTATGTATTTTACCAGAAGTGATAGAGTCAATGAAAGCCAACTAAGCTATATCCTGAAAAAAAATAGGTTCAGTCGAAAAACTCCGTTTGATACATCAATGGTTTCCAACAACCAATAACTTCTGTCGGACAGCGGAGGCAAAGTTATGAAAATTAGCAGTCGGGTTTGCCTACATATATAGGCATATAGAATACGGACTACATAGCCAATTTTTGTTCTGTAAATTGTAAAGCCAGGAAGTTTCCGAATTTTGTCTCCATTTTTGGACGTATAAATTTTCCGACATTTCTTCGAAATATTTGGGGTGTACAACTTCTCGATTATTGGCGTTACCCAGCAAAATTTATTTGAAGTTGTTCTATGTGAAGTAAAGATTGAGTAGCTTTTTTAGAAGCAGTCTACGCAGAGTCATGAAAAATGCATTCCGTTCTTCACATTTTGACAATGACCGATTTGAATCCATTTCATAAAATTTTCACATTTTAGCAATGTTTAGATTTATAATAACTTTTTGCAAAGAAAATTTTCAAGAACACACGAATCAATTTATTTCATGGTATTTTAATTATTCAGCAAAATGTTTGTATCCAAAAAGATAATCATAGGTGCAAGAAATATCAGACTGTATATTTGTTTGTAGCCAAAATAGTTAAATCATGAGTGCAAGTAACTATGTCTTTTTAAGTGAAAGAAGTCATGATTTTTACAAGGGCATGGTGCAGCTAGGATGCAATCAATTTTAGATGTTTATGACCTATTTTGCATGAATCTATGCAAGAAGCGTTTTAAGATGTTTTTGTATATTTTTAAGTAATAAAAGCTAACTTTCTAGAATAAAATCATTCGATTTTTATTTGCACTCAGTCGCTTTTTAAAATGATTTATTTGAGATATTCTATTGTTTTATATTCATTATATTTCAATTTCATTAAGACTATCGAACTATTATCAAACAACTGTTTTTTCAAACAAAAATGTTCTACAAAAACATGAGTTTGTTAGTAATTTGAAAGAAATTGGAGAAAGAGGCCATAAATATTAATTAGAAGTTACCACAACTCTTTTAAATACTCTTTTCCAAATGGCCCTAAGGTCTCAAATCAATGAAAAATCCGCGCTTAATAGATTTTAACTTCTCCCATATCCTCAAAATGCATGATTGCGAAACAATTTTTAAATTAATCGAAAAATCAATTCAAAATACATTCCCTGAAATGTATATATATCCACTACAAAGAACTAATGCAAAATGTGTGCTTAAGAAGCAAATTAGACAGTATCCTCTCTGCACCATGCCCTTGTAAAAATCAAGACTTCTTTCACGTAAAAAGATGTAGTCCGAAATCACTTGCACTCATGATTCAACTACTTCTTTGGCTACAAACATTTTCCTGGGTATGATCAAAAATGTGACTTCGATGAAAGCGCAAAAGTTTTGCACTTTTGTACAGACGATACCTGAAAGGATAGACTGATATAGTCCATTTTGGAAGTGGAGCTAATTTTGGAAGTCAAACTAGTTGGTCGGCGTAAGATTTAGAGCTTTTGGACCAATCCTGTTATAACCATTGACTCACCCACGAAAAATACAATATCGCTGTAAACAAGACCTCAAGTGAATCGATCTATATTCGAACCTACTGTAGGTCTCGAAAAAATCGAATTGGACTTTCCTCAAGATTTTAGAGAAATATTTTGAAGTCTGGCACGGGAAGTGTCCAAAATATTGCGAGATCCAAATTTTGGACAAAATCTGTAGATCTGTTCGAGAGTTATAATGGTTTGGGAAATTGCAGTCATGACATTGTTTTATAAGGAGACAATACAGTCAGTGAATTGCCCAATTTGAATTTCTATATCTCAAAAACAGTTTTCACTGCTAAAATATTTTTTAGTTCCGTTTGGATAGGGCTTATGGTTTTCCTGCAAGACGGTCAAAACCTGAAATACCCTAAAAATACGTTTTTTTTATTTTAGTCATCTATGAACCCAGGTGTAAACTTCATTCGTTTAAAGTTGTTTCAAGAGCACCGTGATATACAATACAAATAACATCAGATTTTAATACAATACCAAATAACCAAAGTTTGAGCATTAATTTCGTTTAATTTAAGCTACATTAATTTAAGCTACAAATGCTGATAGAATAAATTCAGATGTGCATGCTATTTATAGCAGATCTTATGTGTGTTCACCACGTAAAACCCTTGATATGTCGTACATATTGTCCAATAGACACTTCATTTTATGTACTTCTAATCCGCACGATAATGAATTTGTAATCCTTTTGAATACGAATTCCAAAACACAGGCATGGCATAAGGAAGGAATTCAGTTTTACTAGAAGTTTCTCTCAAAGAGCGTATTCAAACAAAAAATTTTAAATATTTCTTCAGACAGCTTGTTGATAAAGTACATTTTCAGTACAGAACCTTCAGAACAATATCAGTTTTCATCTGAAATTTCAAAAAAAAAAAAAAATTTCTAGAGAAAAAATCGTAATAATTTTTTAAAGTAGCTCAAAAAATTTTGTCGGACCAAACCATTTCGGGGGGGGCCCGGGCCCCCCGTGCCCCCCCCCCCCCTGCGTACGTCCCTGTACCAAAGTAATGGTCAATTTCACGCGCTAAATAATATCAAATCATTATCCAAAATTGCAAGCATCTTCTTCGACTTAAACTCTTACCGAGTGCAAACTTTCGTGACTATTGAGCTATAATTGCGACGTTTAGCGCGTAACTCTGTCTTGTAATCATGTACACCAAGACAATTGTCATCAATAGAAAGGTCAAGAGTTCCTATTCCAAACATAGCTTACTTGCCCGGAATGTGTCTTCCAGGATTAAAGATATAAACTGTACATAAAATTTTTCACAATTTTCATACAAAAGTTTTGGTCTATTTAACCCTCTTAATCTTATCTGATCATCATTTCCTATTGAAAACTTCTTGTAAGAATCGGTTAGAAATGTTGTTTTTGGTAAATTTTACCCTCTAAATGTTTCACGATCACCGCCAATAACATACATAGGTGTCTATTCTGGTCTGACACATACAAAACGCGCTTTAATACGCGATGTTTTCAAAAACGTTTTTGGCAAATTTTCGAAATTTGAGTGGTGTCATATCCGCCGATCTAGTTGACCTATTGGGACGCGCCAGAACGCAAAAAAAAATTATTTTACGCGGGTTTCCCTGCAATTGAATTACAGTTGTAAATTTTGAACCAAAAAAACGGGCTTTTAGAAAATTTTTCGCACAAAAATGTTGGCTCTGAGCGCAGAGTGCTGCTATCCTATGAAGACTACACGCTCGATTTATACATTAAAAATTCGAAATCGCGAATACTACAGTAACATAATAAGCTTTAGGACAAATCTAGTTGCGTGTCCGGATTACTGCAAAATTTCAAAAACCACCTGTTTTTTTTGCTTCAAATTGTCAGCATCCTTTTGACGCAGTTACAGTGAAAATTCCAAAAATTTAAATATTCCGCAACTTAATGTCTGAAGTGTATTCTTTAACTTTCTCTTTGATTAATAAGCTCATCATTGCGTTCTTAAGCCAATAATTGGACAGTAACAAACAAAAGCGTGTTTGCTTCAACATATTTTTTCTTATTTTTTAACCTTAAAGTGGCCACAGTTTCCGCGCAAATAATTATTTAAATAAGCCCTCGGTGAATTGGGCTGAAACAGTTCATTTTATCTAAATGTGTTTTTATACCCTCAGCATTTATGCTAACAAGGGTATATGAAGAAAAGACAAAATTTTTTAGTTTTCCATAAAAAAAAAATTAAAAATTTTTTTTTAAGCTACATGAAAGATTTTTGGTACATAGATTGGGGGAAAAAATCCCATTCTTAAATCTGTTCGAGATACTAATTTTGGTTAATGCGCGCAAAAGTTATGGCGGTTTCAATTCTGATAAAAAGAAAAAAATCTTTAAAAGACTCTAATCATTATATTGAGAAACTCTCTTAATGAGGGGCTCCCTACGTAATATATGATTACTGAGGCCCCATAACATTAGTGAAAAAGTTTTAAGTTTTCGCGGAAATTGAGAAAGAGTTTAAAAAATTGGTACTTTGCAACTTGTTTTAATAAAATTCAACCTGTTTATGCATCTGAAAAATATATAAAAAATATGTACGTAATCTATACATCGCGAAGATTCAAATGAAACCAAAACTATACAAATCCGTTTAGTGGTTTTCATATTATAGCAAAAACAAAAATATATTGAGGAAATTTATAAAATTTTTGTAAGAGAAAATATTTATTAAAATTTATTTTGTGAGTTAGTTGAAAAAAATGTTGGAAAAATAGATCGAAGTTATTCTTCTATTTTAGTTTAATTTCACGCAAAAAATCTAATTTTTTATTCTAATCACTTCTCGAATACACACTAACATCTAGCGGAAGATATGGGTATCGTTTAAATAAATGTTGGGTTCCTTTTAATAGGGTATGCTCTTGAAATAAAACTGTATCGGGTAATGTTCATTTTGAAATGCGTGTAAATGCGCGAAATCCTCAAAACCACTTGATGCGCATGCGGTTTACCAACGCAGCGAATTCTTCTCTTTTAATTTGTACACATTTGCTAGGATTTACTTTGGCCGCTAAGATGTAGCATCGTCTGCAGTTTAGTGTGCAACAAACTGTATAACGCTTATAATTTGCACAAAGTGCATACACTTTTTATGCGCATCCGATTTCACTATCAACCGTGAAAAAATACATCGATCTGAACATATTTCAATAAAATCCATCAAGAGCCGTGGATGTAGCATCACACAGTATTTTTTGGATAAATCGGATACAGCTCCCATGCCACTAAATTTTTCAAACCGCTGTTTTCGCACAAACGCGAGTGATGATTCACTTTCTTCATTGAAATGGAAACGATCCACATAAAACGCGAATTAGTCAGCGATATTTTGAAAAACATTTTTCGCAAATTTTTCAATTTTTGCAGTAGCCATTTCCGCCGTTCTAGTAGTTGGATTTTTACGATCTGTGATTCATATGATCCGGATCGTCGAAAAACTAAAATATCGCGGGGTACCAGCACTCTCAAAACGATAATGTAAATACTGTACCCAAAAAATAGGGTTTTTAGAAAAAATATCGCACTAAATTTTGGCCTTTGGCAGTAGATTACTCTGCTGCTGTGTGGGCTACATACTCAATATACATATCAGATTATGCGAAATCGCGAGTTCTTTAATCCTATAATTGGTTTTTCGAAATATCCGAATGCGCGTCCCAGTTACATAAAAAATACAAATAACACCTGAAATCCGGCTTCAAAATGTCAGCATCCATAAAAGGTGGATGCAGTGGAAATTTTGGAAAGTGATACATTAGAAGTGTAATCTTCATTTTGTATTCTCCTACTTTTACTTTGGACAGATGTCCGTCATTTGAATGGTTTAATCAGAAATCGTATAGCAATGTTAAAAACCTGTTTAGCTTCAACGTGTTTTTACCTATGTTTTTTCCTTTACGCGGTCGTAACTACCACGTAAATTAATTTTTTTTGCTAAATTTTTGAGCTTTGTACAAAAACATCTAAATTAATCCAGCAATAGTCATAGTTACTGGTAAACTACAATAGTTCGCGTATTATAATAGTGCAAACCTTGGCTTCATGGAAACTAAAAAATTTTGACTTTTCCTCATATACACTTTCATACGGGCAAAATGTGCCTCATCGAAATAAGTATGTTTGGACGAAATGTGATTCAGACAATTTGGAGTTGATTTAGCCATGCCCGTCCGTCTGTCTGTCTGGCTGGCTGGAGCGCACGATAACTCTCGAACGGATCAACCGGTTCGGTCCAAAATTTGGCTTTCGTAATATTTTGTCCAAACTTAGTTTAAGTTCGAAGATGGGTTATATCGGTCCACTCCTTCCAGTACCTCCCCCACAAAAGTTCGAAAATGTTCGGAAAATTTGTGCGCACGATAACTCTTGAAGAACGTAACTGATTTGGTCCATACTTTGTACATCGTGAAATTTCTACCAAACTTAGATGATGTTCCAATATGTACTCAGTCGGTCCACTCCTTCGCGTACCTCCCACACAAAATTTCTGAAAAGTTCAGTTTAGGACCTACTCTCGAATCGCTTCAATTGTTGTTGTAACAACTTGTATTCACTGCCCCCCATACGACGGTACAAGTTTCATCTGGGGCAAGTCCATACTTCCTGAGAAAATAGCCTGAAAGTTGCAAATAAACCCTATGACACCGTGTTTACTGGTTGGAGCGCAAGATAGCTCTCGAACGGATCTGACGATTCGGTCCAAATGTGGCCTTCGTAATATTTTGTGCAAACTTAATTTAAGTTCGAAGATAAACCATATCGGTCCACTCCTTCAGGTACCTTCCCCACAAAAGTTCCAAAGTGTTCGGAAAAAATGTGCGGGCGATAACTCTTGAAAGGACCGATTTGGTACACATCCTTATATATCTAAAAGATATAGATCAGGTTCGAATACGGACTATATTTTTTTCCACACCTTCGGGTACCTCCCACAGAAAATGTTGGATTAATTCACTTTAAGACCTGCTCCCGAATCACTTCGATTTTTGTTGAAGCAACTTGCATTCGCTACCCCAATTACGACAATAAAAGTTTTTTTCAGGGGCAAGTCCATACTTCTTGAGAAAAAAACCCAAAAGGTGTCCAAACTTAGTTTCAGTTCGAAGATTGGCAACAACTTCCTGTACTTCCCTCCAATATTAAAAAATGTCATTAAAATGGTGTGCCTTGAACAGGGCATTGGTTCAAACGTTGGATTTCATAATATTTCACGAAAGTTCAACAATTGTGTCGATCTCTCCGTAGATGAATGTTTCAATTCACATAGGCTGATGGTATTTTCTGTCGGCAAAGCCAACTGATACTTTTCTACTTGTCGGCGTTGAAAAACAACAGTTCCCGCTTTATAATACTTCAAACGAAATATGTAATTGCCCATTTATTTTGTAAAGACCAATAGTTTTAGAAGTTCGTTTCAGAAAATTTGGAGTCGATTTAGCCAGTTCCGGTCATCTGTCTGGGTGGGGCGCGCGTTAACTCTGCGAACCAAATGTACTTCGTTTTGCCCAAACTTAGTTGAAGTTCGAAGGTGGCCTATATGGGACCACACCTTCGGGTACTTTCCTCACAAATGTTCAAAAATTTGTCTGTAAAATGTGTGAACGATAACTCTCGAAGAGGGCAACCGATTTGGTCGAAACTTGGCACATCGAATTATTCCTTCCAGATATAATTCTGCTTCGAATATGGGAGAATTCGGAAAAGGTCAAGTCTAACAGCTCTTCTCGGGCCGTTTAGAATTTTTTCAGCAGGTTTTCCTTGCGGAGATAATGGCCTAAAGACTCCAATAATCCCTGACGACACCGACTAAGATGACAAATGCGCAAGATATTTTCGTATAGCATTCCTGATTGGTCCAAACTTTGCACATCAATTTGGGAATATGGGAAATGTGCAGCTTGAGAACTCGTCTCGGAACTATTTGAAATTTGAAACGCTGAAAGTTTAACTAGAGCTTAAGCGAACTCTTAATTTTTTTAAAAATGTCTTCCTAACTTATTTAACGTAATTCAATTTTCCGAGTTCTCTATGAATCAGTAATTTTCGCTGTAAAATTTGTTGGTATATCCAAGGCCTACACAATGTCGGCCATTTAGAATTCTTTTAACAATTTTTGACAACAAACATAATAGATTTTAAAGGCCCCACTCATTTATCAGTCTGTGCCGTCAGTCCGATAAACCCTTTCTGTATGTGTGACTGACAAGTGTGTAGCACGAACCATCAGTCAAGTCTAAAAATCTTGAATTTCTCCTCCAAAAATGAATGAATTCTACGTTTTTTGTGTTCCAACACCAACATTATTTTCTGTTTTTCAAAATTATTTATTGACAATTTGAAAATAAACACAATTCACCCAGACTGATGGGGGTTCATTTTGAAATCAAAACTATTTTGATTTTCATCAGTCTTGAAAAAGTCACACATACATTCTCAAAATTTCAAAAATTTACACATACTACCCATGGCAGAATTACCAATGTAGTGGTATCACACCACCTGATCGAATATGAAATGTCAAATCCCTTTATAAAAAAATTATTTTTGTTGTAATTTCCCCAACAACATAAAGAAAATTTTGACATTTCATATTCAAAATTTTACGATACCACTACCTGGGAAATTGTGCCATGATACTACCATAAATGCTGGCAGTCAGACTGACTAATGAGTGGGGGCCTTTACATTAATGTGATTTGAGTTTCTTTGTATTTTAAATCATAATAATATTTTTGACAACAAACATAACAATCAGGTGGGCTTAGTGTCCAACTGTATAGACTGTGGGTATATCAGTAAAAATGTCTAATATTGTCTTTTCCATTTCAAAAATAACAAAATAACATCAATGATTTTTGGTATATAGATTAAGAAAAAAAAATCGTCATTCCAAATCTGCCTTTGTAACTAACTTGGATCGTTGCGCGCAAAAGATATGACCTTCCAATTTGAATATTAGAAAAAAATCTAAAAAATCGCGGCTTGATATAAAACGCTGTTATATGTTTTCACCATGTTGCTTAAAAACAGCAAGCCTTATCGAAATGGGACTAGATAAAATGTTATAGCTACGAAAATTCTCAACGAGATTGACATTTATGATTAGTTCATTTAACGTTAGTTCAGGCGTGATAGTTCTCTTCCATAAAAAATACAAATATAATATTTTTGTTATTTATTGAATAACACTTAACAACTAAAACAAATGCAGATTCAGTCTATCAGTGGGTTTCACTTACAAACGGAAACGACGAAGAACAGAGGCTGGAAGGTATGTAGCACTTGTGGCAGCAGGACTTGAAGCTGCTGGTGCAGGAGCAACTAGAGCTTGAGAAGCAAAATTCAAGGCAGGGGCAACACCACCATTGAATTGTTGGCTAGTACCACCCAATGCGTTATATTGTTCTTGAATGGCTTTTTGGGCATTGGCAGCATCTTCAGGGGTACGATATTTGACAAAATGAACTTCAGGTTTGTTATTGGCGTTGTCATTGGCATTGTTCAATTTGTTGGCTAAATCGGAGAGATCAGCTTGTTTGTTGAGGACATAGATGGCGGTTTGTTGTTCACCAGCTTGTTTGGCCAAAGCCAAAGCAGCATCTTCCAAACCAGTGTTTTCCGGGCCCTTGATGAAGATAACACGTAGAGCTTGTTTAACAGCATTATCGAATTGATTGGAAGCAGCAGGATCATTGAAGTCTTCATCATTAGCGGTGAAGGTATAGAATTCCTTTTCGAGTTCACCTTGTACAGGAGCGGTATTGGAAGCAGCACCCACAATACCCGATTGTTCATATTCAGCTCCAGAAGGAGCAAATGATGGACCAGTTGCTACAGAACCAGCTTCAAAAGTGGGGACAGCATTAGAGGCAGTACCAATATTACCAATACCAGCTTGATAATTATAACCCGATTGAGCACAGGCGGCTGCTATCAAACACAATACAATAAAGGCACGCATGTTTTTGTCTTCTTGTTATATGTATGTTATGTTATTCTATACTTAGAATTGAAAGCAGAATGATTTTTATTCTATAAATATTTTACTTTTATACTAATGTGAATTTGGCGCTGAATTAAAACGGCATACATATGTATGTTGAGATAATACGAAACTAATAAAGTATTCATGATTTATATTTTTCGCATAAAATCTGGACATAATGAAGATTTGTTTGAAATATTATTTGCTTTTATTTTCATGTTTGAATAACCCAGCATACCATTGCTATCGAAAACGATATCGTTTTCCAATGTTTCTCGATAGGTTTGCGGATAATTTGTTCGAGAACGACACACGAGAATGAATTGAAAACTATTCATTCGTCGCTCAGTTTGTGGCAGGAAAACCTTCGATTTCGAATATCGGCAATAATATTATTAGCGAATGAATGACGACAGTTTCTACGATAGTGGCAAAAAACATTTTTTGTGGAGTTTATTGAGGTTTCTTTTATGTACCTTATCCGTATTTATTTCTTTGTTATGTCCGCGACTCGATATGTAACTGCAAAAAAAAAATTTCAAAGAAAAATGTTTCTCGAAAAAGTTTATCTTGTGAAGAAAAAACATTCACCAAATTTTCGAAAGTCGAACATTCGAATAATATCAGCAACTGGTTTGGGGGTATTCGAATGTTCGGCACAACTTTCGAAAACGACTATCACTGTCGAATGTATGGCAAATGTTTTTCGCGTGTACACAAGCACGTTGTTCTTTTGTTCGCCAAAAGTCCGAAAACGATATAATTTTCGAACATTTGGTGAATGTTTTTTCTTCACAAGAAAAATTGTTTCGAGAAACATTTTTTACTTTGAAGTTTTTTTTGTTTCAAAAAATAATTTTATTTTGTTTGTAAAAAATTCCCATTTGATTTTTTTCAAATAATTTCAATATAAATGCTATGTATAATATAAACAATAAGTGTTGATAAAGACAACATATGGGTAGGTTGCCAAACACGAGACAACAATGTTTATCAACAGTTACATATCGAGTCGCGAACATAACAAAGAAATAAAAACGGAAAAGGTACATAACAGAAACATCAATAAACTCCACAAAGATTATTTTTCGCCACTATCGTAGAAACTGTCGTCATTCATTCGCTAATAATATTATTGACGATATTCGAAATTGAAGGTTTTCCTGCCACAAACTGAGCGACGAATGAATAGTTTTCAATTCATTCTCGTGTGTCGTTCTCGAACAAATTATCCGCAAACCTATCGAGAAACATTGGAAAACCATATCGTTTTCGATAGCAATGGTATGCTCGGTAATATCAGCAACTGGTATGGGGGGAATCTTAAATAAAATTTTGTTCTTTTACCGCTTTCATTTTGGATTTAATTCAATACATATTTTCACAGAATCAATAATTTAGGGCTTATTGTACATTGAAGATGTTACGTTATATATTTCCACGACTAGGTCTATGTTCCACGAAATAATTTGTCCATTGTAGTGCGACTGTAGACCTGGAAAATCCTAGATAGACCGGATGATTAATTTTAGCAATATCATAGAAAAATAGATCGACACATATCAAAAATTTGTGGGATATGTTCGAACAAACAGACACACATAGAAAATAGTGCAATACGAGGGCGGTTCGGAAACTTCTTAGTCTATCAATGAAAGAGAATAGTTAGTTTTTCGAAAATATTTCTATTTTTCAATATAATCTCCTGAAACTTCAATACACTTAGTCCAACGCTTTTCTAGCAATTCTATCCCTTGATTAAAATAGTTTTCCTCAAGGTCTTCAAAATAGTGGTTTACAACTGTAATTGCATCTTCATTTGAGGTAAAACGCTTGGCAGCAAGGAATTTTTTTTAGATTTGGGAACAAGTAAAAATCACTGGGAGCTAAATCAGGAGAATAAGGTGGGTGGTCAAGCAACTCGTACTTTAATTCGTTGATTTTAGCCATTGTTAAAACACTCTTGTGCGCTGGTGCGTTGTCTTGATGAAAAATTATTTTTTTGTGTTGTAAGCCAGGACGTTTTTCTCGAATTTGTACATTTAATTGATCCAAAAGTTTGCAATAGTACTCTGAATTTATTGTTTTACCCTTTTGCAGATAGTCAATCAATAAAATACCTTTGAAGTCCCAAAAAACCGTTGCCATAACCTTACCAGCCGATTGAATTGTTTTTGCCTTCTTACTGGCACTTCCTCCAGCTTCAGTCCATTGTTTGGATTGTTCTTTTGTCTCTGGAGTACAGTGGTGGATCCATGTCTCATCAACAGTTATGAAACGACGCTTAAAATCCATTTTATTTCGCTTAAAACGATCCAAACAAGCTTGAGAAATGTTCATTCTTATGCGTTTTTGATCGACTGTTAACAAATGCGGCACCCATCTTGCAGAAAGCTTTTTCATCTGTAGTTCTTCATGCAAAATTAAATGGACTCGATCATTTGAGATGCCCATGATATTAGCAATTTCACGCACTTTTATTCGTCGATCATTTAATACCATATCATGCACTTTGGCTACAATTTCTGTTGTTGTTGCTGTATGTGGATGTCCACTTCGTGGTTCACCTTAAATGCTTGTACGACCACGTTTAAATTCAGCAACCCAATTTTTTACTGTTGCATATGAAGGAGCACTTTCACCTAACATATTCACCATATCATTATGAATTTCTTGTCCCGATAAACTTTTTTTATGTAAATATTTAATGAAAGCACGCATTTCTAATTTTTCCATTGTAAAAAAATTGCGGATGCGTCTTTTTTGAACACCTGTTTCCATATGAAGGAGTTGCCAGATCGAAACAAAATTTAACATGTGTTCATAACAGAGATGGAAGTTTCCAAAACACTTAACTTTTTTCTGTTTATACCGCGCTTTTTGTGCTAGACTAAGAAGTTTCCGAACTGCCCTCGTACGATAATGTCTGCATGTCCAATAATCTACTTTAAAAACTCTCTTTTGTAACATAAACCAGTAAAGAAAGGATCAAAGTCGGACTGGGTCATATGATACCCTACACCACCATGATTATACCCTCAGCATTTATGCTAACGAGGGTATATACACTTTCATACGGGCAAAATGTGGCTCATCGAAATAATGGTTTCAGACCCCATGTGTGTTTAGACGAAATCCGTTTCAGACAATTTGGAGTTGATTTAGCCTTATCCGTCCCTCTGCTTTCCTGGCTGGCTGGAGCGCACGATTACTCTCGAACGGATCAACCAATTCGTTCCAAAATTTGGCTTTCGTAATATTTTGTCCAAACTTAGTTTAAGTTCGAAGATGGGTTATATCAGTCCACTCCTTCCGGTACCTCCCCCACAAAAGTTGAAAAATGTTCGGAAAATTTGTGCGCACGATAACTCTTGATGGGAGCAACCGATTAGGTCCATACTTTGCACATCGTGAACTTTCTACCAGACTCAGATGAGGTTCCAATATGGACTCACACACAATTTCGGAAAAGTTCAGTTTAGGACCTGCTCTCGAATCGCTCATCCGGCGGTACAAGTTTCATCAGGGGCAAGTCTATTCTTTCTGAGAAAATAGCCTGAAAGCTGTAAAAATCGGCTATGGCACCATGTGGAGTAGATGGAGCGCACTATAACTCTCAAACAGTAAAATCGATTCGGTCCAAAATTTGGTTGTCGTAACAATTTGCGCAAATTAAAACAGGTTCTAAAATAGGACATTTCGGCCCACTTCTTCGAGAACCTCCCCCACAAAAGTTCAAAACTTTTCAGGTAAAGTGGTGCGCATGATAACTCTCGAAGGCAGTAACCGATTTCATCCATACTTTGCTCATCGTAATGTTCCCCCCGAAACACAGATCCGGTTGGAATATGAACTATATATGGCAACTCCTTCGGATACCTCCCATACAAAATTTCGGTAAAGTGCAGTTTAGGGCCTCATCTCGAATCGTTTTGATTTTTCTTGCATGCAACATGTTGTGCTCAAAGCCCTTTTTACTATGATACACGTTTTTTATACCCTCAGCATTTATGCTAACGAGGGAGTGACTGATTTAATCCATACTTTGCACATCCTAATATATTTACCAGATATAGATCAGGTTCGAATAAGGACTATATTTGTCTACTCCTTCGGGTATCTCTCACACAAAATTTCGGATAAATTAACTTTAAGACCTGCTCTCGAATCACTCTGATATATGTTGAAGCAATTTGCATTCGCTGCCTCAAATACGAATGAAAACGTTTTTTCAGGCACAAGTCCATACTTCTTAAGAAAACTGCCCGAAACTTGTAAAAACCCCTATACCACCATAAATAGTGGCTGAAGCGCTCAAACCGAATACTGTGTTCGTCCACACTTTGGATATTGTAATATTTCTTCGAATATTAAATGAAATTCTAAAGTGGTGTTTATAGGCCCACTACTTCCGCTACCACCCCCACAAAAGTTCAAAAATATTGGCTTAAATGCTAAGCGCAATATCTTATAAACGGAGCAAGCAATTTGGTCCGAACTTTGGATCTCTAAATATTGTGTCCAAACTTAGTTTATGTTCAAAAGTAGGCCCTATCGGTCCAATCCTTGGGGTACCACCCACACAAATGTTCAACATGTTTGTATGGTTAAGGGTCTGTTTGAGGATCCTTTGGAATTTTTTACCGAAAGTTTTCCTACTGGGTTTTCCTGTTTACAGCGATATTATGTTTTTCGTAGGCAAATTTTGAGCTTTAATCCAATCCATATTTTTGTCGGTTCATACGCCCAACATTTTGAAAACCCCACCCTAAATACATAAGTTTTTTTTTGTGAAAAAGTGTTTCAATCCAAACAGGCTGAGGGTATATCTCGTTAATGCTTCATTGTCATCCTCGGATGAGTCCGTGCTACTTCCGGGACAATCAGGTATCATCGAGCTGGAAAGTGTAGATACAGTCGCTTTCATTGTTCTCTTTCACTTGGACGAGTGGATGCTATTGGTACCTGCAGGCTTCTAGCTGGAGTAAAGGCTGTAGAAGTTCTTATCTTCTTTGGGCATCCATTCGCATTTTACAATGGTTATGTAAAACAGTTCCCTAAATAAATCAACATTTTATTTTTATTTGCACCGTTAGTACTCGTCCAGAAGTTTTGTTAGTTTTACACAACAAGTTAAATGTTTTGCTCCATAGGGCCTTAAACTTTAAATAGGGCTTTAAACAATGAGCTACCTCTACTTAATTTTTATAAATAAAAACCTGTAAGGAAAGGATCATAGTCGGGCGGTGCCGACTATATGATACCCTTGGTGCAGCAAAATATATATAGGTGATATATATCAATTTGACCTGATTTCTATATAAAATGGTACACTTATTACTAGACAAAATTTCATCAAAATTGGACAGATATAGCGTGCTTGGTGCAGCAAATACGTGAAATCGGGCGAAAATATATATGGGAGCTATATTCAAATCGATGTTATATGGCACATTAATTTTTACTTCGTACTCAGTCACACATTTGATATTTCATCGAAATCAAACATACATGGCGTGTTTGGTGCAGCAAATACGTCAAATCGGCGGAAAATATATATGGGAGCTATATCTAAATCTGATTCGATTTTGACATAATTTGGCACACTTATTTCTAGAACCAATTTCGATGAAATTTGGCACATTTATTTTTAGACCGAATTCAGTCACACACTTCAAATTTCATCAAATTTGGTCGTATGTAGCGTGTTTGGTGCAGCAAATACGTCAAATCGGCCGAAAATATATGTATGTATATCCAAATCTGAACCGATTTCGATGTAATTTGACATACGTCAAATCGGCCGAACATATATGGGAGCTATATACAAATCTGAACCGATCATCACCAAAAGCAATAGCGT